>NC_056734.1:979749202-980079202 GCF_019279795.1 Protopterus annectens | reverse complement strand
ATGCACAATTCAATTGAAAAACAAACAAATCTGTTAGGGGAAAAAATATAAAAAACGTACAATAAGCTGGTTGCATAAGCATGCACATCTTTAAACTAATACTTTGTTGAAACACCTTTTGATTTAATTACAGCATTCAGTCTTCTCGGGTAGGAGTCTATCAGCATGGCACATTTTGACTTGGGAATATTTGCCCACTCTTCCTTGCAAAAGCTCTCCAAATTTGTCAAATTGCGAGGGCATCTCTTGTGCATAACCATCTTTAGGTCACCCCACAGATTGTCTATTGAATTTAGGTCTGGGCTCTGGCTGGGCCATTCCAAGACTTTAATGTTCTTCTGGTGAAGCCATTCTTTTGTTGATTTGAATGTATGCTTGGGGTCATTGTTGTGTTGAAATGTAAAATTCCTCTTCATGTTCAGCTTTCTAGCAGATGCCTGAATGTTTTTGGCCAAAAGTGACTGGCATTTGGAACTGCTCATATTTCCATCCACCTTGACTAAAGCCCCAGTTCCAGCTGAAGAAAAGCAACCCCAAAGCATGATACTGTCACCACCATGCTTCACCATGGGGATGGTACTCTTTTGGTGATGAGAAGTGTTTTTGTGCCAAACGTACCTTTTGGAATTGTGGTCAGAAAGTTCAACCTTGGTCTCATCAGACCATAACACATTTTCCCACATGTTTTTGGGAGACTTGATGTATTGTTTTGCAAATTTTAGCCAGGCCTGGATGTTTTTCTGTGTAAGAAAAGGCTTCTGTCTTGCAACCCTACCCCATAGCCCAGACATATTGAGAATATGGGAGATTATTGTCACAGCCAGTACTTGCCAGAAATTCCTGTAGCTCCTTCAGTGTTGCTGTAGGTCTCTTGGCAGCCTCCCTGACCAGTTTTCATCTTGTCTTTTCATCAATTTTGGAGGGATGTCCAGTTCTTTACAACATTACTGTTGTCCCATATTCATAGGTTCATAGGTGTGTACTAGACTAATGGCCCTGGAGCCTTTACAAACCTAGCCCATAGAAGTGCCCTGGCATCGTGTTGCCTGGTGTTAATTCCCAGTGCCTCTATCAAGTAGAGCCTCTGGAGTGATCCCCGGGGTGAACTTTCTATTTCCTATCCACTCAAGATTTCTCTTGAAGAGGACTAGTGAGGTGCTCTGCTTGACATGTATGGGAAGTCTATTCCAGAGCATGGGCAGTCTCTAGGTTATGAACCTGTCCCTCCAGCATTTTCTGTTGATTGTGGTAATGAGGTTGAGGTCCCTGGAGTGTGTGGTGCAGAGGGATTGGGATTTCTTTAGATGTAGCATTTCTAACAGAGCTGGGTCAGACATGGCTTTGTACATCAAGCAAAGATCACCTCTTAGTAGACGATATGAGACAGAGAATAGCTGGAGGTTTTTTGAGTCTGTCATGTAGGACATGTGTTTAAGACCTAGCATCCTCTTTGTGAGGTACTTTTGTGGCGTTTCCAGCATGTGTCTAATGAGGTACATGCCAAATGGGGCATTATACTCAATGATTGGCCTAATGTGGGAAGAGTAGAGGGAGATGATGACCTCTTTTTTTGGATGCAAAACCCTTGGTAATGAGATGTGCCACATAGAAGGACTTTCTGACCACAGTGGCAATGTGGTGGTTGAAGGAGTGGTTGCCATCAACCTGTGTCCCCAGATCTCTTACATGGCCTTCAGTGTTCAGTGGGCTCCCATCGATGTGGTAATTACTTGGAACTGAGTTTTTACCAAAGGGGATGACTACGCATTTTTTGGCATTAAGCTTAATACCATGGTTTCAACACCAGTCATTGATCTCAATGAGGCCTTTCTTTAGGATCTCTACATCACTTGGTGAGTTAATAATGGCTCCCAGCTTGCAGTCATCTGCGAACTTGGCCATTCAGAGTTCCTCTGTGTTGACCTGAACTTCTGAGACGTAGATGCCAAACAGGAGAGGACCCAAGACCGATCCCTGTGGGACTCCACTTGTGACTGGTCAGCAGTCTGACTTGGAGTCCGCTACTCCATCTGTGAGCCAATTTGCAACCCACCTAGTGATATAGGGGTTGATGCCTAGTTTGGTGAGTTTATCAATAATCCCTGAGTGGGGAATGGTATCAAATGCCTTGGCCAAATTGAGGTAGGCTGTATGAACTGCCTTGCGCTCATCTACAGCCATACCTCTCAACCTGGAAACATCAAAAATCTGGACAAGGCCCATAAAAAATAGGTATAAATTTGTACACTGATTAACGTAAAATTTGTATATATAATTACGTAACCCCACCTACTCAAATGAATTGTGGGATACCAACTTTCAAACACAAACTGAAGGACAACCAAAATATGGCACCAGAGTCCCCCTGCAGCCATTCCAATGTACCATCACCTGGCTATTTTGCCCCATTTACCATAAACACTAATGTGTGCCTGCTGCTTTACTTCTACAATGATTATTTGGATTTTATTTTCACATTTTATAGCACAATGCATAAACACTAATATATATCTGCTAAACAAAGCAATACTGTGTCACAATGAAAATAGACTTGGCATTAAAACTTCTCTGCCTTTGAAACTCACATTCATTGAAACAGCATTGAAACCCACGTAACATCCAAAGAAAATGCATCTGGCCAGTGGTGGATAAAGATTACCTTTGGGCCATTTTGAAATCATAGGCCACACACAAAACAAGAAACATACATGGGTTCTTTGATATACCTTCCTGAGTTTATTAAATTATATTCCTTGTATAATACAGCACACTTGTTAGACTTAAGTTAGAGCGCATTTTAAATTTATTGTTTGAACATGTTTCCAGTAGGAAATGAAACAAAATGCATGAACCAATAATGACAAAACTGACCAGTTCAGAACATTTCCAACATAAAAGTCTTCTTTCACATACATAATATATATATATATATATATATATATATATATATATATATATATATATATATATATAATATAGAGAGATATAGAATGACTGTAGTGTAAGCCATAAGCACCTTGCACAGCTTCTCGCACTTATTTTCAATTTCTGTTTTTTTTTTGGGGGGGGACAGTGACACATTTCAAACATTGCTTGTATAATTGTGGATAGTTGCTAGAAATAAAATGCTTTGTTACCACCATGCATTTCACTGCCAAGTCTTGAACCCAGGACCCTGTGCACTACAGTCAAACCAACATGCCACTATGCCAAATCAGCAGCTTCCTGAAAGACATGAAGACTGAAACTTAAATGGCTATCATTTAGTGAATTCAGTTCTCACTTTTCAACATAGCTCTCAACCTCTTAGCACAAAAAACCTGGACAAAGCCAATAATGGGGGAATACAGCCCCAAAACAGGGACACATTTCAACTAATGATCTTTTAAACTTAGAAAATTACTAGAATAAAAAGTTTTGTGTTACCATTTATTTTCTGAAGAATATGAAGGCTGAAATTCAAATGCCTGTCATTGTTTAGTGAAGTCAGTCCTTTACTGATTTGCCACAAAAATCCTGAAAACCAAAATATGAGGCATGCATTCACAAGTGGTGGTGGCTAGGGACTTTAGGTTTTTTTACCTGTATCCAAGGTACAGGGCTTGATCCTGAGTACCTCTAGCCACCAGGTGTATTCACTTGGGGGCATTTTCACACACACAAATGAACGGGTGCCTCTCGGGAGTCGTGGCACCCCATTATTTGGACCCAAAACTCAGTAAAAACTGAGTAATTAGGTACGGTTTGAAGGTATGTCCACAGCTCTGGTGGCTGACTCAAAGAAGTCAACCAGGTTAAGCAAGGATGACCTACCTTTCATAAAACAAAATTGAGGGGGATCTAGAGTTTGAAGATTCCCTATATCCTTGTTAATTAGGTCCATGCTGGAAGGGGGGTCAACCCAGCAGTACGTACCTGCAACAAAATAGCACCAAAATATTGTGTATCTACCACATATCAATACCACGTGCAATTTCACCACATCATCTACACTGCATCATTTGTGAATATACCACTTTATGCCTCCATCTTGAAATAATGTAATTACTCTGTGAACTTAACGTAAACAATAAAATACAAGTGTCTATTTTTCACAGTTTTATAAACATAAATAAAATATAATGCATAATACCACAATTAATTTATAACAGAATTAAACACTTTTTGGACAACTAAACTACATAATGAAACTTATAATACAATATAGTTGTCACCCCCCCAAAAAAAATCAGGCCTTTTATTAGCACATATTTTCTCCACTTTTTGATGGCTGTCTTCTCTGTGTTCCATGGTATATCCAATGCTGTGGAAATTTTTTTGTACCCTTCTCCTGACTTATACCTTTCGACAATGAGATCCCTTTGATGCTTTGTAAGCTCTCTGCGAACCATGGATTTGCTGTAGTAGGCAACTAAGTAAACATCAGGAAAACCCTACTAGGACAGCTAAAATTTATTTGGGGTTAATCAGAGTCTCTTTAACTGATGGCAGGTGTGTACCCAAGAAGACCGAATGCTGTAATTAAATCAAAAGGTGCTTCAACAAAGTATTAGTTTAAGGGTGTGCACATACAGCAAAGTATTAGTTTAAGGGTGTGCACACTTATGCAACCAGCATATTGTACGTTTTTTATTTTTTTATATTTTTCCCCTAACAGATGCGTTTGTTTTTCAACTGAATTCTGCAGGTTATAGGTCATATTAAAGGTGGGAAAGTTTTGAAATGATTTATTGTGGTCTCATTTTTTTATATCACAAAAAGATGGCATTTTAACAGGGGTGTGTACACTTTTTATGTCCACTGTATATAGATGCAGATGCAAAGAGAGAGAGAAAACCACATTAAAATGAAACAGAACAACGTCCAATTTGCAGCTTTTATTTTGCTTTCTGATATTGGGCATCTTAATTTTGCAGATGTCAGTGCATTTACTTATACAGTTTTGGTGATTCTTCTATAAGCTTGATAGACACTTTCATAATCCATGGCTCTGTAGTGTAGAACGTAGGAGCCCTGTACCAGGAAAAGTGGTCATTGCAAAGTACCAGAGATGTCCTACCAAAATGAAATGGGCATTTGAAAATAAGAGCTAGTATTTGATGATGAATGAGAAGAGAGATAAAAGAAGTCAGAGAACTTACAACTTAACAGTGGTTGTAGAAATGACTAGTCATTTTCCAGTTCAGAGTGCATTAATAGCTAACTTAGAAAAAATTTCTATGCTAAAAAATGCAGTATGATATTAATATATCCTACATATTATCATGATTTGTACAACAATGAACAGAACAAATCTTCCTGCTTTCAGTCTGTCTGGCCTTTTTGGCCAAACTTGACTCTCTGTTTAAAGAGCATTATACCACAAACTCTGATGGTCTGACTAGACAATGAGACTAACCATTTTCTTGATGTTTTCTTGTAGTTGTCTTAGTGGTTGTATTTGGGATTTGCTGGGCACCGTTTCACACAGACAGACTCATGTGGAGCTCCATCAACCTATGGACAGCAGAAATGCACCAAATGTTTCAGTGTGTTCACATCATCTCGGGTGTGTTCTTCTACCTGAGCTCTGCAGTTAATCCAATCCTCTACAACCTGATGTCCACTAGATTCCGAGAAATGTTCAAAGAAGTAATGTGTCACAGCAGACAGAAGAGGTCAGGGTCAATGAAGTCCTCTTCCAGCATTACTAGGGTGACAACACACAGCACAGTTTGTGAGCATGTGGCAAACAATGATCCTCCTATGATGGATTTAAAAGACTCTGAGATGTACTTGGAATTGTGCAAGAAAGACAAAGATTTCATATCACGTGGAGGAGTTCCAATGAAGTATGTGATTGAAAAATGAGAATACAGAAACCTAATGGTTTGAGGAAATAAGGAAATGGCCCATTGTTACACTGTGGGCATGACAGAAGAGATGCTGTGCCTGTTTTCTGGCATGCACGGGCTTAGTTTCAGCAGTCTCACAAGTCTGATGAAAATTAAGTGTTACTTGAAGACAAACTGAGTATTTCAAAACTAGTTTGAGAGTCATGTGAAATACTATATGATTTTGTTGTAATATTACTGTAAGTGTTCTGTTTTTACTTTTGGTAGCAACATATACAACATATCTCTCTAACAGAATCACTTCGGGTTTGGGGGTGGTATACTGGTTAAGGTGTTTACTTCGCAGGCACAAGGTACACGGCTTGATTCTTACCTTTGAAAGGGAAGTTGGCTAGGCTTAAAACGGCCCAGAAGGGTAGCTACCCTATACTTACCAATGAACCTATAAACTTGTAAAGTAATGGCCTACTGCCAATATGTCATGTGATATGCCTCTCAGCCAGGTCTTCGTTATTTATTCTGATATGTTATGGGTTATGCATGTGCTTCTTGACAGTGTCTTCTACAAATGAACAGACTACATCATTGTTTTTCTACCAACAAAATATTCCTAGGAAACAACAACTTGAAATGTGTACTACTGTTTTTCTTTCTCTTTTTTTTAATTCTGTTTATAAAGCACATTTAAATAATAAAATGATGCTTAAACTCATTTAATCCTGAACAGCAGAAGTTTACTTAATACCTTTGTTCCCTGAGATCTGTTAAACCTGGGAAATCACTTGCTTTTCTTCAAAATCTTGTACTGAAAACACACTTCATTAGATTTACAACATCTGATAAATAATATGATTTTCAAACGTGTATATGATAGCATATTGGCATTAATATCAAAAGTATGTCTGTAGATGCTGATTTTAGTGTATTTATAAAAGAAAAATTTATTTTGTTTGCCAAAAAATAGTCTTATAGTCAAACAAAGGGCTTGATCTCTGAGCCAATAGTTGACCTGTTCAAGAGCTTTCTAATGAAGTATAACAAGAGGGGATAGCATACTGCTGTTTTATGATATTGCTGAATAAATGCAAATTATGAATGCATTTGTGTTAGATGGCAAATATCAATGGCAACATTGTGAGCTCTAATGTTTGAATAAGATGGCACAATTTGGTTTACGTGTAGGACATAAGCTTTTATTAAATAGATGCAGTTATGAAAACATGGATAACATTCATAACTGCTTTATCAAAACAGCAATTGCATCTCGGAATGTTTTCACATTACTCACCATGTTTTAATGTCATTTTTTGCTAACACCCACAAAATACCCCACTCCTAATATCACAGTATCACACCTTATTTT
This sequence comes from Protopterus annectens, assembly GCF_019279795.1. Lineage (NCBI taxonomy): Eukaryota > Metazoa > Chordata > Ceratodontiformes > Protopteridae > Protopterus > Protopterus annectens. The sequence goes on along the minus strand of NC_056734.1, from coordinate 980,072,005 downwards.
TCTATTGCTCCTGTAAACATGGTAATATGCCCTTTTTTCATAACGTTTTGTAAGCACTTGTTAATAATTTCAGTTCTAGACATACCATGCTAACCATTGCACTGTCATGCTTAGCAAATTATGTCAGCTGCTAGATGTCTTAGTTCAGAGGTGTGTTTTCTTTTCAATTTTTGCTTTAAGGTCTGCTACTGCAACCCCCCACCCCACCCATGTATCCATGCTGCCCTGCCAAAATTTAGACTTCTGAGTTGTCACTGTCACTTTTAACTGTCATTTAGTAGCAGTGATTCACTGCAACAAGCCTTTGTTCCACATCAAGGTAGCCTGTCTCACAGAAGTCCAGTCACCCCCCCACACACACACACAAACACACACACACACACACACACACACACACACACACACACACACACAGCACACCAACTGCTAACTGCTCTGGTTCTGATACCTTAAAAAAGCTGCATAAACCATTCATAGTACATCAGCCCACAATCCAGTCCAAGGGGAAGCCTTCCTACCTGGGCTGTTGGCTGCTATGGTATAGGTGCATTTAATAGCAGCCTAAACCATTCACATACTTCTCAGAGATACAGGCAAGCACAGGAGGATTATGGCTGACCAAGTTCGCAGACGACTGCAAACTAGGGGCTATAATTGACTCTCTGGCTGACACAGACATCCTCCAAAAGGGTCTCACTGAGACAGATACCTGGTGTCAAAATCATGGCCTCAAGCTAAATGCCAAAAAGTGCATAGTCATCCCCTTTGGAAAAAACAAAGTACCCACAAACTACCACATAGGTGGTAGTCCCCTAAATACGGAAGACGTAATAAGGGATCGGGGACCCAAGTAGATCTCACCTTTGATAATCACATTGCCAAAGTGGTTAGAAAATCCTTCTACGTGGCCCACCTAATCACAAAAGGGTTCGTATCCAGATCAAAAGAGGTCATTGTGCCCCTCTACTCATCACTCATCAGACCCATCATAGAGTAAAATGCCCCATTTGGGATGCACCTTACAAGACACCTGCAACAGCTGGAAAGACCACAGAAGTACCTCACCAAGAGGATCACTGGCCTCAAACAGATGCCCTATGCAGCTCGACTGAAGAAATTACAGCTGTACTTGGTTCCATACCGCCTACTCAGAGGTGATCTCTGCCTGACATACAAGGCCATGTCCAACCCAGAATTGATGGACATGCTCCACCTAAAGAAAACCTTATCCCTGCGAGCCACACGCTCTAGGGATCTAAACCTCATCACAACAATAAATTGGACGTGCTGGAGGGATAGATTCCTGTCCCAGAGACTTCCCATGCTTTGGAACAAGATCCCAATTTACATTAGGCAGAGCTCCTCATTAACAGTCTTCAAAAGAAACCTTGACGAGTGGATGGGAAACAGAAAGTTTACCTCGGGGAATCACTTCAGTGGCTCTGCTGGACAGAGGCACAGGGAACTAATCTAAGGGGGCGGCGAAAGCCAACACATTCTGTCTAGGCTTATAAATGCCTTCGGGCAGATAGCCTAGTACCTACTTATGAACCTATGAACCTATGAACAGGCAGCAGTCCACCACCCAGTCAACAGGGAGAGAGAATCTGAGCCATGCAGTGCAACAAACCCCTCTACCACAAGATGTCCAGTGCCACAGAGGTCCATACACAAGAACCACAACACACCAACAACAAAAGGAGAAGCCAGCAACCATTCCACAGAGGTCCCATTACATCTCACACAGAACCATAATGGACAGTAACTGCTGCTGGAAGCAGATGACTGCTGTGGTTTTGATACCTTAAAAAAGCAGCAAACACCATTTGCAATAAACAGCCCACACTCCAATCCATAAAGAAGCCATCTGGGTTGGGCTTTTGACTGCTCTGGTTTATCTGCATTTAATAGCAGCTTAATCCATTCACAGGAATCAGCCAACAACACAGTCAAAAGGAGAAGTCAGCCAAAGCCATTCACTGCAATAAACCCCTCAACCACATTCCTCTCAACCTCTTAATTCAAGAAATCTGGACAAAGCCCTACAAAATGGGGAGACAAAAGTCCAAAAATAAGGACATATTTTAAATATTGCTCTTATAAATTTAGAAAGTTGCCACAGTAACAGGATTTGTTTTTACATACAATTTTCTGAAGGATTTGAAGTCTGGAACTCAAATGTATGTCATTATTTAATGACTTCAGTCCTTGGATGATCCCAGTGATATGCAAGAAAACCACAAATTTTATGATGAACAAAACAAAAATACGAGCCAAAAAATCTGAACAGCTAAGAGAGGTATGCTCAACCACAAGATGGCCAGTGCCACAGAGGGTCTATTCACACAAAATGTCTTGCACACAGTGGACAGTAAGAACTAACTGCTGCTGGCAGCTGTTGACTGCTCTGGTTTTGGTTTATTTAAAATAGCAGCCTAAACCATTCACATTAAGCAGCACACAATCCAGTCCCAAAAAGAAGCCAGCTGGACTGAGCTCTGGGCTGCTCTAGTTTTCATGTCATTTAGCAACTAGAGATAAACCATTCACACCAAGCAGGCCACAATCCAGTCAAAAGGGGAAGCCACCCATCAACAGCATACTGACAGCACACGACAATGTACAACCAGCCATGAGTACCCACCTGCCACCATCATGCTGGTCTGCTGTATCACCTTGGAAAGACATTAAACTGGTGATCATCACATGTATCAAAGTCTTTTAGCATCTGTGTGATATCAACATCGATGTCATCATGTATGTGCATCAAGACCACCCACTTAAGCGTACATCAGTGTTTTGTAGCCAAGTTTTAATGCATCGCAGAGCACTGAATGACCACTCTGCAGAAACACTCACTGGCATGGTGGTCGTAATTGTTAATTCACTGTTTATATTTGGATAAAATGCTGGGGTCAACTGCTGTAGGGTTGAAATGATGGTAGTTGGCTGCTTGTCTTGTGCAACTGCTCTTTATTGCCCACCCATCGTTGAAGCTCATTTTTGAAACTGGGCAGACTGGATATGTCAGCCTTGTATGCATTTTACAATTCCACCACTTTCTCATCATCTTCCAAAGTGTACAGCATGGATGGCACCAGTTAATGTGCAATGAAACGTGAGCTGCATTCTATAAATTGGTCTTTTATTTCACCTGCGACATGATCCAGGAATAGAATGAACATTTTCCCTCAATAGTATTCCTCTGGGTCAGCACCAACACCAATGTTGATTCTTTGAGTCTGCCTTCCACAGATCCTTGGAACACTTTCTTCTGCCATGACTTTGGCTGACAGCTGTTTGACTTCCTCATACAACTCTGAAAAAGAATTGTCAGCCTTTGATATCATTGCTTGAAGAGTGTGAATGACAACCTTTGCTTATTCACAAGCCTGAATCAAGTCAATCTGTTCCTGCTGCAGGTACAGATTAAGTGGTTTAATCATATCAAGCACCGACTCCATTGTAATCAGAGCTGCAATGAAACAATCTTATGATAGAGTACAGACAGCTGTCAGCATCGTTGTTGTGCTCTCTGAAGGATGACATATTTATTCTTGAAACCTGCAGGCAACCAGCCTGACTTCATACCAGGTGCCTGAAGTGAGGTACTTCTGTCTTCACCTTCATTCTCACTTAGGAACTGTGTGAATTCCTTAAGATGGGCTAAATACTCATTGTGATGTTTTGAGAAGGAATTCAGCAATTCAATTACTTTTCTCCAGGTGTCATGAGTATTTGCCATATTACACATTGAAGATGAATGAACTGTGGCAGTGTTGAGCTTGTGTGCTTTACAGGCAGTATACACAGCATCTAGAAAAAGGGCTCATCTTCTTGCCTACACACCATTAAAATGGCCAAACATGTTACTTCCTCTGTCATAGCCTTGTCTTTGCATTGGCTCCTTTTCCACACCCAGTGCTGTGAGTGTCTGTAAACAGAGGTTAGCTAAGGCTTTTTCTGTGCTGTCATGGGCCTCCAGAAATTCAGTGAAGTCTTCATGGGTTTCTACATTTCCATCACTTCTATGAACATAATGTAGAGCTAGAGTCACTTGCTCCTTATGGGAGATTTCAATTGTTTCATCAACAATTAAACGGATGAACTTTGCCTCTTTAACGCTACTTAAAATTTTTCTCTGAACGTATAACTTAATAAGACTAATAATTTCATTTTGAATTTGTGCTGAAGTGTACAGTGCATTTTGCGGACCCTCCCTTAATTGGTCAGTGAGTACAGTGTCCACTTCTGCCATGCATTCAAGCATAGCAAATTCTGTCTTCCACGGAGAAAAATTATCCACATGATACGTCTCAAGGCATGAACTGTGCTTTCCTGCAACTTATCTTTCTGTGCAATGTACTGATAAACTTTTTGCAGTTGGCTAGAGAATACTTCTAGAAAACCCTCTGACTTTGCAAGTGCATTTTCATGGCCCTTCAGCTTTATTTATTTATTTTACATTTGTTGACTGGGTTAGTCTGACTGAGCTGTAAGGCTCATTTTCAGCAGAGACCCGGGGAGAAAAGCTCCAAACTAGAATACAGTTTTCTTAAACGGAGAAAAATTAGCACAAATAAGCAATAATTAATATATAATATATACATACAAAGTGAGTATAGCTTTACATAGTAATTTGGAAAGGAGGTTGAGAGAAAGAGTAGACATAATACCAAAGGAAAAAAAAAACAATACATTAACGCTAATTAGCAATGAAATAAAAAGAGTCTGACTTGCTATGTCGCTCAAGAATCTTTCTGGCATTAGACTAGTAAGTCATAGGAATGGAGACCAACAAAAACTCTCTAGCTGTGTTGAAGACAAAGCATGGACCACAGAAGACCCCAACAAAACTCTGAATACCATGCAAACTGGAATTCATGCAGAAGTTGTGGACTGAATCTTCTGTTTTGCTACCTTCCAGAATACTCCATGAAATGCTTAGAGAAATCAAAGCCTTCACGAGGTAGCCACCACATGGAAAAGATGGTCTTTTTGTTGATATCTGTAAGATGACCACATTTGTATCAGACAGTGTCAGAATTGTTGTGGCATCATTCATGCTGTTACAAACTGCACTGTGGGTGTTAGAATGTTTGGAGAGTTGCACATGTCCTGCTACAGTACTTGTTTAGTCCACTAGGCAGTTGATGGAAGATCATTTGTTGGAGGATATTGCACTTCCTTTTATCAAATCATCTCAATGCTGTCATAAGGTGCTACTAGATATAGCACAGGCCTCCTCACATTCAGGACTTCCAGATGGAGACACAGCTATTGATTCTTGACTTACAGACTCAGCTGGAAGAAAGCTGTTTGAACTTTTAGGACCTGCAGCTGATTCTCCAGGAACATCCGGTTATGCATCTTCTCTCATCTGTACTTTCACTGTATCACAGTGACTACAAAGAAAGGGGAAGGCTAGTCAGAATGATTGCTGCAAGGTATTAAGATAAGTGTTGCCAAAAGAGCTTGTAATAAGGCAGTGTGCTCTGAAGCATAATCTATACTGCTCTGTAGAATGCCTTACCCTATAGCAAGTTGTCCCTTGCCCAGCTGTGCTGCTGCCACAGGCACTGACAGTTCCATGACATGCCTACAACACCCAGCGCTGCTGCTGCCACAGGCACTGACAGTTCATGACATGCCTAAAACACTCAGCCCTGCTGCTGCCACAGGCACTGACAGTTCATGACATGCCTAAAACACCCAAACCTCCTGCTGCCACAGGCACTGACAGTTCTATGACATGCCTACAGCACCCAACTCTGCTGACACCACAGACACTGACAGTCCGATGACATGCCTACAAAACCCAGTCCTGCTGCTGTCACAGGCACTGACAGTTCATGACATGTCTAAAACACTCAGCCCTGCTGCTGCCACAGGCACTGACAGTTCATGACATGCCTTAAACACCCAGCCCTGCTGCTGCCACAGGCACTGTCGGTTCCATGACATGCCTAAAACACCCAGCCCTGCTGCCACCACAGGCACTGACAGTTCATGACATGCCTTAAACACCCAGCCCTGCTGCTGCCACAGGCACTGACAGTTCATGACATGCCTTAAACACCCAGCCCTGCTGCCACCACAGGCACTGACAGTTCATGACATGCCTTAAACACCCAGCCCTGCTGCCACCACAGACACTGACAGTTCATGACATGCCTTAAACACCCAGCCCTGCTGCCACCACAGGCACTGACAGTTCATGACATGCCTTAAACACCCAGCCCTACTGCCACCACAGGCACTGACAGTTCATGACATGCCTTAAACACCCAGCCCTGCTGCTGCCACAGGCACTGACAGTTCTATGACATGAGTAAAACAAATAATCTTATTACTTCTGAATGATGAAAGGACTACTGCAGCTTTCCACAATCTAAAAAGCAACTTACCCCATATTGTACTATCCATCTAAAATATTCACATCAAAGCTGCCAGTAATATGCTTAAAAAATCATTGTTGCAGGTGTACTGAACTCCCATTTTAAAGGAGCCTTCTTAAAACCAACCATTGACGTGTTCAGTAATCCAATCCCATGGATGGTATGATAGTTTGAGTGCTGAATGAAAAGTGAGAAAACAGCCTACTACATGCCAAGTATGTAATTATTTACTGTTGCCTATCAAAGACACATCATAGTTATAAGGCTGAATTTGGAGCCCTGTACATTGTTGTGATTTATATCTAATGGTCAGTTATGCACAACAGGTTTTAACTTGCAGAGTCAGGAAGGCAGCTAAACTCGCAGACAGCTGTGCTACCTCTTCTTGACAAGTACGCTTTGCCTTCCTCTGCTGTGCAGCTGATATTTGCTTTTGCTTCAGTGTAGACGCCATTTCTACAGCACAAGCTCACAACCAGAAATGCACATTTCTCCTGCCTACTAAAGTCAGGGCAATGCAATGCAAGCTTAAATTTCTACAAGCAATATTCCAGTGAAAACTGACTGCCCAAGGGCTTATTTCTGGCCAGAACATTATCACAATACATGAAAAATGTGTACCACTGTCACATGTACTTTAAAGCCATGCAGGATGGAGAAGGCCAGTGGAGCCCAGCTACATCTCAAATTCAGTCACAGAATGAATGCTAACATTACAGTGAAAATAAGCAGCAGGAATGCATAAAACACTCACTGGATGCTCAATAAGTACAAGTTCAGCAACTGTATTTTTCCTCTATTGGTGCAAAGGAAATAGACAAGAGTTCTACCAGTACATCTAATATTCTAAGCATGTTGAAGCCTAAAGCAGGCTACATACCAACATTTCAGTCATGGATCATTATCCAGAGAAGCTGTAAAACAGTGACAGCAATTTTTTCCCAGCATCAGGTCTGATGAGCAATGGAGAATCTGCAGTTAGCTTACATATTTACAGAGAAGTTCACCACACCACTCAACCTAAACATAGTGTAATGCAAGACACCACAACAGCCACAGTATAATGCAAAAAGAACCAAACACAAAAAGGTAGATTTTTCTCCCGTTCCACTGTATTATAGGTTCATAGGTTCATAGGTTGGTACTAGGCTATCAACCCTAGGGCCTATACAAGCCTAGCCAAACAATTTCCTGGATATTTCTTCCCACAATATTTACTTCCCTGGACCCCTGTCTAGCAGGGTGACTGACGTGATCCCCGGGGTGAATTTCCTATCTCCCATCCAATCATCAAGGTTCCTTTTGAAGAGGGCCAAGCAGGTGCTCTGCTTGACATGTATGGGCAGTCTGTTCCAGAGTATGGGGGGTCTCTGGGTCAGGAACCTATCCCTCCAGCATGTTTTGTTCATTGTGATGACAAGGTTTAGATCCCTGGAGCGTGTGGCTCTGAGGGATTGGGATTTCTTTAAGTGGAGCATGTCCAACAGCTCAGGGTTTGACATGGCATTGTATGTTAAGCAGAGATAACCTCTGAGTAGACAATATACCACAGAGTATAGCTGGAGTTTTTTTAAAGGGGTCAGCATAGGGCATCTGCTTTAGGCTTGTGATTCTTTTAGTGAGGTATTTCTGCGACCTTTCCAGCTGTTGCAGATGTCTTGTGAGATACATACCAAATGGTGTGTTGTACTCTATAATGGGTCTAATGAGGGATGAGTACAGTAGGACAATGACCTCCTTTTTCTGAATGAAAAGCCCTTACTGATGAGGTGTGTCACATAGAAGGATTTCCTGACTGTTGTGGCGATGTAATTATCGAAGGTGAGGCCACTGTCCACCTGTGTCCCTAAGTCTCTCATCATACTTTCGGTGTTTAGTGTACTGCCACCTATGTGGTAATTCATGGGTACATGTTTTTCCCAAAGGGGATAACTATACATTTCTTGGCATTAAGCTTGAGTCCATGGCTCTGGCACCAAGCATCTGTTTCTGTAAGTCCCTTTCGTAGAATATCCACATCATTTGGGGATTCAATAATGGCTCCCAGTTTGCAGTCATCTGCAAACTTTGTTAGCCAGAGTCCCTTAGTGTTGGCCTGTACTTCAGTAGATGCCAAACAAGAGCAGTCCCAGGACTGAACCCTGAGGTACTCCACTTGTCACTTGTCTGGAGCTGGATTTGGAGTCGGATACTTTTACAGTCTGTGTTCTGTCAGTAAGCCAGTTGGCAACCCATCAAGTGACGTAGGGATTTATGCCCAGCTTAGTAAGTTTATCTATTATTCCAAAGTGGGGGATGGTGTTGAAGGCCTTGGCGAGGTCTAGATAGGCTGTGTGGACTGCCTTACCCTCATCCACAGCTCTGGAGACTGATCCGAAGAAGTCAGTCAGGTTCAGGAGACAAGATCGGCACTTCTCGAACCCAAACTGGGAGGGGTCCAGTGTTTGAAGGTTGCCAATGTCTTTGTTTATAAGTTCCATGATAATGCGTTCCATGCCCTTGCAGATCAGGCTCGTCAGACTGATGGGACGGTAGTTCCCGGGAACCAAGGTGGATCCCCCCTTCTGGAGTGGGATAAGTGTAGCTGTGCTCATCTCAGTGGGCATGAAGCCTGAGGTGAGGCTATGATTAAACATAACACTTAGGTGAGGTGCCAGTTCATTTTGTAGTTCATGTAGTACACAGCCCGGGATGTCATCTGGTCCCATGGATGCTCTAGTCTTAGCTTTGGAGAGTGTGGTTTCTACCTGTGTGGCCGTGATTACTGGAATTTGGCAATCTTTTGGTATTGAGATGGGGCCCTTTAGGGGGTGGGGGGGGTGAAGTTGGCACTAAATCGATCTGCCAGGATATTGGCAATATCCTTGGGATCAGTATATTTAATGCCATTCTGTTGTAGCTCAGAGCAGATCTGAGCATTGCCATTTAGATTCTTGACATAACTATAGAATGCCTTGTGGTTGTCTTTGGAATCTTTGGCAATTTTATTTTCGTAACTAGCTTTGGAGGATTTTATGAGGGATCTCAGCTTCTTACTGAGGCTGGTAAGGGAGTTTTTTACATCCTGGGATTTTCCTCTTTTCTGCAACAGTTTATTCCTTCTGTTATTTAGTTTGTTTATGGCAGGGACCATACAGCTGTTAGGCAACAGCAACAGGGTAGTGAGTTATAACACACAAACTGCAATTCTATCCAAGCTAATGGTGCTACATACCTCTGAATTTTTATCCTTCACTCTGGCTTCTTCATGTTACAAGTAAAAGTTCAGATAATTTTTCCCAACTGATGTAGAATTTCCAGCCTGAAGCACTGAGAAAACACAGCACCTTAAATGAAGGCTATGACAATCAAGGCATGAACAAGAACTGCGTCAGTCTTTGAAAGGCTCTTTCTCTTTGGTATGCTATTACAAAACATGCAGGTCTATCCTCAGCACTTTCAGTGCAGCACAGCTCTGAATGGCGCCACTTCAAGACAGCACAATATTTAGTAACATAAAACACAAGCACTCAGACAGCTGACCACAACGGAAAAGTTATTTACAATAACTGCCAGCATTGGAGGTTATGGTGCTGCTTTGCCAGGAATGGTCCGCACCTGTCTACTCTAGGCTTGCAAATAATGGCCAGAACAGTACCTAAAAAGGTACAATGCAGCAGTGAGGACAATGAAAAACTGATAAATCGTCCAAGATAGCAACGCCAACCCTAGAAAATCTAAAGATGTTACCACTCAATCTCAGGAATGTAAAGAAATTCTACTCACTTCGTCTCCCTACTGTGGAGAATGCAGATATTTGTGCAGTTACCGAGACATGGCTTAAAGTGTAGACCATATTCCACAGTGCAGAGCTACAATGCCTTCAAACACATTTTGACTAGCTACTGCACAGGCACAGAGTAAAAGGTGGAAGTGTTTCACTGTATTTCAAACTGAAACAAACCTCAAGGCTGAAGATATGCTTAATGTGCTTTTCCATGTCCAAATTACCATAGGAAAGTCCTATACTGTATCCTTGCAAGCTGTAGGTCCAACTCTTATCACCCAAAAACCCACAACACATACTTTACTGGATCTCCTCACTATACAACTCATGATATAAGTAGATGTAATCACCACTAGCATGGAAGAATGCTGCATCCACCCTAATGTAATGTCTTCTCTGGTACGGACAAACCATTCTAAGGCAAACCTCCTACTATTAAGTGATAACCTGACAACATTTCAAGCCCCCCCCCCAAACTCTGAAGAGACCACTGGCTATGCTGAATTATCGAGAGACTCTGTATAACTATATTAGAGGCATAGATACAGCTCTGCTTAACAGGAATAAGCAGGGAACAAGACTAAAGCCACCCTTGGGATATCCTAGTAGCAATGGGCATAACAAAAAGAAAGAAAGTCATGGAAAATTGTAGAAAATGGTCAGCTGAAAATGTTAACTTTGTGAGAAACTGACTTTGGCCAGCATAGCATGCAGTATACTGAGCAGAATCTCACCGAAATGAAGACCAGCTGTAATAGAAAAAGTCGAGAGGCAGCAGCAAATGCACAAGTACATACCCTGGGGGCAACAGTTAAGGCTCACATTACAGGACTTGTACCCAGTACTAATAGGGTATTTAACTACACCATGTCAAGAATACAATATGGTCAGAGCTTCCAGTCAGCACATTTGAATAACAGCTTAACAGGTTAGCACTGTATAGACAACTAAAGAACAGTTTTATAGTGACCTGAATCACATTTTATTTGTACCATAATATAAATTAGGAAATAATATCCTAATCACCAACTTTACCCCACCTTTTGTGCACAGGTCAAATAGACCTGCCTCCCACCACATACACAATTCCTGCTGTTAGGGGAAATAGCCACAGACTCCTGTAAATGATCTGGTAACCACTATTTGATCACCATACAAACTGAAAAAAAATGAAACTGCATTACAATCATGAATTCACTTACCATGGTTAACAATAAAAGAGCTACAAAGTGATTTATGGCTGGTGTACTTGTAGCAAAGGCACCTGCAATGTACACTGCCCTGGTACTGGTTTAACCTGATCCTATAGAGTTTTATTCAGTTTCAAAATACAGTTTCAGAATACAGTGCTTATGTCCTAAAAATTAAACACAAACCAAAGTTAATCTCAACCTATAATGCAAGTGAAATTTAGAATATGCATGGTTATTAAAACTGCAGTGCTCAAAGAACCACATGAAACAGAGTGCAAAACAGTGAAACTGTATAACCAATACCAGAAAACTGTTAACCTTCTAAGTTTATAAGACTAATACTTACTATGTTGCTATTTTCAGCCCCCCCCCCCCCCCAATCATGTTTGGTATTGTGCAGACTTCATATACCTCAGAAAATGAATGTTAACACAGATCTAGTTATTCCATCAACTTTCAGTTTATAACAGCTGTATTTGAAATCAACCCCTATTAAACACAAACTAAAGTTAATCTCAACCTATAATGCAACTGAAATTTAGAATATGCATGGTTATTAAAACTACAGTGCTCAAAGAACCACATGAAACAGAGTGCAAAACAGTGAAACTGTACAAGTAATACCAGCAAACTGTTAACGGTCTAAGTTTATAAGACCAATACTTAGTATTTTGCTGTTTTCAGGCCATTGCCCCCCCCCCCCCATCATGTTTGGTATTGTGCAGACTTCATATACCTCAGAAAATGAATGTTAACACAGATCCAGTTATTCCATCAGCTTTCAGTTTATAACAGCTGTATTTGAAATCAACCCCTATTTTTAGGTAACTCACACAAACAAAAGTGGATGCTAACACAGATCTAGTTATTCCAGCAACTTTTGTAAGTTTATAAGAGCAATATTTGAAATCCATCCATATTACTGGGTCAATGTTCACACACACACACACACACACACACACACACACTAACACAGATATATGGGTCTATATCACGTTGAAGTTTTACAACTTCAAACGCTATATGGTCGAACCCCTATGTTCAAAGTTGTAAAACTTCGAAAACTTAAAAAAAATAAAATAAAAAATAATAAAAAACATACCTGACGGTTATCTTACAAGTTTTACAACTTTGAACCACCTACTCAGAGGTGATCTCTGCCTGACATACAAGGCCATGTCCAACCCAGAACTGATTGACATGCTCCACCTAAAGAAAAGCTTATCCCCTCGAGCCATACACTCTAGGGATGTAAACCTCACCACAACAATAAATAGGATGTGCTGGAGGGATAGATTCCTGTCACAGAGACTTCCCATGCTATGGAACAAGATTCCAATCTACATTAGGCAGAGCTCCTCGCTAGCACTCTTCAAGAGAAACCTTGATGAGTGGATGGGAAACAGAAAGTTTACCTCGGGGATCACTTCAGTGGCTCTGCTGGACAGAGGCACAGGGAACTAATCTAAGGGGGCGGCGAAAGCCAACATATTCCGGCTAGGCTTATAAATGCCTTCGGGCAGATAGCCTAGTAACTACATATGAACCTATGAACCATCAAGAAGGAACCAGAGAAGAGGGGGAATTCTGTGGTTGATTGAATTCATAGAGGGGTGGTTACCATCACAGGAGGAATTAAAGAATGTTGATAACTGGACAAATGAGAATAATTTGGTTGTTTTTAGTAATATTAATGTTGAGATGGTCAAAGCACCTGTTATTATTTTTAATCAAACACAGGATTTCAAGCTGTATAATTTTTCTCAAACACATATTGAGATGGAAGTGGCTAATTTGTTGATCAAAGTGCCCAGTTTTGTTCCAGTAAAATCATCCAATATAGCACCAACCCTTATTTATTTTAAATTATTTTTAAGAAAGTTAAACTTCAGATTACTTTTTGGTAATAATGTTACAGTAGTCAGTGATTTCCACATAGCCAGTACATTTAATCCACCCCTTCATTCAGCTTTATTAATATATGAAAAAGTATGTGAGCTTGACTTTAGGTATCTCCTGGGGCATAAGCATTATAGCTTTAAGGATAACTTAACCCAGCAAGAAAGGGATACTTTAGTGTATGTGGCAGAGCAGAACATCAGAGTGATGAAGCTGGATAAGGAAGGGGGACTGGTTATTATGGATACTTTGGATTATAATGCCTGAATGAGATGGATTCTACAAACAGACAGATAAGAAGTCACAAGAAATCAAGTGTCTGTGGCTTATAGGAGAATAGCAGGTTTATTACAGGACATGTTTTTAGAAAATAAATAGATATTAAATTATACAGTTATTTGATAATGATATCACCAGCATTACCAGTGATTTTTAGAGCTCCAAACATTCATAAGGACATAGTTTAACCCTCCTATGCATCCAGTAGTTGATGGTCATAATTCTATTACATATACCAGTGCAAAATACCTTCATATGAAACTTAAAAAGTTTGCAGACAGGGGGAAGCAAATGTCATAGGATCATAAGAAGTTACTGGGCAATTGGCCCTGAGGCCCTTATAAGCCTAGCCAAAAGTTTAGCCCATATTTAGACAAGTCAGCACCCGATGCCATTGTCCAGCAGGGACATGGGTGGAATCCCATGGATATATTTTCTGTTTCCCATCCAGTTATCCAGGTTGTGCTTAAAAAGGGGAAAAGAAGTACTCTGCTTGACATGGAGAAGGAGTCTATTCCATAGATGGGGGAGCCTCTGGGACACAAATCTGTCCCACTAACAAGTCCTATTGATGTCACAGACCAGGTTGAGGCCACGCATGTGAGTTACTCGAGTGGAGCTTGACTTACAGATATGCAGCAGTCCCATCAAGGTGGGGTCCGTGATCACCTTGTATGCCAGACAGAGGTCACCACTGAGGAGTCTGTATGAAACTGAGTAGAGGGATAGAGCTTTTAGCCTATTTGTGTATGGTAGCTGTCTGAGGCCATGTACATGCTGAAAGGGGCATTGTACTCAGTAATGGGCCTTGTAAGGGAAGAATTCAGGAATGTTATGACCTCCTTGTCCCTGGAAGAGATACCCTTACTTATGAGGTGGGCCATGTAGAAGGCTTTCCTTACAACAGAAGCAACATGGTGGTCAAAAGTCAGGTTGCTATCAACCTGGGTGCCCACATCCCTCATGACTGATTGCGTGCTTAGGACATTGTTATTAATGGGATAATTTGTGGGGACATCACTCTCCCCAAAGGGGATGATGATGCATTTTTTGGTATTCAGCTGGAGGCCATGTTTCTGGCACCAGTCATTTGTCTGAGTGAGACCCCCTTGGAGGATGTCCACATCACTAGGAGAATTGATGACAGCACTCAGCTTGCAGTCATCTGCAAACTTGGTCAGCCATAGCCCACTGGTTTTGGCCTGAACCTCAGAAAAGTATATCCCAAATAACAGAGACCCCAAGACCGAACCCTGGAGTATGCCGCTTGTTATGGGTCTACTGCTTGAGGTGGCTTCCCCTGTTTTGACTAGGTGGGTTCTATCAGTGAGCCAGTTTGCTACCCTCTGCTAACATACAGATTTATGCCTAGTTGAGAGAGTTTATCCATTATGCCCAAGTAGGGAATAGTGTCAAAGGCTTTGCCCAGGTCAAGGTAGGCAGTGTGCATCGTCTTCCCCTCGTCCATGGCTTTGGTGACTGTCTCAAAGAAGTGGACCAAATTTAGCAGACATGACCTCCCCTTGATGAAGTCAAACTGTGTGGGTTATCGGGTCCCATGGAGGCTGTATTTTTTGCCTTTGAGAGAGCAGTGATGACTTGTTCACTAGATATAAGGGGAATGGGGCAGGTACTGTGGATGTCCTGATTTACTGATGGTGGGGGCAGAGGAGTGAAGTTTTTGCTGAATCTGTCAGCCAGCAAGTTTGCTATATCTACAGCATTTGTATATGTGGTGTCCTTGACCACCAGTTTTGAACAGATCTGTGTGCTTCCTTTGAGGTTGCGGACACATGTGAAGAAGGCCTTATGATTGTCTCTAGCAGATGTAGCCAATTTTGAACCCACCTGGTCAAAACAGGGGAAGCCACCTCAAACTTTGCTTTGGAGGATTTTACTACTGGTCTTATTTGCATGTTCAGGCTAGGGAGACATTGCTTCCAGCTGGGCACCTGCTCCTTCTTGGTCTTGGACAGCAATTTTTTCCTTTTGTTATAGAGTTTATTCATTGCAGATGTCCACCAGACACGTTTACTCTTCCTTGCGGAAGATGATTTAGTCTTGTCGGGTATTCCTGATTCTATGCATCTATATAAATGCTCGTATAGTACATTGGTGTAGTTTTGGATATTGGTGCCAGTTCCTGCAGAGGGAGAGGGGGCTGTGAAGCTGTTTATTCCATCCCTCAGGAGGCTGTAATCAGCTTTGGAGAAGTTTTTATGTCTGATCCTAGCTAGACGTGGGTTGGGGAGATGGTGACTTCGAAAGTGACTGTTTTATGGTCGGATCTTACCAGGGAGGATGATACTACAGGGATTTTGCAGTGGTTACTCGTGCAAAGATTTGTGACAATTTTTACAATTGCTCAATGAAATTGAATATTCTGAGGATTTTCTTTTCCTTGACATGATTTTAAGACATATTTTAAAACTTTTTATCCATTTTATAAGTATTAAATAAAATATTTTTTGAGTTTAATATGATACATTAAACAAATATATGTGCATATTTTATTACTGGATGTCAATATTTTATCTGTTTTACACATTTTACTTGTTTTAAACACTTGTATATATACACATTTTCAGTACAGACACTTTTACAGGGTAGGCATGTTAACTAATTGTTTGATTGCTTCATTGGGATTTTCTGTGTTTATAAACTGTGTTCTAGATGTTGGCACACTCATCTGAGGAAGTTACTTTGACGAAAATGCAGTGATTCAATTAAAGGGGCTAGATTAAGTAATTACAAAGACTACACGGAGAAATGTGAGGTTAGATGGATAATTAGATTGCAGGCTGATAGAGGGTATGGCCTGTTATTAACAGTGTTTGAGAGGGCATGTGAAAGTGATTTGTTAAAACTGGCGAATGATGTTATAGTCACTATATCACAAAAGCTGAATGCGAGGCCCTGAGGAAATTGCAGGGCAATAAAGCAATAGTAATATGCCAAGCCAACAAGGGGGTGTGACTGTGGTCATGGATAGTGAGCAATACAGAATGGGAATAAGTGATTTGCTCAGAAATGGTGATACATATCAGTATATCACAGCTGAATAGCTTGATAAATTGATTAAGAAGTTACAGATAGACATTTATGATTTTTTCATGAGTAGGGTGATTACCCAAGATCTATATAATTATTTTCTCATTGAGATGCCAGTCATTCCCTCTTTTAGGGGGCTGCCAAAAATTCACAAGGATCCTGCTAGGCCACCCCTAAGACCAATAGTTTCGGGGAGGGGGTAGATTACAGAGGCTATATCCATTTTTTTTGGAAAAAAACTTAAGACCTTTAGTGGATGTTACATCAACTGCAGTAACATATACTAAAGAGTTTTTGGTAACATTAGCTGAATTTACTGCATCAGGTGGTTATGATCAGGAACATTTTTTGGTCACACTAGATGTGGCTTCACTATTCACGTCTATACCCAAAGGAGAAGGAGTTGAATATGTGAGGTCATTTCTTAATGAAGCAGAAATAGAGAGTGGAAGGGCTTTGATGATATGCTTTCTATTAGAGTTAGTCCTGAACAGTAATGTTTTTCTTTTTGAACATAGATATTACCTACAAAAAAGGGAGTGGCAATGGGTACACCCTGCGCCAACTCTTATGCTAACATCGTGATGGCGCAGTGAGAAAAGACTTACATCTTAGACATAGAAAGTAGGAGGCGATCCATTCCCTTTTACAAAAGATTCGTAGATGATATCTTTTTTGCATGGAGAGGAACTGAACAGAGTTTGATTGAATTTACAGAGTATGCCAACCATTTCACAGACTTTCTTAAGTCTGTGTGTAAATGTAGTAGAGATAAGATTGATTTCCTTGATGTAACAGTGTTCAAGGTAGGTAACAGGCTACACTCTGACATCTTTAGGAAGGAATGCAGAAGAAATAATCTTCTACACTGTACTAGTACGCACCCCCCTTATATATATATATATATATATATATATATATATATATATATATATATGTAACAACATTATACGAGGACAGGGGTTGCGAGTATCTAGACTAACTAGTATGGACACCAACTGTGAGAAAACACTTAGCACTTTAAAAGGAGATTTATGCCAAAGGTGTTATAAGAAGAGTGAATATGCAAAAAAGCATTATTTTGGAAAAACATTTAACTATATTATGTCGTCGGATACTCTGACTCCAGTTTTGTCTAAAAAACGCAAAGATAAGGAGCGACACATGAGGTCTGCGGCCTCTACCGACACCACGCCAAAGCCGACTACACATGGTCCAGTTCTCAGCGAGGCGCCTACGCAGCTCCTGACTACCGACAACACTTCTTTGGCAGTGTCTCCTGTGCCCGAGGTCGCAGGCTCCTCGGCCCACACCCCGACTACAGATACCGAAGCCACTCTTGGTGTTGAGCCTCAAAATGTGGACAGGTCTACCTCCACTCAAGGTGTCTTCAGACCTTCCTCTTCTTTCTCCATCAGGGCTTTCACTAAGTCTAAAGCAGCCATGCACTCTAAGAGACAAGCTACACAGGGCCCATCTCCAGGCCCCATGCCTAAAAAACAGATGCTTAAAATGGCTGAAGATTTAATTACTCTTATCAGGGGTTTGCAACCCCCACCGGACAAAAGGCCCAGAGTGGAGGAAGAATCCCCTTCCTCTGATCAAGGCTCCATTATTTCAGAGCACTCTGATGATCAGGAACATTCTTACTCCCCTTTTGAAGACTCTGATGCGGAGGAGTCCATTCCTTCTGTATCCCCCCCAGAGGATTACTCATTTGGGGAAACTTTGCATACCTTAAGGGAACACTTCCACTGGGAAGGCCAAGAGTATTCAGATTCCAAGAAAAGGCTTAGGGAATTTCTCTTACTACCTCAGCACAGGCCTCCGGCTATACCTCCTGTCTTGGACATCCTAGATGATGTTTACTCAGAGGCCTGCCTTAACCCGGACTCTCTGCCTCCAGCCCCAGTTAAGCCTGACAGGTACTACAGGGTTCCTGACTCACACCAATTTCTATACAAAAGACATGCTGCTGACCCAGAAACCATCTCACAGGGCCCCAAGGGAGTTAAGGCCTCCACTGCTAAAAATCCATTACCTTCCAAGAGAGATTCCAGATCCTTAGAAAGGTGGGGAAAAAAGGTATATACCTCAGCTATCTTAACCATGAGGGCCTTAAACTGTCAGTTCCATATGCTAACATACCAACAGTTTTTGTTATCACAATTGTAAAGTAAAATGTCACAACCTGAACAACCAGACTTGAAGGAGTTGCAGGATTTGATGCATAGTGCAGAACAAGTGGGTAAGCATACCTTACAATGTGGTTTTGATGCTCTAGAGGCCTCATGTAGAGCTGCTGTTACAGGATCAGTCATACGTAGACATGCCTGGCTCAAGGAACAAACCTTGCCTGATCATGTCAAAGCTAAATTACTAGATGCCCCTCTTCAAAAGGATCTATTATTTGGTGCTAATGCTGAGGAGGTATTAAGGAAAATGGAGGAAAAGGCTAAATCAATGCAAACTGTGAAAGATTTTCTACAGGTACAACCCCCACGTTTCAGTAGAAATTGGCCTTCCAAAAATTGGTCCTTTCCAGCCACGGACAGATCCCAAAGAGGCAGATACAAGCGCCCGAGGGGCAGAGGACAATCCCAAGGATCCTTTAGAGGCAGACAATGGCAAGCTCCTACACAAAGAGGTGGTGAGGATAACTCACAATAATTCAGAAAGCAAGCCCATTGACTTTCCCCTCTGCATGCCAAGCAAGACTCAAATGGCAGCCCCCTTAGGAGGAAAGCTGGCATTATTTTCAAAAAATTGGCATATTGTCACAAAAGACAAATGGATCCTGGACATTATAAACAGAGGCTACATATTCCATTTTCCCACCCTTCCAAAAATGAGAGACATGCCAAACCTGCCACACAATCAAAGGGCAGAGGCACAAAGGCAAATTACAGATCTCATAGACATGAAAGCTATTCAAGAGGTACCTACGCACGAACAAGGTTAAGGTTTTTATTCCAGGCTATTCCTGGTACCAAGGAAGGGAAAAGATTGGAGACCTATTTTGGACCTATCCATCCTAAACACATTTCTACTCGTACCAAAATTCAAGATGCTCACTCTACAGCATCTTCTTCCCATGCTGGGCAAGGAGTCTTGGCTGGTAACATTGGACCTCAAGGCGGCATACCTGCATGTCCCAATCAGACAAAATTGCAGAAGATACCTCAGATTTTTTGCAGGTTCAACCCATTATCAATTCTCCACATTGCCCTTTGGCTTATCTACTGCACCCAGAGTATTCACAAAATGCCTGGCATCAGTAATTGCCTACTGCAGACTTCAAGGTATACAAATATACCCCTATTTGGATGACTGCCTGATCCAAGCGGACAGCAAGCACATTCTTCTGAAACATCTGGCTTATGTAATAATGTTGTTGAACTCTCTGGGATACACAGTCAACAAAAAGAAATCAAGGCTAATACCCTCTCGGAAGATAATTTTCCTGGGTGCCAACTTGGACACAAACACCCAGATGGCCTACCTCACGCCAGAGAAGCAGGGGCAACTAACTCAATACTTCAGAGCACTAGCAAATTGCACCACGCTGACTGCAAGGAAAATCCTGCAGGCTCTGGGATTCATGGCATCTTGCATCTTACTAATCCCATGTGCAAAGCTGCATATGAGGAAACTTCAATGGTACCTGAAAACATATGGTCTCAACACAGCCACAGTTTGGAAACAATAATACCACTAATTCCATGTCTGCAAAAGGAATTTCTGTGGTGGGCTCAAGCATGCCAAACAAACACAGGTCTTCCATTCAGCAAGCCTCAAGCAAATCAAGTCATCACAACAGACGCCTCGGACTACGCCTGGGGGGTGCACATGACAGATCGGTGCATTCAGGGCAAATGGTCCCAAAAAGAAAAGCACCTTCACATCAATCAAAAGGAAATGCTAGCAGTAATAAATGCTATTATAGCTTTCAAGGACCTTCTACAACCAGGTCAACTATTGATAAGAATGGACAACACCACAGTTATGTGGTACATAAACAAACAGGGAGGAACACATTCATACCCCCTATGCAGACTGGCCATGTCACTTTGGAACATGGCCATGGACTTACAAATTGAACTACAAGCACAGTACTTGCCAGGCAAGGAAAACACGCTGGCAAACAACCTAAGCAGAAATATGACAGATCCACACGAATGGAAACTGCATCCAAACGTTTTTACAGAAATAATCCAAGCATGGGGAAGGCCAGACATAGATCTCTTTGCCTCCTACAAAAATCACCAATTGACAAAATTCTGCTCAAGAATTTTCCATCCAAAGGCCTGGAGAGTGGACGCTCTCTCTTTCAGTTGGACATCAATGACAGTTTATGCCTTCCCACCTCTTCCTCTGCTGCCCAAAGTTCTATTGAAAACCAGAGCAGACAGACCAAAGATGACTCTCATTGCTCCGGACTGGCCAAGACAACACTGGTATCCACTCCTGAGGAGCCTGACGCATTCCCCACCATGGACCCTGCCTCTAATGCCTCTTCTTCTGACTCAGCACAGCTTCAAAACTCTTCACAGCCAGCTAAAAACACTCAATCTAGCCGCATGGAAGATTCCTTAGCATCACAACAGACCCTACTCTCCAAGGAGGTGCAGGATGTCATTTTGGAGGCCAGAAGGCCATCAACTAGAAAAGCTTACTCCACAAAATGGAAACGGTTTTGTGTCTGGAATGAGAAAAAGGGCCAGGATCCTGGAAAACTGAATTTACCTCAAATACTACAGTATTTAGCTGAGCTGCTAAGCAGTGGACTTTCATTCTCCTCCATCAAAATCCATGCCTCAGCCATTTCTGCAGAATACAACACTGATCCACCCTTATTCTCTCACCCCCTCTTAAGACAGTTCCTCAGAGGGGCTAAGAATCTAAGACCCCCAAGGAAACAACCAATACCTGTTTGGGATCTCAATTTCATTCTGGAAAAACTGACCTTGCCTCCCTTTGAGCCAGCTGCCTCATCAGATTTGCAATATTTGTCCTGGAAAACAGCTTTCCTTCTGGCTATTACCTCAGCTCATAGAGTTTCAGAACTACAAGCTCTCATGGCTGTGCAGCCTTTTATCATCTTCCATCAGGACAGAGTTTCCTTATGAACCAACCCGTCCTTTATGCCTAAAGTGGTATCCAGGGTAGCTTTGAATCAGGCCATACACTTACCTACCTTTTATCCTAATCCTCAAAACAAAGGGGAGAGATTACTACATTCCTTGGACATTCACAGACAACTACGTTATTATCTGGACAGAACAAAACCTTTCAGAAAATCAGAACAGCTCTTTGTGTCCTATGCTGTAGGAGCTCAAGGAAAGCCAATTTCGAAACAGACAATCTCCAAATGGATAGCCCACTGCATACGCTTTTGCTATTCTTTTCATGGCAAAACTGTACCTACAGGCATCAGATCTCACTCCACAAGGGCCACAGCTACCTCTGCAGCTTTCCTCAGAGGAGTTCCTACCAAAGATATTTTGGAAGCAGCCACTTGGAGTTCTGTGCATACCTTCTCAAAGCACTACCACCTACCTCTATACTCCAAAACTAGAGCAGGCTTTGCCACTGCAGTCTTGCAGGGCATCCTGGCTCCTCCTAGTTCCACCTAGTGCCTACCACCCCTTTCTTAGCTTTGGGATTCTACCCATCTGTTATGACTGTAGCTGTATGCATGATGAACAAAATACAGTTTTGTACCTACCATAAATGTAGATGTTAGAGTGCTAATACAGCTGCAGTCCAGGTTTCCCTCCCTCCTTCCCCTCTTGGGACAGGCCTATAGGCTAAAACATCCTCATACAACCTGATTAGGGTTTTCATTTATGATGTATTTGCTTGCAACTATGTATTTTGATTATATTGCACTGCTTTATTACACAAATTTATGTATTGCCTTCCTTCTGGGGGCACCTGACATCTGGGGCAAGAAAATCTGAAGAAAGTGGCGTCGGCTGGTTCCTTTATACCCCTGTCGCACTGACGTCAGGGAAGAAGTGACGACAACTGACGCCGGACCTAGATTTTGGAATTCGGCCGACCGAGGACCCGCCTGACGGCAGAGAACCCATCTGTTATGACTGCAGCTGTAGTAGCACTCGAACATCTGCATTTGTGGTAGGTACAAAACTGTACTTTTTTTGTGATGTATTGCCATTATTATCCTCTGATAGATGTATCCCTGTTGCTTTAATGGATAGGAAATTTATGATTACTGTTCTTTGAATTTTAGCCTGATATGTGAGTGTTAGGTATTTGCTTTAGGCATTTTGGAATAGATTTGTTTATGCTGTATATGACTGTCATCTTTTGGTATACTCTGGTATTACAACTGTGAGAAGGTTGATGTCAGCAGTTGTATATGTGAGAAAGTAAAAAAAAATTATGACTAGTGTTTGCTGCAGTCACTTTTCTGTATGGTTATATAGTTGTTGGTAATAATGAAAGTGAGAATTATTGTTTTGTTTTATTTTATTTTATTTTTTATGTGCAATTTCAGATTTTTTTATCTTTGTATAAAGATTTCCTATGCTAGTTGATGTATGAAGTCTCTGACTTCACATTATATTGACAGCAGGTGAATTTTAATGGTTGAAGACAAATGATTGGTTGCTGTAAAACAATGTGGGTGAGGCAACCCCTTTTTATTTAGATTTCTGTAGTGTTTGTATTGTCTGAAGAAGTATAAACGACAAGACTTACAAAAACAAGCAAACTTCACTAAAAATCAAAATAAATGGTCCAGGCCACCAATAAAAGCAGAAAACTTTTATATAACACAGATTAGCGCTTTCATCTTTATGTAAGACTTCTTCAGATAAACCAGCACAAGTGCTACACTTAGCTTATATATCCTACACAGTTATCATCAATTAAAATTTAAAGCACCACACTCAAATCATTGACAATAATAAACAATGTACCAAGATCAAGTGCATGCATATACATTTGTATATGATATAATACAACCTACTAGTACAGCAATATATAAAAATATACACAATTAATTTCTTTCCCCATTTAGACTAATTTCTATAGGATTTTATAAAAAATCAAACTCACACTGCTTTAGCTGTCAGCACTGGTTTGATACTCACATATTCATTGAGGCCAGGTGGAACATTAGCCTTCAACCTCAACTGCCATTTCAATTCCCTATTCAACAGTACATTTTTAATGTCACCACCCCTAGTATTATTCTTAACAGCATCTATAATGCCAAACTTAAAACCACAAAAAGATGAACAGGAAACCGAATGTCTGAACAAGGCACTGGTGTCTTTCCCAGTCCATATGTCATACATGTGCTCATACATTCAATCTTTCAAAGCTCTCTCTGTTTTTCCTATACAGAATGCAGAGCACTGCACACATATGGCCAGGTACACTAAGATCTTGGTGTTGCAATTACCCTTGCAAAATGTGACAACACTATTAAGTCCATTGTTCAAACTAATGGAATCCTCCTTGTAAATATACAAACATTGACTGCACTTGCCACAAGAATTCGTAGCCTTTTTTGTTGTTTTGGCATTACCTTCCACATTTTCAAACATCCTTTTAAATTTTTTTCCAGTCCTAAAAGTAAAAGTGGGTTGGGGTCCAACAACACTATACAAATCTTTGTTGGTTTTAAGCACACTCCAATTCGCTCTAATTATTTGGGTAAAATAATCAGTAAACATATTAAACTCCGTCACACAGGCCCCATGAAAATTTTTATCTGTAGTTTGTTTTACCACTGTAATAAAGGGTTGTCCTAACAATGCCTTGTATTTAGTACCCCAACCCATATAAACTTCCTCAAGTACCTCATACACTAGTTCTCTTGGGTAACCCCTTTCCACAATTTTTTTACCCAAAAAAATAAATTCACCCATTAAGTCATTAAATTCAGAAGTCATCCTCGCTATCCTTACTGCTTGCCCTTTTATAAGTCTTCTTTTTTGAAATGCTGGATGATAGCTAGCATAATGCAGGTAGCTATTACACCAGGTATTCTTACGATAAATCCTTGACTTAAATCCATTTTGAGTCCTGTATATAGTGATGTCAAGATAATTCACACTAACTTCACTAACTTCACTACAAGTGTGTGTAAAAGAGAGAAAACTCGTGTTCAGATATTCCATAAACAACTCTAAGCTCTCCTTAGTACCTTCCCAAACCATAAAAATATCGTCCAGAAATCTTAGATATAACTTAATGTTTTTTTGGAAAAGACTATTATACACGTACCTGTTCTCCCATTCTAACATCACTAAATTGGCGTATACGGGGGCACATGGCTGCCCCCATAGCTACCCCACTCACCTGCTGAAAATATTCTCCCTGGAAGCCTATGTAATTGTTGTCAAGTATAACCTCCATAAGCTCCAGTATTAGGGAAATATGGTCTTTAGATAGAGATGAATATTTATTGACACTATCACCAAAAAATTCATGCCCATCACTTCATGGAATACATGTGAATAAGTCTTTAACATCAATGGTAAGAAATTTACAATTCTCAGTCCACACGTCATTAGTCAATTTACTAAGAAATTCCCAAGAATCTTTAATCAAATGTTTAGTTTTGGCTACAATTTCCTTAGTGAAATGGTTGACACATACCGCTAAAGGATGAGTTTTAGAATTTCTAGCTGATACAATGGGCCTAAAGGGAGGTTCTTGTATTGATTTGTGAGCTTTAGGTACTCCCAAAAAAATTAGGAATAATGGGATGAAGTTGTCTCAAATATTGATAATCCTTATTGTCAATCATATTTTCCACGAAATATTCTTCCAAAAGAGAATCAATTCTCCTATAAGCAATGTGTATTTCATTAATTGAAACTGGGGAATAAGTGTTTGTATCTAGCAAAATGTTGGTAATAGCATTGTTATACTCTTCATTACCAAACAATACCACCCCCCACCTTTATCTGGCTTCATAATATGAAAATCTCCCTGTAACTGCAAATCCTGAAGTAATTTCTCCTCTACCTCACTAAGATTATGTTGTCCCATAAACTGTCTATTTCTTATGTATACTTCATAGATTTCGTCTATAGCAATTTTTTCAAACATCATTAAAGCCGGGTGGAGGGGTGGATTGAAGGTACTACTTCTAA
Source organism: Protopterus annectens (assembly GCF_019279795.1). Taxonomy (NCBI): domain Eukaryota; kingdom Metazoa; phylum Chordata; order Ceratodontiformes; family Protopteridae; genus Protopterus; species Protopterus annectens. The sequence continues at coordinate 980,046,282 of NC_056734.1, read as the reverse complement.
CTAAACCCTTATTGTCACTATAATTTCTTTCTTCTGTCTTTTTACATACCATATTCAAATTTAATTTTCTAAGATATAGTTTCAAATCCACCAAGAGATTAGCTAAATCATCATAATTGGACTTAACAAACTTAAATCCCTTAGAAAAAAGGTTAAAATGCTCCTTTCCTAAAATGCACGTCGTGTAATTAAAAATCTTAAAACCTTTATATTCGGCCACAATACCATCTGTACCCTCCACTATCATTATTTCCTCTTCTTCCCCACCTTCTTCCATCCATAATTGGTCCCATAGAAACTGGATGGATGGCCTGGGTCCGAGGGATATTTGGCTTTGTTGGCCAGTTGTTCCGACCTCCTTGGTACTAAAAAATGGTCATGAGACTCGGAAAATGAATCTAATTCAGCTAGAGGTTTATTACCAGTTCTTTCCAACAATATATCCCTATCAAGGGTATCAACCCCTTGCTCCACAAATGAACCAGTCATACCTTGTTTAGTAATATGAGGGTTCACATGAACCTTACTCTTATGTTTTAAATGGTTCAATGGACCAGGATATACTTTACCAATATTGTATTGTTGCTTATCCCTCATAATTTTTTCTGCTTCTTAAGAAAAATATTTTGTATCCTACCATCAACAGTAAATCTTTAAAAATGTCTTCATTCAACCCATTAATCTCCCTCAACAACTTTACCAGTACTGCCTCGTTATATTTAATAAGTCTAGTGATAAGTCCTAGCCCACATTCATCAAAAAAAAATGAAAATCATGTAATACTTCTTCAGTTTAATCAATACCAAAAGGGTATTTAAACATTCTAAGTCCTTGTGGGACTAATTTAAAACTGACACAGCAATTTAAATAGTAATTATCTATCTGTAAACATTTGTACCTAAACAACTTTTTTTCAAATGCAAAAATCGTATCCTTTAAAGTACGCGCGTCACATGAATTGAGTCCATGTCCATTAAAATTGTTGCTAGTATTGTTAGCAGCAGAAAGGGATGCATCAAACACAAATTTCCTTTCTAATACTTCCCTAAAATGCACCGAATAGTCAGAGTCCAAAGGAGGGAAAACTTCCATATCTAAAGTATTGCTCTGCAAAACAATGTCATTTCTAACAGAATGGTGCATTGAAGAAACAGTACCTTTTGAATATGTGTGTATCTATTGAACAGCCCGGCCATTATTGCCCACCAAGTCATTGTTCGTGTGTGTCAAACCACGCTGAACCACTAAACAAAGTCCTTTTGTACTCTCATGTCCTGGCTGATATCTTCTTCCTTCCTTCTGAATCCCACCATTGCTCGCAACTTCAAAGCGTGGAGATGATGTGGAAGGTGCCGCTAGACCATCCGGGACACTGGAAGATGTAAAGTTCAATAATTGCACTTGTGATGCTTTATCTGAAGAAGTCTTACATAAAGACGAAAGCACTAATCTGTGTTATATAAAAGTTTTTTGCTTTTATTGGTGGCCTGGACCATTTATTTTGATTGTCTGAAGAAGTGCCAGGAGGCACGAAAGCACTCACTAGTCTGTACCTGAATAAAAGTTTTATCTTTTATTTAATATCGAGAGAGCCATGTTTGTTTGCTCCCAACTTGGACTTATGTTTGTGTCTTGCTGTGTACTTCATTAAAAAGTGGATTGTACTCTGGTTGTCTTCGAGTGCCTCCTTCTACAGTTTATTTTTTCTGCTTGTGGCACTTTTTCCACATTTTTTTGTTTCTTTTCCTTACTATAGATGTTAAAGATCTTTTTTCTGTTATTCCACAACAAAACGGGATAGAGGATATTAGCGACTATTTAAATATCCAAGGTGTTGCCAAAGCTAACATCAATTTATATGTTGACTTGTTTAAAATAGTTTTGTATAATAATTATATATTTTTTATGGCAATTATTACCTATAAAAGGTAAAAGTTGTGATGGGATCACCTTGTGGGACAGTATTTGCAAATTAAGTTACAGCTTGTTGGGAAAAAATTGTAATTTATAATGAAGAATTTAGCAGATATATCAAGCTGTACATTCAGTATTTGGATGATATTTTTGTTTTATGGACAGGCAATGAGCAGAGCTTGCAACCATTTGTTGAATTTCTTAATAATACTACTGATTATCTGAAATTCACTTTGTCACACCGCCAGCCCAGCTATCAGGAATTTTGTAAATAATTCTATCATTTGTGAATATTGATATGATTTATACAGAACTATATGTTATGTACTGAGCTGAAATGTAACCACAGCATACCTTGCTGGTTTAGAACAGAAATGCATGCATAAACTATTGTGGCTGTGTAAATGTATATATTTTTAACAGTGGCAACTGGAACATAAAAGGTGATCTTAAAAAACATTCAGAGAAAATAAGTCAAAATTAAATTATTTCTTCGATTGTGCTATAAACTTATCTCTCAGTTTCAGTACAGTAGCAGACATAATGTCTACAGCTAGAAGTGTTTTGTATTGTCTTGAAAGAAAAGTGATTGCTATGTATGAGATGAGACAAGGTGAAAGCTCCTTTGATGCCTTTGCCTGTGATTGAGCAGCCATTTCAGAGGGTAGCTATGGATATCGTGGGGCCTCTGAGTACCTCAAGTTCCACAGGGAAAAAGTATATCATAGTGGTACTAGATTATGCTACCTGATACCCTGAGGTGGTGGCTGTGCCCTCCATTGCAGCAGAAAAGGTAGCAAATGCCTTGTTAGAGATTTTCAGCAGGGTAGGTTTCCCAAAAGAGATTCTGACTGACAGAGGTGCCAATTTTATATCAGACCTGCTGCCTTGTTTGCGGAAGTACTGTCGGGTGAAGCACCTAAAGACCAACCCCTACTATCCCTAGAGTAATAGTCTTGATGAGAGGTTAAAATCCACACTCAAGATGATGCTATGGGCATTTGCAGACCAGTTCAAGAGGGGGTGGGACAAAGATTTGCCCCATATGTTGTTTGCTTATAGAGAGGTTTCCCCAGGAATCCACAGGTTTTTCATCCTTTGAGTTGCTGTATGGCCATAGGATGAGGGGACCTCTAGATATTATTCAAGATGATTGGGAGGGTGTGTGAATCCCACAAGGAGTCTGTTGTGGTATATGTCCTAAGCTTCAGGACAAGGCTCAGGGAACTTGTGGGCTTGGCCCAGGAGAACCTGGCAGAAGGCCAACAACAGAAAAAGGTCTCGTATGACAGGAATGCTTGAGCTAGAGAGTATGCTGTAGGGCAGCAGGTTATGGTTCTCATTCCTGTCAGACACAACAAGCTGCAGGCAGCTTGTGAGGGACCCTTCAGGGTCTTAAGGAAGGTCAGTGATGTTAACTACATGGTGGATCTGCTAGGCAAGGGGCAGGGGTATTAATTGTACCATGTAAACCTGATGAAACCTTACCATGATAGGAAGGCCCTTGTGCTGAGTATTTGCAGTGGATGGCAGGAGGAGTCTGAGGGGGATCTGGTGACTGACATCTTCAGTGAGGCTCAGATTGACATCTCAGTGAAAGGGTCAGCAATGTCCCAGAAGCTATCCCCTACCCAGATTTGAGAAATCTGGGCAGTGTTGCAGGAGTTTGGGGAAATGTTTACTGGGAAACCAGGGTGCACACACCTGGTGCAGCACCATGTGGATACATAACCCCAAAAGCCTATTAATCAGGCCCCTTATAGGGTACCTGAGAGAGTCAAACAGACTCTGTGGGAGGAGATACAGGAAATGTTAAAACTAAGGGTAATCCAGGAGTCCAGAAGCCCCTGGGCCTCTCCAGTGGTGCTGGTAACAAAGAAGGACACAGCACCAGTGTCTGTGTGGACAACAGGAAATTAAATAGTCACACAGAGTCAGATGTTTACCCCATGCCTAGGACAGATGAAGCCGTAGAGCAGCTCTTTGGGGCTAAGTATCTTACCACTATTGATCTTAGCAAGGGTTACTGGCAGGTGCCCTTGACTCCCGGTGCTAAAGAGAGGTCAGCCTTTGTGACTCCTTTTGGCTTGAATGAATTCATGAAGATAGCAGACCACAATCCCTTAACATGGCTACATCAAGCCAGCCAGCAAAATGCCAAGTTACTAAGGTGGAGCCTAGGGTTGCAGGAGCATGATATGACAGTGTAGCACTGCAGTGGGGTTAGCAATGCCAATGCGATGGGCTCTCAAGACAGGGAATGAGGTGAGGTATTCCCAGAAAGTCAGCCCTCTCAAGCAGAGTTTCTCAAGGGTAACTTGAAAAACTAGCTTGAGTTTTTTTTTTGGGGGGGGGGTGTCACACTGCCAGCGCAGCTAGCGGGAATTTGTATATAATTCTATGTCATTTGTGAATATTGATATGATTTATACAGAACTGTATGTTATGCACTGAGCTAAGATGTAACCACAGGATGCCCTGCTGGCATAGAAAGGAAATGTACATAAAGTATTGCAGCTGTGTAAATGTACTTATTTATAACAGTGGCAACCAGAACCTAAAAGGTTAACTTGAAACAAATTCAGAGAAAATAAGTTTAAAATAAATCGTTTTACGATCGTGGTATAAAAGTTATCGCTCAGTTTCAATTCAGTAGCAGACATAATGTCTGGAGCTATAAGTATTGTCTTGAAAGAGAAATAATTGTTTGGTTTGAGATGTGGAAGTGTTTTGTTGCTTTATGACATCCAACAGCTGCACAACTCTTAGCAGAAGCCTTTGTCTATGTATTTTCACAAGGAGATGTCAAGTGCTACCATGGGGAGGGGTTAGCTTGGGAACTAAAGTCAGGTGACAAAAAGTGATGTCATCCAAGCTAATCCAGCAATAATATTTGCTACTAATTTAAGAACACTGTCAGAGAGAGACTATGCATTTTGTATTTTGTCTTTGACCTGACAAGAACATCCACTCATCACCATCTTCTGCACTTGCCTTGCTGTAAGTTTTTAGGGCATAGTAACTCTTTTAGATTCAGATAGGAATATAGTAAAGTATAGCTTAGATGTTTTCTTTATTTGAGACTGTCCTACAACATTGTTTTAAATATTTCCAGTGATTTTGAACTCTGAAGTTACTGTGTTAAGTTACTATTGTCTTGTTCTTTTACTATTTATTATTAAATATATGTAAACCTATCTTTGTGGCTGTTATTTGTGAGACATATTTAAGCTCTTAGTGTATTTGCATATCTTTCTGGTGACACCGTACAGGCCACTCCTAAATAGCCTTGCTCTTGGTCAGACTACCATTTAGATAATAGTAACATTACACAGTAGAATTGGATACCCTTTGTTAAGGGCCTAGAGTAGTTGATAAGAGTTTGCTGGTGGCAGCTGGAACTACTTTATAGTCTGGGCAGAATGAGCCATAGCTAGTAAACTTGTGCCAGCTTTCCTCAGGTGTGTGTATGTGCTTGTATATAAATCAAATCTCAGAGTGTGTGTGTCAGCTACTTTAGCAGGGACACAAAGCACTGTTTGGACAGAGAGGGTGCTGGAGGTTTTGGCTTGGCCACTCAGTTGAGATCTCAACCCTGTAGTTGTCCTAGTGGAGAGTCTTGCTAGGGATCTGGAGACAGAGGGAGAAACCAGCCCCAGACTGACTGTGGTCTCTGTGTGCTCTTAAGAGAAATTGCACTTTACTATGTGTGCACTTGTCATCCTCCCAGTGTACGTCCCCCACTGGTGCTAGTGGTGAGGAATGAGGCTCCTTGATTACTGGGCAGTGCAGCGGTGTCACAAGGTCAATGCTGATAATATTGGTTATCTGGATGTCAACTTACAAAAAGACGTAGTTAACAAAAGATTAATTTCTAAAATACACAGGAAAACCATGTACTATTTCCTGCATTACCACAGTGCCACTTGCCCATCATAAAAAATTGGTGGCAAAAGATCAGCTGGTTCAGGCAGCTAGAATGGTTACCTTGGATAATGATTTTGAGAATGAATGTAATGAACTTATCAATATGCTCACTGTAGAGGGTACTCAAGAGGTTTACCTACTGAATTGGTAATAGAGATCACCCATAAAAGAAAAAGCAGGTACCTATTTACAATTCTGAGCAATAGGAATTCTAGCGGATCTTTAGAATTTGGATCCAATAAGGATAACTGTGATTACACAACTGGTTTTATTATTACCTTTACAACTGATTATGATAGTGTAAGAGCCATTCTTTTGAAAAATTCTGTTTTTATAGAAGAGGATGGACAACTGAGGGAGAAAATTAAGGAAAAACCTACGATAATAGCAAGAAGCACATCCCAAAAAATATTTTACAGTCTGGAAAAAGTAGAAATGTTAAAAAAATTGTCAGGAATAAAGAAATGTGGTATGTGTAATTTCTGCAGCTCTGTTTTTGTTGGTGAACGATTTCAGATTAGAGGTTAAAACATACAAATTGTACTGCAAATAGGGTTGTTTATTTGGCAATTTGTGAAAATTGTGCCTTCTATTACATTGGTAAAACGGAAAGTAGTTTGAAGGAGGGGATACATGAGCATCAGTATGTTATTAGGAAAGGAAAGCTTGCTAATGCATTGGCCACACATATTTTAAATAACCAGGAGTACAACTTCCAACTTTTGATAATAGAGCATGTTAGATATTATGAATATAAGGCTGAAATTAATTCTGTTGTAAATATGCTGAAAGAAAAAGTTTGCTTGAATATATGTATAGAGTTTACAATGTGCATTCATACTATATGTATAACAGACAGGCTTCTCTTCACAGCATCAGAAAATGCCTAACAAAGCAATACTGGAAAACAAGCATTACATGATTTTCTCATGTTTGTAGAACAAATATCAATTAACAGACATCCTTTTTTATAAATTCAGGAAAACGTGATGTTTTTCCAGTAGGAACAGCTTATACAGATGTTTTCTTTCAGAATGGCATTCTCACATCAGCAAAAGTGCTTAAATCACAAAAGGACAATAGAAAAGTCTAAAAACAGACATTATGTGACTTCCCATAGAAGGCCAGAAAAATATACCAGGAGGAAATAACAATCTCTTGTGTGCGTGACTAGCTCTGTATATAGCTATTGTAGTAATTCAGTTATGTGAGAGAAGGACAGAGAGAGGTATTTTGTAGAAGTCATCATTCATATCTGTAATGAAGGAAAACTTTCTAAATATATGCTACAAATCTGACAGACTACGTGTGGTGTGTTATAAAATAAGTTATCTGTAACTGTGCTTATAGCGGCAAAATATATTTCTTTATCAGTGTGCAATTTGAAAGGCTTGGTGCTTTAAACAGACTACAGATGGAGTCATGCAGAGCTATGTGTCTCTGATTCAGCAATAAACAGCACAGTAAGACTGTGTGTCTTAAGAAGACTTTGGATCCAGCAGGCATAGGAGCAGAGCACGTGAATTAAAATAAATGTTTTCAATGGTGACCCTTTGACAACGTTCCTAGCCTGTATCCAAAAACAGGGGGAGTGAATGGGTAATGTCACTCCTGTAAAAGCACAGTAATGTTTATGTGAAGTACTTCAGATTTCTACAGTTTTCAACAGTTTGTAGCAATACAGTTTAATATATGTCTAAATCCGGTGAGACTGCATTGCAGGAAGATGAGCAGTTCCATAAATTCTCCAGAAAAGGTACAAGACAAAGTTGTAAGACTGAATCTGCCAGTTTTGCTGTACCAACTTCACAAGTGACTACAGAAACTTTTCAACCATCTGCAGTAAAGCAGCTTGGCCATCTGCCTGTCTGTTGACTGGTAAAAAAATTATTCTGTGTTACATACAGTATGAATGCTATAGAGGTAATAATAATAACAGAATAAATGTATATACAGCATATTAGGTTCATAGGTTCATAGGTTTATACTAGGCTATCTGCCCTAAGGCATTTATAAGCCTAGCCCAAAGTTTTGTGGCTTACGCCACCCCTTATATGAAAAAATACTATACCCATTAGTTTGTTGTGCCTCTGTCCAGCAGTGACACAGAGATGATTCCCGGGGTAAACCTACGATCTCCCATCCACAGGTCAAGATTTCTCTTGAACAAAGCCAGCGAGGTGCTCTGCCTCACATGGACTGGGATTTTATTCCACAGCATAGGGAGTCTCTGAGTGATAAATCTATCCCTCCAGCACGTCCTATTTATATCCGTGCTAAGGTTTAAGTCGCTTGCTCTAGTGGTTTTGGTGGATTTGGATTTTTTGAGGTGGAGCATGTCCATTAATTCCGGGTTAGACATGGCCTTGTATGTCAGGCACATGTCACCTCTGAGCAGACAGTATGTGACTGAATAGAGCTGGAGTTTCTTCAATTTGGCAGCATATGGCAGATTTTGGAGTCCCTTTATCCTTTTGGTGAGGAACTTTTGGGGTCTCTCCAATTGCTGCAGATGTCAGGTGAGATACATCCCGAATGGGGCATTGTACTCGATCATTGGTCTGATAAGTGAAGAGTACAGGGGAACAATGACCTCACTAGATCTGGATGTGAATCCCTTCATGATCAGGTGGGCAATGTAGAAGGTCTTTCTAACCACTTTAGCAACATGAGTGTCAAAAGAAAGGCCACTGTCAACCTGGGTCCCCAGGTCCCTGATAACCTTTTCTGTGCTTAGTGGATTGACACCTATATGGTAGCTTGGGGTTACCTTGTTTTTCCCGAAGGGTATGACTATACATTTTTTGGCGTTTAACTTCAGGCCATGGCTCTGGCACCAGCTATCTGTTTCCGTGAGTCCCTTCTGAAGGATATCCGTGTCCGATGCACTTTCCACTATGGTGCCCAGTTTGCAGTCGTCTGCAAACTTTGTCAGCCAAAGTCCTCACATGTTGGCCTGTACTTCTGAGAAGTAGATGCCGAACAATAGGCGACCAAGGACCGAGCCCTGTGGGACACCACTTAGCAAATGTAAAACCTTATTAGGGCAAGTTAATAATAAGGCATTATGCAAATGAATTGCAATTTGATAGTAAGGCATTATGCAAATGGATTATAATATTTGACTGGTATCTGAAATAAAATCATGTGTGGTATAAAAATGTTTATTGTGTGTATAATGTCATAAAATACAGTGCATGACATTATCCAAGGGTTAGACTGTACAGACAAAAATTGTAAAGGTAAAGAACCAAGAAAAGTTAATATGTTGACATTATATTCAAATGTTAGACAGTTATGTTCTGTCACCAGATGTAAAAGGTTTATTTCAGAGTTGCAACAACAGTCAAATCAGTTACTGATAGAAACTGTAGTACATTTTGTTACAAAGAAATGTAATAAACTTCTAAAAGACAGACACAATGAGTTCAGGAAGCTTAGACAAGTTATACACACATCTTTTCAAAAGTGCATAGGAGTTTCAAATTCAGCAGAACAGCTTACTAAAGAATGTCAGAAAGACCATGCAACATCACAGGAAATTCAACAGCAGTTGCAGGATAAAGGAAATAAATTAGCTCAACTGACAAAGACTGGGAATTTCCTGCATACACAGTTAATCTGTGCAAAAGAAATATATTTTATAATATGTTTATGTTTTGAAAATGGTTAAGCATGCATGCTATGATAGTAGGGACATGACATGCTTGTATAAAGATATACATATACAAGACAGACATGCATGTGTGTTCTTTTCATCTAGAGTACATTTCTTTACAATGCACAAAAGCAAAAGGCAGACAACAACAAATATAAATAAACATATGTTATAATTGTATAGTAACACCAAACAGTTAAAGTTCTGAATTTTAAAAATAAATAAAATCACAGATGGTATTAGTCAAACAGTTTTTGTAAAATTAATGGCAGGACAGTTAAATAGATAAATAAATAAAAAATACTGAAATCCATGTAAGGTAATTGTAAAATAATGCCTATTTATGTTGTATAAATGCATAGTTATGCAAATCACAATCACATTAAAGGAAAAATGCCAAAAGAATTAATTATAGTTTATAGAGTATAAAATGTGAGCTCAGACCTTCCTAGACTGAATGAATAGTTACAGGAAATGTTGGAAAGATCAGATAAACAACAAGGGTCTGAAATAAAGCTACAGAAAAAAATAAACAACAAGGGTCTGAAATAAAGCTACAGAAAAAATAAACAACAAGGGTCTGAAATAAAGCTACAGAAAAAAATAAACAACAAGGGTCTGAAATAAAGCTACAGAAAAAATAAACAACAAGGGTCTGAAATAAAGCTACAAGAAAAATAAACAACAAGGGTCTAAAATAAAGCTACAGGAAAAAATATCTCATTCCTTCTTGACAATACTCTTTTATGGGGGGGAACAGGTATTAGTGTATTAGAAATACTGGTAAACTGGATTAAACCTGATAGGATAAGATATTTTACAAGTTGTTAATAGCTATCATAATGGTTATTATTGTATTGTTTAGAATTAAATTGTATTTACAACCTGTTAAATTGTAAAGCTATACAAGAGATGGTTTAAAAAACAAGAGATTATTTAAAATTGCTTTATTAAAGCTATACAAGAGAGAATAAAGATATGCAAAATGCATAAATGTTTCTAATAGCAAGAATGGTCACTATTTCAATATGTTTTTGACAAAACAATGTTGGTATAAAAAAGCATGAATATTTTTAATTGCAGAGTATGTAGTTTAAAATAACATGACATATGCATTTGGTGCCAGTTCCACTAGATATTTCTAAGGAGACATAAACATTTTCCAAGATTTTGCTCAATATTAATATTATTAAATTTGTAAGATTAGACTAAATGTACTTTATAGTCATTGTATGTACAAATGCAGAAGAATTCAGTACAAATGAAATGAATGTCTAGTAATAAATATGTGTGAAAAAACATGTTTTAAAAAAATGGGTCCAGTATACCTAGTAAATTGAAATGCATAAATAGCAAACAGTCTGTGTAAATACATACTGATCAGGATACATCGTAATAAGTTCAAAAGTAATTTGTCAAGTTGTAATATCACTGGTTTTACCCCAGTAAAATAATTGCTTTCAAATATTTATTATCTAAGCCCAGTTCATTATTTTACCAAGATGTTATTGAGCAGTTCAGAGACATGAACACAATGTGATGGTTAAAATTATATTAAAACTGTATATTTTCAGCAGTGTATAAATGCTTGCAGTAGCACATAGTTATTGTCTCTTATAGTTAATTCAACAGTTGCAAAGAGTTAATGAAACAATTCTAAGTCATAAATTAAATTCTGTGATTGCAAAAGAATAAATTAATCAAGTAAATTTAAAACAGACACAGTTCATAACTGATAAAATATTTTCACAGAATGGTCTGCAAAAGAAAAAGTTGTTAAATACATTCAGGTTTGGTAGTAATACATGTTTTCATTGTATTAACTATGTAAAATTGCATTTTGACTTGTATCAAAAAAGACTAAAGGTTTTGTTTCTTAATGTGTTTTTTATATAAAATGTTTTGAGTATGTTTAAAAACAGAGGGAATTGTTAGATATTATGAATATAAGGCTGAAATTAATTCTGTTGTAAATATGCTGAAAGAAAAAGTTTGCTTGAATATATGTATAGAGTTTACAATGTGCATTCATACTATATGTATAACAGACAGGCTTCTCTTCACAGCATCAGAAAATGCCTAACAAAGCAATACTGGAAAACAAGCATTACATGATTTTCTCATGTTTGTAGAACAAATATCAATTAACAGACATCCTTTTTTATAAATTCAGGAATACGTGATGTTTTTCCAGTAGGAACAGCTTATACAGATGTTTCCTTTCAGAATGGCATTCTCACATCAGCAAAAGTGCTTAAATCACAAAAGGACAATAGAAAAGTCTAAAAACAGACATTATGTGACTTCCCATAGAAGGCCAGAAAAATATACCAGGAGGAAATAATCTCTTGTGTGCATGACTAGCTCTGTATATAGCTATTGTAGTAATTCAGTTATGTGAGAGAAGGACAGAAAGAGGTATTTTGTAGAAGTCATCATTCATATCTGTAATGAAGGAAAACTTTGTAAATATATGCTACAAAGTTGACAGACTACGTGTGGTGTGTTTTAAAATAAGTTATCTGTAACTGTGCTTATAGCTGCAAAATATATTTCTTTATCAGTGTGCAATTTGAAAGGCTTGGTGCTTTAAACAGACTACAGATGGAGTCATGCAGAGCTATGTGTCTCTGATTCAGCAGTAAACAGTACAGCAAGACTGTGTGTCTTAAGAAGACTTCAAATCCCACAGCAAGAAAGTAAGCAGTAAGCAGAGCCATATAATTTTTCAGAGCAAGTAGGGTGTAACCTTAGAGGAGGTCCCTGGTCTTTACAATTAGAAAAGAGAGAATTTAAATGGCAGATTGTTTTTAATGCCTATGTCTGGCCAGCTATTAATGAATATAGTTCTATCAATAGCATTTTGAAACTTAGAGCTCTTTGTAGATAGTTTGTTGAATATGTCAATTAATGCTTGCAATGTTATATTTGTAAAATGTGTTCAATATGTTTTAATCTAATAATAGTGATGAATTGATTTTATGACAGTTATAAATGTTTTCAATGTCTTAGCTCAGCTGTGATAGAAATGTAAGATATTTTATTTATTTATAGGTATATATTTTTTGATGTATTTATACTGAAGAATTGAAAGTGTGTATCTATACATATATGTGTGTGTGTGTGTGTGTGTGTGTATATATATATATATATATATATATATATATATATATATATATATATATGTGTGTGTGTATATATATATATATATATATATACACACACACACACACATATATATATATATATATATATATATATATATATATATATATACATATATATATATATATATATATATATATATATATATATATATATATATATATATCTGTTTTACATGTATACCATATATAATTTAATGTAATTTTGGTGCATAATAATATATTTAAGGTACAGATTAATGTTTCTTTAAGGATAGGTATGTCATGACATCATTTCCTGGTTTTCAAGTTTTGAAGGAATATTTAAATGATGTGTTTTAAATTGCATGTTGTCTGATGAAGTTTAATATTAACTAAATGAAAGCGCTCACATTGTTGTAATAAAATAATCGGATCCGGTAAGCATCCGTTGGCTTGGTGTTTTGTTATTTTATCCAGTCTGGATTTCAATAGTGACAGTACTTTGCTGAAGAATTTGTGCTTCTGTGCTTCTAGAGCTTTTTAAATTCCAGCTTGGCTGCTAGAACCATATATTCTGTCTGTCAACTGCCACTACTGGACTTGCTCTATAGTGAGTTGACTGCGCAAGATTTTTTTCCCAATAAGAGACCTGCAAAATCTGTACAACCTTAGAAATCCAGGTCTGACACTCAAATAACCCATGACAAGTGCAAATAAACATACCTTGAGCTACATTACATCCTTGACATATAACTAAGCATTTCTTCACACCTTAGTAGTAAGTTCACCCAAATATTATCTTAAATCGAACTGCATGCAGTTGTAATCACCCATGTACCCCCCTAAGTCATTCTTGTTGAAAACATGCATCAGCACTTCCCCACACCTTCTGTAGCCAGCCTGATTGAGATGGGTATCTTGAGACAGTTTAAGAATTGTCTCATGCTGTCTGATGAGCATCTATCACTCAAACACCATAACACAATGCCTGAGAGACATACATATATAATGTCCTTGCAGGCAAAAATCTCACATAGAAAACTTGGACACCAAAATCATCAGCGGTACATTACACACCACACCTTACCAAGCAAATCAAAATACACTTAATCCATCATATGCTGAGGTTCCTAAGATTAATTTGCCTAAACCTCAAAGACCATGAAAATTCACCATAGGCACAAAGCACACTCAACAAGTTAAGCCTATCACCTCCCATAGCACAAGGAGTCCCAGAGTCATGGTTGCTGAGCCCATAAAGCAGGCTTCTACACAACCAAACATTCTAATCATAAGTGACTCTATTGCAAGACATACAGATGTAGGTCTTACCAGGATGAGCAAGGAATCATGTATGCACTCATGTTCTTAAACAACAGGTGCCATTATGACCCTGTCATAGTTCATAGTACAACCAAAAAATGAAATAAAGCCACTGAAAACCATAGCTAACACATCTCTTTAATATGCAAGTCAAACTTTCACCAGAAAGGCTTCTTCAGGCATCAGATAAAACATGAGACATACAACAATATTAAATAGTCTTACAAAATTACATGACAGAAACTTAATTATCTAATAAAGTCCAACAAAAACAGTCCAAGCGACACAGGAAGATGGTAATAAAACGGTCTTTTTTATTCAGTGGTGAACTTCAAATAATAAAAAAAAAAAAAAGACAGTTTTATTACCGTCTTCCTGTGTTGCCTGGACCGTTTTCGTTGGTCATTTTACTGTATATACGGTTGTTCCACTGGTTTTAATCTGTCTAATAAAATCGTTAAACTTGCTGATGTAAATGCTTAAGTAGAGGCTTTAAAGTAAAAGTACCATTTAAACCTGGTGGAAGATGTACTCTAAACCTAAGTATCCACCGCATTTCCTCATTTTCAGTAAGCAACCTGATGTCACCACCTCATAGTGGTGAATGTATAACTTTTAAAATCACAAACCTGAAACTCTTTTACCTTTTTCAGATATATGTTTATATAATACATCCGTACTTATTTTCCATCTAATTTCTGTACCTATATGTTCTTGCAATTTGCAGTTTGTCATTCCTATATAGTAACTCTCACATGCTATGCACAACATAATATATATATTATATTTTGTGTATTACAGTTACCATAAGCATGTAAAACAAAGTTACAATCCAAACGTGGATGTTTAAAAGCCTTTTCACAATAAATATAATTACAATAAACACATTACATTTGAAAGTTCCTTTTTTACACTTACAGAAAAATATTTAATAATAAATCATAAAAACACAGGATAATAATTCTTACTACACAGCACTAGTCAAGAGTTCAGAGATCACAGGAAAATGCTTAAAATGATATAGTAGACTAGTTCTGACATCAATACAGAAAAAACAGCTAGACTAAACTTATTATTTCCTATCTTTTCCTAAGAGAAACACTAAAGTCTAAGTTCCTACTTACATACAGACAGAGCAAAGCAAGTGCTGGTGATGTTGGATGTTCTGAAGACAAATGCAAAATGCCCTGAGTCTCTCTGCCCTTAAATTAATAACACAGTACTAATGACTCATTTCAGATTACATCATTTTTCTCTGATTCCCAGGCTAACAGAAATTCAGAGTCTAGCAGCCTTTTTGATCTTGCACCTGGTCAGGAAGCTACACCAATAAAATACATCAAACATGCAAATTCTAGCAATTAACTCTGGTCTCAAAACAACAGGAAGAATTCCTTCATCCAGACATCTCGGCTCCAAGTTTTGAGATCAATTATACAATGTTTGACTTATCAGCTTTCTTCCAGCAGAGTGCAATGTGGTTACATTTTTGAAGTTCAATATTTAACACTATTTTCTTCCATTTAAGAGAACAAGCCTGTGGCTTATATTAATATTTACATATGACAGAATTATCTACAAAATTCTGTCTAGCTAGGCTGGCAGCCTTCACATATCTTCATAGTAATATTTTGTCAGTGGAGCATAGAGGTCTCTTACTATTGCAACATTGAATGATGGAATGAAGAGATGGGAATTTTTCATGGTTGTGAAGTAGTCTGAGGGTTATAATTAATTGCGATTACAACAGAGAATTATTTAGTGCAAGCTTGTTTAGTTGTTTAGAGAGAAACACTGATGTAATGTATATTGTTGGTTAGTTGAGAATTTGGTTACTTTATTGTAGCCTTATTCAAGTTTGGCTGATAGGAGTTGAAATTAGTAGGATAGGAAAGGTATGTAATATGGTGCAGAACAGAAAAGTGACTATATTTGTCTTACAGAGTTAGTAAGGTAATATTTTACTCTTCTGCAGAGGCAGCTTCTTTATGACTTCTTTATGACTTGCTGTAGGTGGAGATCAAATTTCAACTTATCATGGAACTAATCAATAAGGACATAGGAAACTTCCAAACACTGGACCCATTTCAGTTTGGATTCATCAAGGGCAGGTCACGCTTACTCAACCTGGTGGACTTTTTTGAAACGTCATCAAAGCAATGGATGAAGATAAAATTGTGCATAATGCAGACCATGACCCTGCCAAAGCTTTTGACACAATCCCCCACTCAGGCATAAAAGAAAACCTAAATAAACTGGAAATAAGTGCTTATGTCAACCTCTGGATTGCCAACAGGCTTATAAGTAGGATGCAGGAGATCAAAAAGCTCAATTTACCTCCACAAAGATACCAGTCACCAGTGGAGTGCCTCAGTTGTCTCTCCTGTTTGGCATCTATTTCTTTGAAGGAAAAGCCAATACTTAAGGGCTAAAGCTGACTGAGTTTGCAGGAGCAGTCACTGAATATCCAAATGACTTGGCCATCTTGCAGGAAGCTTTGTTCCAAACATTGACTGAAACTAAATCCCAGAGAATGCATTGCTGTTTCCTTTGGGAACTACCACATTAACAATATGCCCCTAAGATTGAACCAGTTTGGATTTGGTAGCTTATGTGGACACTGACCTAACTTTTGGCCAGCATGTGTCCACTGTTGTAAGAAAGTCTTTCTATAGTGTGCAGCTTATAAACAAATGGGATTGCATCTAGGTCTAGAGATATTGTCGTTCCCTCTTTATTCAGCCCTCATTAGGCCAGTCATTAAGTATAATGTCTTCTCTGGTATGTGTCTGTCCAGACACATGCAACAACTGGAAAGCTCAGAGAGCTACATTACTAAAAGGATACAAGGTCTAAACACTGTGACCTGCATGGACAGACTCATAGCCCTCTCACTATACTCTGCATCCTACAGACTTCTAAGAGGTGACCTGTGTCTGGCATACAAGGCATCCTCTGACCCAGTACTGATGGATTTACTGCACATCAGCAAGTCAAATGGCATCAGAAATATTCAGTCTAGTGATCTGAAGCTCTTATGTAACATCAAATGAATGATTTGGAGGAACAGGTATTTCTCACAAAGGATATCACTGCTCTGAAAGAGCCTTCCTGTGCATGTAAAACAAAGCTCATCCCTGTCCATATTCAAGCTTAGCTTGGATCTGTGAATGGAAAACAGAAAATGTACCCCAGGACTATCCACTGCTGTGCTTCTTTGTCTCCTAATCTTTATTGGAGGCAGATAAGAACTGGCATCTGTATCTTATTTCTATTTTAATGTTTTTTGAGCTTGCTTTTATTCACATTTTTTCCCATTTGGTTTTGCTTTGATTTATGGCTTGCTTGTTTTTTTTTATTTACTGGGTGTAATTTATTCCAGGGTCCAGGAATTATCTGTCAGTCTCTACAGGTGGTATCATTTTTTTAAGGGATTCATCTTCAAGTTGCAGTGACTTCTAGAGGATTCACTCCATTGGGAGGGATCAGACTTACTTCCAGTTTGTTTATAGACAGCCACCAAGGATCTCTACTGACAAAGAAGTGTCTCCTACTAACTCACTAGTAGGTTTATTGTCTCTTCTCATTATTAATTCTAGCTTCTTGGGCTGTAAAGGGGGCTTCCCTAATTATAACTTCCTGAGTCCTTGATTTCCCTCTGATGGCTAGTAATAAACAGAACTCCCAGCAGTAATTATTTAAAAAGACAGAAGTTTCTGAGTAAATGTGAAGGTATTGCCAAAAATAAAAGCAGAGGAAAGTCACTGGCATGAGCTGCCTTTTGTAGAGAAACAAAAGCAGAAGAAACTCCTATACTTGTATTTATGAATGGAAAGGCTATGCTTTCTACTTCATGTCAGTGTACTGATGAAAATGTTCCTGTCTTGGCAGATTTGCAGATAAGCAATGAAAAAAAAAACACAGCCAGAAGCTGATGCATTAAACAGGGACAGAGAAAATATGGCCAGGATAGAAGAAGAACTAGATGAGCAGACTGGACCCATCCTATACCCATATTTTAATGTGAGGAATGGCTTGTGATGTAGGGTAAACAAAAACAAAGGAGAATAGCACACCAACTGTTAGGTCTAAAAACCTTCAGAGCACTTGTGATAACATTAGCACACAGCTAGAGTTTGAGAGGATTGTTAGAGATGTACAAAACCAAAACTTTAGGTAGATTTTACTGGCCAGGTGTAAAGAAATCAGTTTAGTGTTTTGTGCAACTTGCTCAGAATGCCAAAAGTTGGCACCACATCCTGGGTTCAGATGTCCACACATAACTGTTCCTATTACTGAAGTCCCATTTAAGTAGATACCATGGAACTTAGTGAAGTCTGGTAATGGTTACCAATATGCCATGACGTTTTCTAAAGTAGTAACCTATGAAAAACAGGCGCTAAGTCAACAGACAGAAAATTAGTGTTACTTTTCTCTAAGGTAGTAATTCTCAAAGATATATTGAGAGACTAGGGAAAGCCATTTATGTCCATGGTAATTCAACAGCTGTCTAAGAGTTTTGACATGGAACAGTTATGAACTTCAGCATACCACCCTCAAACTGACAGGTCTATATTAGTACAGCAAAAATTTAGCTTGTCGAACACCAAAATGTTGACAGCTAAACAGCGAAAGCTTAAAACTGTAAACAGCCAGTTCAACAAATTTTTTCAAAGGGGAGAAAATTTGCTCGCCATTATCAGGAATTTGCCCTTTTCCCCAATGTAGGGCAATCTTGAAATTGGTGTATTTAGTTGGGAAGATGTGGGCAGCACAGCCCCACTTAATTAGGGTTTAAAAGTTTGTTTTAGTATCCAACATCCAAGCAAAGTTTTTCCCTGTGAAAAACTTTGTGGACGTGACCGCAGATTTAAGTTTCCACTGTTTAGCTGTCGACGTTTGGGTGTTTGACAAGCTAAGTGATCGATTTTATAATATAGACCCAAACTTACTACTTAGTGGAGAGTTGTAATAAAACTGTGATGTCTCCATTAAATAAGACTGTGATGTCCCCACTCAGGGCCAGTAATAAAGGAGCCTAAATCCTCACCACTGACATTGGAGAGGGACATTCACTTTGAATAAAAATGGATACACCCAGTATTTCTAGATGCAGCTCTCTGCATCAAGCACAATTTGCCTTAAGAGCATGCAGGGGACACACTCAGCCTGGGATCTGGGTTTCTCTGTCTCTGTCTCTCCTCAGGTCCCCAATAAGGCTCCACACTGGCACAGTTGTAGAGTTAAGTCCTTAGCTGAGTGTCCAAGCCAAGTCCTCTAGCACCCTCCTCCAAGTAGCTGACAAGCACACACACACACACACACACACACACACACACACACACACACACACACACACACACACACACACATACACACACACACACACACACACATACACACACACACTGTGAGATTTGATTTTTACACACACACCTAGGAAAGACTGGCCCCCTTCTGCCCAGACTATAAGGTAGTTATCCCTGCCAACAGACACTACAAAGCCAGCTACCTAAGGCTCTTGCAAGGGTACCCAATTATACGGAGTGAAAATAATATTCTTTAAAGGACCAACCACAATGAAAAGTTTAAATATATTTAATAATAAATAATAAAAGAACGTGAAAATATAAAATAGCTATTTACAGTAAACACCAGAGTTTCAGTCACAGGAAATGCTAAAAATAACACAGCTGGAAAGATTTACATAGTTATAGAAAAATAATACTTAACTATTCTCAATATATTTTCCTGATTGATCTAGAGAATTATTGTTCCTATTTACTTAACAAGATGAAGAAAGTGAGAGATCCTTCTATGTCAGGTTCTAAGAAACAGATTGCCCTTGAGACTTCTGTCTCACCTAATATTAAAACATTATTTATGTACAGAATATACATCTGGTCATCTGACTTGTGGTTCCCATGTAACCCCCCCCCCCCCATTGCTAGAAACTGCCAGCATTTAGCACCTGCAGGTCAATAATACATACACAAGAGCATAGCTCAGATATGGTGCAGCTTCTGGAAGTCATAAAACAATTATACATTTATTTTTCACCTACAGAGACTAACAAACCATGCTTCTTACAGACATTGCACTCTGGCTTCATTCAAAACTGAGAGATACCATCTTTATGGCCTAGGTCCAATGATTTAATTTTCTTACTATTTCTCAAAGTTAGGTGGATTGAGATTAACCTTTTCTCTTCATTATCCCAGTCCCTTAACCCATCACATGACATATAGGACAATGGCATGTCATTGTAGCACAGTAGCTGTTTGATATTTCCCTGGAAGCTAATTCCACCTAATACGCAGCTTCTCAATGCTTCTGTGGATCACTAGTGATATCTGCATTGCTTACTGTACTAGTTCCTTGTTTCACTTGAAAGAAAGTTACTGTTTGTCGTTTTTGCATTTAGTTACTTGTAACCCATTGCACTCAAGTTACCTGGCACTTGCTCACTAAAGCAATTATATAAGTCAGCACTAAAAATTAAAAGCACTACACCCTCACTCCCCACTGGCCCTTGTTTTCAATTATTAAGGAATTCCCAATATTATTCTAGCATGTCCAAAGGTCAGTTGTCAATCTCCTCTCTGGTCCAGCTGGTGAATCTGGGAATCTTGAGGCAATGTTATAACTGCCTCATGTACACAGACAACCCTCTCCTCCTCCCACATAACACAAATACTTGCGAGAGATGCAACTATTTAGCCAAACTGGAGGCTGAGCTCTCTCAACTCAGGACTGGCAAGACCAGACAGGAGGAGAAGGCAACTACACACACCACAAAACCAGCCTCACATAATGCTACCACACCACTGAATCAAACACATAAACACACAAAGACATACTCGGAGGCTCTGAGTAAAAATTTACCTAAACAGCAGAGGCCTCCAAAGCAGACACACAAACAACTGCTACCTCAAGACACCCCACAAGCAACACATAAACCACAAAAGCAGTGTGCAAAGCAGTCACAGTCCTTAAGGCCAAATACAACACCAAACATACTTGTCATAGGTGACTCCATAGTCAGACACACTGACGTCCCACTCACCAGGCTGAACAAGGAGAGGGTCACAGTAAGCTGCCTATCGGGCGCTAAAATCCGCCACATAACACAAGCACTCTGGTCACTCCACGGCAAGTACAAATATGACACAGTCATTGTCCATGCTGGTGTGAATGACCTGAGATGTACCTCCCTGGACTACATGAAAAGAGATATAGAGGAGCTCTCTGATTATGTAGCCCAGGCAGGTATGACCCTGACCCTGAGCAGTATCCTTCCTTCACCAAGAATGATGCCACAATATAGAGACAAGATGATCAGCTTTAACAATTGGCTTAATGTCTGGTGTCATTCAAAGGGGATCCAGTGTCTGTCTGCCTGGGATGACATGCTTGACAAGCCACGCTGCTTCAAGGGGCGGCTTGCACCTGTCACCCCTGGGATTCGGATATTGGCAAAGGCTCTTGCCACCCCCATAGTGCCTTTTAGGCAAGGCTCAAATTCTAAACCTACCACCCTAGAAAACAAAATGGGAAGAAACTGAGGGTAATGCTGCTCAATGCCAGAAGTCTAAATCTCAAAATGCACGCCTCGAGGCCCTTCTCAGTATGGAGAACATCGATGTCTGTGCTGTAACTGAAACCTGGTTCAAGGCTCCTGAGAGCACCCGGCACTATTAGGTTTTACCTCATATCATGCGTTCCGGCCCCAAAACCCGGACCACACCACAAAAGGAGGGGGTGTATCCATATTCATAAAGGATACTCACACCTCCAGGTTGGTGGCAATGCACAAAGCTTCGGAAACCATCCAGGTGCAACTAACCATAGGCAAAACTGCTCTACAAATTGTAGCATGCTACAGGCCACCCTCTCAAACTCAGGAACCCCACACAGCCTTCCTGAAGACACTGGAGGGTATAAATGTATCTCCAAACACCATCATATTGGGTGACTTCAACTACTCGAATATAGACTGGGAACATTACTCAAGCCCTAACTTTCTAGCCCAACGGTTCCTGGAGTTCATAAATTCAAATGCCATGGAACAGCTAGTCACTGTTCCCACGAGAGGAGAAAATATACTAGATCTCATTATCACAAACATGGGGACAAAATGCTCCACACCGGAAGTATATCCCTCATTGGTGAGATCTGATCATAAACTAATCTCACTGGAAATCCACATCGCCCCCACCCCAACAAAAAAGACCACAGTGAAGAACTTCTCTAAAGCAAACTTCACACTACTCAAGACTGGTGTGGTATCCTTCAAGGCCCCTGAGCCAGTGGAAACCACAACCAAAGCTGCGGAAGCCCTTACAAATGCCTTCTATGAACACCTCCAGGACTGCATGGATCAGGCAATCCCAAATAAAACCAAGACTCTTTCCACAAAGGGCAAACATCCAGTCTGGTGGACCCCAGCCATTAACAAACTTTACAATAAGAGGAGAAAGCTATTACATGATAGAACAAAATCCATAAAAGGGAAGTCAACCCTGATCATTATTAGTAAAAAATACGAGCACTCATAAAATCAACTAAGGCCAATTTTGAGAGAAAAATTGCCATGGATTCAAAGGACAATCATAAGGCCTTTTTCAGCTATGTTAGGAACCTGGGTGGAAACTCCCAGATATGCTCAGAATTAGTCCAAAATGATACAAAAATCACTGAACCCACAGACATTGCCAACATACTGGCAGACAGGTTCAGTGCAAACTTCACCCCTCTCCCCTAAAGGAGAGATAACTATCCCAGCAGAGTGTAGCCTCCCAGACATCTCAAATGCGCAGGTGAAAGCTGCTCTTTCTAAAGCTAAAAACACAGCATCAATGGGACCGGATGGTGTCCCGGCTGTGTGCTACATGAGCTAAATGAGGAATTAAACCCGCACATAAGGCAGCTGTTTAATCTCAGCCTTACCACAGTATACGTGCCCAAGGGTGGCGTCACGGCAACTGTGGTCCCACTCCACAAAGGCGGTGCCTCTACGGACCCTGGTAATTACCGCCCCATAAGCTTAACAAGTCTAGTCTGCAAAGCTATGGAGAAGATCATAATGGAGCTCATAAACAAAGATATAGGGGACTTGCAGACATTGGACCCGACCCAGTTTGGCTTCGTCAAGTGCAGATCATGCCTTTTGAACTTGGTCGACTTCTTCGAAACAGTCACCAAGGCCATTGATGAGGGAAAGGCAGTCCATACAGCCTACCTTGACCTTGCAAAGGCCTTGACACAATACCCCACTCGGGTATTGTAGAAAAACTACCAGCTTAAATGTAAACCCATATGTCACAAGATGGGTTGCAAACTGGCTTAAGGACAGAACCCACAGGGTTAGAGTTGCTGGCGCTATGTCAGACTCCAAGCCGGTCACAAGTGGTGTCCCACAGGGCTCGGTCCTTGGCCCCGTATTGTCCGGCATCTACTTCTCAGAAGTACAGGCCAACATGGGAGGACTTTGGCTGACAAAGTTTGCAGATGACTGCAAACTGGGCGCCATAGTGGAAAGTGCATCGGACACGGATATCCTTCAGAAGGGACTCACGGAAACAGATAGCTGGTGCCAGAGCCATGGCCTGAAGTTAAACGCCAAAAAATGTATAGTCATACCCTTCAGGAAAAACAAGGTAACCCCAAGCTACCATATAGGTGGCAATCCACTAAGCACAGAAGAGGTTATCAGGGACCTGGGGACCCAGGTTGACAGTGGCCTTTCTTTTCGTACTACGTTGCTAAAGTGGTTAGAAAGACCTTCTACATTGCCCACCTGATCATGAAGGGATTCACATCCAGATCTAGTGAGTTCATTGTTCCTCTGTACTCTTCACTTATCAGACCAATGATTGAGTACAATGCCCCATTCGGGATGTATCTCACCCGACATCTGCAGCAATTGGAGAGACCCCAAAAGTTCCTCACCAAAAGGATAAAGGGACTCCAAAATCTGTCATATGCTGCCAGATTGAAGAAACTCCAGCTCTATTCAGTTGCATACCGTCTGCTCAGAGGTGACATGTGCCGGACATACAAGGCCATGTCCAACCCGGAATTAATGGACATGCTCCACCTCAAAAAATCCAAATCCACCAAAACCACTAGAGCAAGCGACTTAAACCTTAGCTCGGATATAAATAGGACATGCTGGAGGGATAGATTTATCACTCAGAGACTCCCTATGCTGTGGAATAAAATCCCGATCCATGTGAGGCAGAGCACCTCGCTGGCTCTGTTCAAGAGAAATCTTGACCTGTGGATGGGAGATCGTAGGTTTATCCCAGGAATCATCTCTGTGTCACTGCTGGACAGAGGCACAACAAACTAATGGGCACAGTATTTTTTCATATAAGGGGTGGCGTAAGCCACAAAAATTTGGGCTAGGCTTATAAATGCCTTAGGGCAGATAGCCTAGTATAAACCTATGAACCTATGAACCTATATGTCAGAAATGCTGTTTTGATGTGATGTATTTATACAATGTATCTCAGAACTGTGAGATAATTAAAGCTGCCTTGCCCATTGATTTGTTTATATATTTATTTGTTTTATGAAGTGGTTTATACGTTTCACACTGTAAATAAACTTTACTTAAAACTGCAGAAGCTGTCTCCCATGTATTACATGTGCTACAGTGTGTGTGTGTGTGTGTGTGTGTGTGTGTGTGTGTGTGTGTGTATGTGTAAATACATACAAAGACTGAGTTGTGAACTTACTCTGTGGCTCATTAAGAGATCCTTTAAGATATCTTTCCCAAACAGTTTACCTTAAATATTTATGCAGTGATATTGCTCATCTATTTATTTTATTATTCATTTTAATTAAGTGTAAAGTAAAGATGCATCCATTTACTATTTTATATTATTTTATCTATAACTTTCTATCCTTTACTAACAGTACTGCTTGCACTATGTCTGCCAGCAGATAAATCATATTTTGACTTCTCAGAAGGCATTTGGAGTGGGTGGTGAGAGAGGTTCCTAATGCATCGCATGCTAGTTTTTTTCTTTTATAGCTAACACTGTTAGTATATGTTTCTTAATGTACTGTAATTAAAGATCTGAAGTAGTTTACTTAATTTGATCTTCAAACTGTGGGTTTCGGATCCACATCGGATCTGACATGGCTGCATTTTCCAGCTATGGATCCAAGCTCCAGACTCCTCCCCTTACCCATAATGCCCCCCCTGTCTCCCTTCTCACTTCTGATCTCATTTGCCACCATAGTGGTTACAAGCATGGTTTCTGAGCTCCAGCTAGTGGGTCACATAAGTGAACTAAACTCTGTTTTTTCTCTCTCTGACTTCTTCTATTTCTTTTCTACATCCTTTACTTTCACTCAAGTCTGTGTCAGATATAAAAAAAAAAATGTATCCTCTCCTTTTCTATCTAAGAGTGTATGTGCGGGTGTGTGTGTGCCTTTTGGTTCTGTGTTAGGTATGGCTGAAGCCCCTAAGGCAGGATTTAGGAAATGCACAGAGTGTGGCCATAAGCTATCCTCGGTGGATGGTCACCCTCTGTGCATGGTTTGTCTCGGTGCAGATCACCTCAAGTCCCTTTGTCCTATTTGCTCTGGTTTCAACCCCAGGGCACTTAAGGACAGGGGGGACAAACTGATACCAACAGGATCGCTCCCCTCTTCAGGGACTACCATCCCTTCTTCTCCAGCAAGGATAGCACTGACTGCTGCTTCTACTTCCTCTTCCCGGGTCTCTGGGACTCAAACTCCCACCAAGAGGTCTGGCGAAGGGGACAAGGCCAAGAAAGACCATTCGCAAGCGGTCCCCTGAGCACCTGTCAAAGGCAGATCTGCCACCGTAAGTTAGACCGGTGACTAGGCCTGGATCTCCTTACTTACACTCCCTCAGGTTCTCCCTCAAGCCTGAGGAGAACTGTAACCAGTCTCCAGTAAGTGACTTCTCCCCACCGGCTTTCCCGACCATTTTCGGTGGTGTCCTCCCCACTCCACCTGAAGTCTCAGTGAAGTGGAGATGGACAAGATGAAGAGATTTAACCGTACCCAAATCCAGATGGTAGTCTTGCCAGCAGCCTGTCCCTCTGGAGGGGGCTCCTTGCAACCTTTGTTCCGACCAATAACTCCTTCTCCAATCTGACTTGTGGTTTCAGAATTCTTGGATCTGAGGACTCTTTGGGTTGAGGGGTCGGTGCCAACGGTACCATGTACCTCAATGTCAACTATTGCATTGAGATTGTCAGATCTGATGGGATCGGATCTGGGTTCTCGGAGCCGTAGCCTCGGGGTCAGATCCGAGAAGGTGCTGTCTGCTCTGAGCGCTTCTGAGCAGAGCAACCCACTCGACATCTCAGCTCCTGGAGGCTCAGCTCTGACTACCCTGTCAGGTCAGAGGGGGGTGGGCCCCGCCAATATGTCCCAAGAGGTTCACTCACCCTCTGCATTTGACATGATGGAGAGGGTTCTCTTGGTGTCGAGGCCTCTGAACATTTCATCCTCAGACTTCGCATAGACCTCCTTGGCTCTGAGTGTTGTTCCGACCATCATGCCGTCTCAGGGACAATCCATGGTCACTATTCCCCAGGAAGATCTGGTGGAACATTAAGAGGTTTGTGAGTCCTCTTTGGAGAGTCCCACTGAGGAGGTCCCCTGCAAATGTAAGTGTAAGAGGAGGCACTTGGACTCTCCACCAGAGTCCCTCACAGAAGACATGGACTTGGATGAAGGGGAAGGATCACCAAGGTCACCCCCCCAAGGATGACTCCTTTGGAGACATCTTAGAGATCCTTCACCAGAGGGGGGGTGATCAGCCTCCAAACCAACCTCAGACGAGTCTGTGTTCCTGGAGGCATTTGCCTCAGGCCCATCTACCGCTTGGGTGTCCCCTCCTGCTGATCCACTCATGGATTTGATAACATCTAGGGCATGGAAGGAGCTGGATACCATAGAGCCCATCCCTAAGTGCCCCAACAAAGTATTCAGTCCCCCATCAGACAGGACACATTGGAACAAAGGGTCCCCGGTAGATGCGATGATGGTGGCGACTGCCACCAAGAAGAAGCTCACTCAGGAGAGCTCATGGTTCATTCCCCTAATCGAGAATCAAGAGTGATGGACTGTTTTGGGAAGCGAGTATATGCTTCAGCGACTTTCTCCGTTAGGGCACTAAACTATATGGCACATGTCATTACACTCCAGAGTGATCTAGTGAAGGAAATCACGGAGTTTACCCCAGAGTCCATGTTGGAGGAGGACAAAAAGACCTTCTCCACTTGAATGGCCACTCTAAAAGTGGTTGCCAACACATCCATGCGCCTACTCTCTCATGCTACGAAGGGAGCCGCAAAGGCATCCAGAACAGGCACTGCTATCAGGTACCACTTCTGGCTCCAGTTGTGTCAATTTTTGGAATGCTTCAAGGCGTCTTTCACCAACACACCTGACAATGATTCTTCCCTCTTCGGGAAGTTGGTGAAAGAGACTCTGGTCCAGAGCAAGAAGGATGGGAAGACACTGTATGTCATTGGGATCCACTTCTCCTCTCCTGAAAGATCCTTTTCCAGGAATCAGTGAGGAATGAAGATGTGGTTCCGGAAGTCTCAGGCATTTTCTCAGAATGCTCAGAATTCTCCATCCCCCAGAGGTAGAGGGGGTCAGAACAGATGCCGCCCGAGAGGTACAGGGGGTCCTAGGAATTTTGGGTCCCAAGAACCCTTTTTGGAGGGACCAGGGCAGCAGCCCTGAGGGGTTGCCCAACTGCTCATCTCTGGAGGCAATTGGGGGTTGCCTGTCACTTCACCCAAAGTCATGGGAATCCATTATGAAAGATTGCTGGGTGTTGCGAATCATATCCAGAGGATATTATGATCCATTCAAGGAACATCCCTGTCTGAACAAACTCCTCCCAGATGTCTACCAGCACAATGGGAGGAGGCAGCACTAGAAATAGGAAAGCTGCTGAAGAAACGAGTCATCTAACCGGTCCATCCAGACCAGTCCAAATCTGGCATTTACTCCAGGTTCTTTTTAGTGCCAAAGAAAACACGGGACCTCAGACCCAACCTGGACCTGTCCACATTGAACCTGTTAGTAACCAAAACAAAATTCCAGATGGTCATGCTTCAATCTATCCTGCCCTTTCTGCAGACCACAGACTGGATGTGCTTGATCGATCTCCAGGATGTGTACTACCATGTCAAAATGGACAGGCGCTCCGGGAGGTTTCTTCACTTCTGGCTGAGAGCCAATCACTACCAGTTCAGAGCCTTTCCCTTTCCAGCCCCCAGGGTGTTGACCAAAGTGATGGTGGTTGTAGCAGCTCACCTGAGGCTCCACAGTATTCAGGTCTTTCCGTACGTGGATGATGGGCTCTTTGCTGCCCCCTCAGAGCATCTACTGTGTCAGGCCAGTAATTACCTCATCCAGTTAGCAAACAATCTGGATATTACCATCAATCTGAACAAATCTTCTCTAGAGCTGGACCAGATTCTAGACTTTATTGGGGCACATTTGGACACTCTTCAAATGAGGGTTTTTCTCACCACAGAAAGGATAGTCAGTTTAAGATTGCATGCATACCTCTCAAACATCAAAAATCTGGACAAGGCCCATAAAAATAGGTGCAAATCTGTATGCTGATTAACATAAAATTTGCATACATAATTACATAACCCACCCACTCCAGTGGAATTGTGGGATACCAACTTTCAAATGCAAACTGAAGAACAGCCAACCAAAATACGGTACCAAAGTCCCCCTGCAACCATTCCAATGTCCCATTACCTCGCTATTTCACCCCATTAACCACAAACACTAATGTGCATACTGCTTTACTTCTACAATGATTATTTGGATTTTATTTTTACATTTTATAGCACAATGCACAAAACTAATAGACATCTGGTAAACAAAGCAATACTGTCTCACAATAAAAACAGACTTAGCATTAAAACTTTTCTGCCCTTGAAACTCACATTCATTGAAACCCACACCATACCCAAAGAAAATGCATCTGGCCAGTGGTGGTGGATAAAAATTATTTTGGGCTGTTTTCAAATCATAGGCCCTTTGCACACAAAACAAGAAACCTACATATGTTCTTCGAAACACCTTCCTGACTTTATTAAATTATATTCCTTGTATAACACAGCACACTTGTTAGACTTAGAGTGCATTTTAAATGTATTGTTTGAACATTTTTCCAGTAGGCAATGAAACAAAATGCATGAACCAATAATGACAAAACTGCCCAATTCAGAATATTTCCATCATAAAAGTATATATATATATATATATATATATATATATATATATATATATATATATATATATATATATATATAAAATGACTGTAGTGTAAGCCATGGGCATCTTGCATAGCTTCTCAAACTTATTTTCAATTTCAGTTTTTGCTTGACTTGCTTTGATTTGTGTTATCAGACCAACTCAATAGCTGTAAATGCACAACAAAATAAACTAGGCAAACATGTTTTAATAAGACTTCCAATTTTTTGTCCATGTACTGACAGATCCTCTCCTACATTCATCCTGAAGCATCAAAACTATCATTGTAATCCAGGTGCTGTTAACTGGCCACTCTTGCTTCTCCACTGTCTGCAGTGGAAAATAAGTTTTATCTTGAATGCTGGAAAATGTTCTGTACTTGTTTAAAAATAATAACTATAATTTTCTGCACCTGTATTTGGGTTAATGATATTTTTTGCTCTTTCCACTGAGGCATGAAATTTTTTCACGTCTGTTGTATCTGTAGCTACATCCTTGACTTGTTACACCCACTCCCCTTAAACGTACAACAACACAGTACAGTATCAGCAATGCATCTACATACTGTGGGAGTAGAACCAACAGCCTTCTGCATCAAAAGCAAGTATTTAACCTGTTATGCTATTAACAATGCAAGCACACTCAGCATAAGCAACACTAAACTTCTCTTCCCCTGAAGTTCTCAGCTCCTTGCAAAATGTACTCAACACTCAACTGTATCTCTCAAATTTGAAGCACAAGAAATCTGGAAAAAGCCAAAATTTATTGGGTGGGGGGTGGGGCAAAAGCTCAAAAACCAGGGACACATTTTAAACATTGTTTGTATAATTTTGGAAAGTTGCTAGAATAAAATGTTGTGTTACCACCATGCATTTCACTGCCAAGTCTTGAACCCAGGAGGACCTTGTGCACTACAGTCAGAGCAACATACCACTTTGCCAAACCAGCAGTTTCATGAACAATAGAAAGACTAAAACTTAAATGGCTATCATTTAGGGAATTCACTTCTCACTTCTCACCATAGCTCTCAACCTCTTAGCACAAAAAAAAAGAAAAGCTGTACAAAGCCAATAATGGGGGAATACAGCCATACTAATCTTATAAACTTAGAAAATTGCTAGAATAAAAGGTTTGGTATTACCATTTCTTTTCTGAAGAATATGAAGTCTGAAATTCAAATGCATGTCATTATTTAGTGAATTCAATCCTTCACTGAAATCCAGAAAACCACAGATTTTATGCAGAACAGAACAAAAATATGAGGGATAAATCTAGAAAGTTTTTCAGATGGGGTGGTGGGTAGGAACTTTAGGCTTTTATCACCTATACCCAAAGTACAAGGTTTGAGCCTGAATACCTCCTGTAGCCACACACACACACACACACACACACACACACACACACACACACACACACACACACACACACACACACACCACCTCTCTCCCTACCTCTCCAGGGCAGCAGCTTCATAAACTGCTCTTCTGTTCCCCGTAGGTAGCAACAGGAAGCTCTTCTCTTCCCCGTAGACAGCAGCATAATTGCAGTTAACATCAAAATAGCTCAAACGGCCCTTTCCGGGGGGAAGCATCGTAAGCGGAATATCAAAATGGCTCGTTTTGCTTCTTCCAGCTTTGTGGCAGCCAGAAATGCAAGCATATTGGGCTGAATGAGCTTCAGCTCAATTCCAGCAGGCTGCTGATGTCAGCTCAAAAAGCCAGGAAATAAAATTTTAAAATAAAGTGCTGGGAAATTCAGTAATGAAGGGGTGCCACTCAGGAATCTTGGCACTCCATTATTTGGACTTTAAAACACAGTAAAAACCAAGTAATTTGGTATGGTTGGGAGGTATGATTGCATGTCTTACAAATTCTTCATGATCAAGTCCCCACAGCTGCAGCAGTTCTCAGGGTGTGAGGTTCCATGGCGGCCACAATCAATCTCCTGCTGTTGGTTCGCCTTCATATGAGAATTCTTTAATGGATACTTGCGGTCCAGTGGTCCCTGTTAGACCTTCCTCTCACCTTTCCAGTGAGAATTTGAAGGGCATATAGGGACTCCCTTCAGTTGTGGATTAAATCTCTGGATATCCTCAAGAGACATTCCTTTCACCCTGTTTTTCCCAAAACCACAGTGACCACGGATGCCTCCTAGCTAGGGTGGGGGGGGGGTACTGCTTGGGAAGGACGGTCCAAGACACATGGTCCCCCTCCGAGACCAAGTTGCATATCAACATTCTAGAGATGAGGGCAGTTCTTCTGACATTACAGGCACTTATGCCCATCTTTTTCTAGGGACAATTGCCATTCAGACAGACAATATGTCAGTAGTCTGGTACATCAACAAACAAGGAGGAAACAGATCTTATCCCTTCTGTCAAGAAGCCATAAGAGTGTGGGACTGGGCGATCTCCACCAGCCACTTTCTAGTAGCAATGCACATTCCGGGGCAGTTCAACATTCTAGCAGACAGGCTCAGCAGATCGATCCTGATGCCTTATGAGTGGTCTCTGAATCCTAGCGGAACAGATCTTTCTAAAGTAGGGTCAGCCTTGCTGCGATCTCTTTGTACTTCCTTCCAGTGCGAAATGCAGTGTGTCTTTTGCTTTGAACTCCCTGGAGGGGTAAGCCTCCAGAGACTCACTGGTTCATGCTCGGCCTCCCAGTCTCCTATATTCTTATCCTCCACTTTCACATATGTCCACATTTTTTCAGAAAGCTCGAAGGCTGGGGAGCAAAGTTATCCTCATAGCCCCATTCTGGCCTCGCCAGGTTTGGTTTCCCTCACTGTGGTCTCACCTAGTTGTCCCTCCATGGATGTTGGATCCAGTTCCAGAAGTTCTTTCTCATCCCTCAGGGTTCCCTCACCCAGATCTGAACAGTCTAAAGCTCATGGCTTGGCTGCTCTGGATCCCATGATTATCAGGACTCCCTGATTGTCATCCCCTGTAAAGTCCATTTTGATGGCGGCTCACAAATCCTCCACCAGAAATGTGTATCATAGTAAATGGAGATGTTTTTCCGTATGGGCCACTCAGTGGGCTATGGATCCTTTCACGGCTCCTCTTTCAGCGGTCTTAGAATTTTTGGCCAGCATCTTCCATCAGGGTGCTAGTTCTTCCACAGTTAAAGTGCAGCTGGCAGTTATCTCTAATTTCCATGTGGGGGTGAGTATGTCTTCCTTGGCTTTTTCCAAACTTTGTAAGACCTTCCTTAAAAGGACCTTTCTACTTAGACGTCCGGTTAAGGACCCTTCACCTCCATGAGATCTTACCTTAGTGTTACAGGCATTGGTTTCTGCACCCTTTGAACCAGCAGCATCAGTTGATATACATTTTTTGACATGGAAAACTGCATTCTTGGTGGCCATTACCTCAGCCAGAAGAGTGTCAGAGCTTCAAGCTCTTTTTATTAAGGTGCTTTACATGATCTGTCACAAGGATAGAGTGTTTTTGCATACTACTCCTTCCTTTCTTCCTAAGGTGGCCTTAGAAGCAAATATTAACCAGATGATAAATTTACCAGTTTTCTTCCCCAACTTCCAGAACAAAGGGGAATACAAGTTGCATCTCCTTGATGTTCATAGACAACTGAGATTTTACTTGCATAGGATGAAACCCTTTCACACATCTGATCAGCTATTTGTGTCTTATGCTAAACCTTTTTCAGGCAAGCCAGTTTCCAAGGTAACAATTGCTCGATGGATTTCCTTGTGCATTGCTCAAGCCTATGAGGTGAAAGGTAGATCCCTGCTAGGACAGGTGAGGCCACACGCCAGCCGATCTATGGCTATGTCAGCTGCCTTTTGATCTAGGGTGTCTCTGTATGATATCTGCTCAGCAGCTACTTGGTCCTCATCTCATACCTTCATTTCTCATTACAAGTTGGATATTGTGTCTCAGAATAGAGCATCTTTTGGTTCTGCGGTGGTCCAGAATATCCTTCCATGAGGGCCACCCAGGAGTTTATGGTAGCTGGGGACTCTGTCCCACAGGTTGAAGATCAAATGAAGTAAACTACTTCAGATAAAGAAGTTATGTACTCACCGTAAAGTTCCATCTGAGTAGTTGTACTTAATTTGTCTTCAGCCTTCCCCCCCTCCTTCCCCCTGACCTTATCATGGATGCAGGCTGTGTTTAACTTTGTATAAAGTGTATGGCCCTTGACTCTGTCCAGGACTGGGAGTGTCATGGAGATTCCTGTTATGATAAGGTGATATTGGGTCGGGTATATGATACCTTTTAGTCAGCAAACTCAATCTGAAGGGAGAAGGGAGACAGGGGTGCATTATAGGCAAGGGGAGGAATCTGGAGCTCAGATTCATAGCTGGAAAATGTGTCCGCGTCAGATCCGATGTGGATCCAAAACTCACAAGTTGAAGACAAATGAAGTGCAACTACTAAGATGGAACTTTATGGTGAGTACATAACTTCTTTTTTATGAATAATATGAAAATGGTGTCTATAGCAATTAGTTTAATTATAATGAGTATGCTTGTATATAAGGAAGCATATTACACACCAGTTTGTTAAATCATTTGCAGGCATGACTATAACAAAAGATTTTGGCTGTTGCTCAGTTAGAATGGGAGGATGAAGTGTGTATCAGTCTCTAATGTAAATTATTTGTTAAGCAGAATGTGGATTGTTAAATGGACCTTCTGTGCATCTATATTAATGAGACTGATAGTGATGTGAATGGACATCTGGCACTGGTACCTTGGTGTGGAATGGAAGTTTACAGCAGCAATGTATCTATGAATTTTTCTGTGTTTGTTTAGAAAACAAGGACTGCAGTACTATGATGGGGCATCAGCCTATTGTGGCACCATCATTTTTGCTGTGGGGACTCCAAATTGTAACTTCTTGTGGGCTCTCAAATTATTAATGCCACAGCGACCAAATGCTTTCTTTTAGTGTCATGTTAATTTTAGAATTTCAATAAAGCAGAATTAATTTTAGTCATGCTTAGAGAATGGGTGTTCTGAAGAAAGCATCATGATTGGAAAATTAACATTCTCCAGCAGGGTGTTAATATTACAAGTAATACTCTATGAAAAATGAGTCCGCCGCTTCGTGGAGCTCAGAATGGTAAGACCTAAAGGCCGCCATTATTTTACACTTGTTAAGCAGCGCTCCTGCTGTTTAGCGAGTGTAAAATGTAAAAAAAAAGTATGTGTGTGTCTGTGTGTTTGTAAGTATATGCATGCATGTGAGGAAAGCAAGATTGATCAAGCCATTATTTTACAGTCGCTAAGCAGTGTTTAGTGAGTGTAAAGTAAAAAAGAAAAGAAATTTAAAATAACAAAGTGTATGTATGTATGTCTGTCAGTGTGAGTGTATGCATGTATAAAAGCAGAAGAGACTGTGCAAATGTGTGTGTGTGAGAGAGACTGAATTGTGAGAGCAATCCCTGGCAGCAGCAGTTAAGAGGTCTGCATACTTCTTGACCTCTTACCTCAACATAACTGGGTAAGTATAAAATAAACTGGGGACAAAGGCTCAAAATAACAATATATTTTTACACAATCCTGTTATAAAATCACAGCATTACTTCAACATTAGGATTTGTATCAACTTCCCATTTTCTGAATCAGAGGTTTGTGTGTGTGTGCGTGTGTGTGTGTGTCTGTGTGTCTGCCTGCATGAGAGAGATCCACCACTCGCAATAATAGTAAAGAGGTCTACATACCTGTAGACCATTCAGTTAAAGAAATTGGATAAATAAAAATAAAGGGAGAACAAAGGCTCAAAAAATAGGAACAGATTTTAAGTATTCTTATAAAAGTTGCTTAGATAACAGGATTTATGTTAGAATGAAATTTCTACATGAAATGAAAGTCTGAAACTCAAATCTGTGTCATCATTTAAAGACATCAATCTCTAATAATTGTGAACAAACCAAATGTTTTTGGAGAAAGGAACCAAAAAATTAAAGTAATTACTTGGACATTTTTAAAGTGTTATATTTTGGATGTAAAATGCTTCCTCCAACACCAGTAACATATACTACACCAAGTTTGAAACATTAGGCGGAGGAACTATTTTACATCAAAAATATTTTAAAAAAATAATATAGTACTTAAAAATAAATAAGTAAAACACAACAATTTTACAGAGAGCCCATTCTCTAAACACAATAATGCCCTCCAGGGTATATGTTAATATGTAATTAATGCCCTTCCAGGGCTAGAGAGATAACACCCATGGGTGTGTGTTAATTACACATTAAAATGCACCCTGTCAGGCATTATTGCTTGCTTCCAATAAGCTTTTCAGACCTTTATTCCTTAGTCACAGATCACTGGTTTATATCTTCATTTTCAGAACAATTATTAGGCTTAATGCTTTTGTTCAAATCTCAGACTGAGAGAAATAACTTTGTTATTGTCCTCACCAGAAATATCACTTAAAGTGAAAGTATCACGGATTGATTTTGCTTTCTTTGTAAGATCTTATCATTCTAAGTTGCTCTGACATTGTTTTGTACCAGAAAAACAGTAAAATATATAAACACGCAAGAGACATTTTGAATCAAGGGCTTTTAGCATACTTCCTTGTCCTGACATTGCAATATGTCCTGCACACCAGAAAGCATCACTTTATACTCTTTCCAATAAAGCTATAAAGTATGCAGACAGTTGTCAAATGCAATCAATATCTCAAAGCACCAATCAGTCACAATCAAGCAGTATAAAAGCTAGCAAAACAATTCCCATCCTTATGAGTCAGTCTCAATAGCTCAAGGAGCTGGCAGCCCTTGTCAACTCCCAACATTTATTTTACTACTAGGAATAAAAAACAAAGGACCAGAGGTGATGATTAAGGCTGACCATCCATTTGTGAATTCTTACTTTATATGTGAAGGCTGCAGTTAGATTCACTAGGTAGGGGATATCACAGATAAAAACAATAAAAGCATACAAAATCTGTTGTCCCTGTAGTCTGGATGAATGGCTGATCAGAGATGACAGTCAAGCACAGGCTGATCAGAAAGTCAGGAGGGAATCATAATGTTTGCTGAAAATATTTAGTATCAAGTGTCACTACTCAAATGAAACAAGACTCAAATGGTACACAAAATATTAACTGTGACAAAGGAAACATTTTAATTTATGCTGGTATGTTTAAATGTATTTTTACCTTTTTAGCATGTAATCAAACTGGGTAACAATTTCCGTTTTCATGAGTGATCAAACTGGAGTACCAACAGGATAACAGCATAGAGCTGGACAAACATCCACTGTCTTTTAGGCTTCATAAATCAGATAAAGATAAAACTGCAAGGATGTTTACAACACATAGTATACAATAGGTTCATAGGTAAGTACTAGGCTAGCTGCTCTTGCAGGCTATTTTAAGTGTAGACAATTTCCCCTTGAAGGTGAGAATTAAACCCTGTAAGTTATGCTTATGAGGTAAACATATTAACCATTTTGCCAGCTCCTGTTGCTCAAAGCAAGATAAATAGGCTGTGTGGGTATATACTGAGAGCAGCAGGAGACCACTAGCTGCATTGATAAAATGTGTGCAGCATTATACACAGAGAGATGAATGAATCCATTGCAATTAACTGAGGAAAACAAGTCAGACATAAGCAGTTATTGTACAAAGCACAAATAGCACCAGCATGGGTGCTACCAGACTTAACAAGTGACCAAAAAAATCAGGTGGAAAGAAAATAAGAACAGTGGAATTTAAACATTTTAAATCTTATATTTTTTTCTGTAATCTGTTACAAAAATTCAAGTCAATGCACATTGACAACCCATTTCTTGAATCCTTTGATTTAGGAAAAGTTAATATTATTAGAAGGAAGGAAACTAAACATGATATTGAAGTCTGGTGAGCTGAATTTAAGCAATCCAGGAGAAGTACTTTACTAAAAACGAAAGGAGTATTTGTAAATGGCAAATTACTTAGTATGAATAATTACTCAGGTATAGAATTCTACTAACCTGGGGACACTTGAGAGGAAGAATTCAAATATGCAGTAATTACTTTTCAGATGTGAGGGATACACGAGTAGTAAGAACACATTCTTACAGAGTTATTAAATTATACATTTCTGTATAATTCATATATGCATATCTTTCCAGCTTGAAGGCATGGCAAACATTTTATGATGGAGGAGATTAAAAATACTTAGTGTCTCTTTTTCTTTTCAAATATTTATAGTAACTAAAGTCCTCTTTTTCTAATTAGTTTTAGTAACGTGGCTCTGTGTGTGTGTGTGTGTGTGTGTGTGTGTGTGTGTGTGTGTGTGTGTGTGTGTGTGTGTGTGTGTGTGTATATGTACCCACTCGAGTATGCCATTATTATCTGACAGTCACAGGTGCCAAAGTACATTTGGATTTTCATGGAACATTAAATTGCCTTTTCAGTAAAATTAACATTCAGTTCTTATTCCTATTTATGAAATCCAAATTGCACTTAAGTGCATGCTGACAAACAGTTTAGTTAATAATTGTACTGACAACTCAGAAATCATACCTTGCCATTAACTACATTGGAACTAGTATTATGTTTGTGACAGAAATGTGCTCAGTATCTTAACAACCTTAACAGCCTTTTTGAAAAGATAGTGTGCATATAAACAACAACCTGCTTTCTAGAACTGTCTGCATTTTGGGGTTTCACCCACTGCAAGTTTAAGTAGCCAGATTTGGAGTCAACCATTGAATTGTAAGTATTTTTCTAATGTAACATTTCATGGGTAAGATTAAGTAACACTGATGTATGCGTGTGTGTACATGTATATGTATATATAGCTATATATCTATCTATATATCTATATTTATATGTATATCTAGATATATATATCCTTATTAGTGATGTATTTGCATGAAAAGTAAGCCGGAGGCAAATAACCATAAGGTAAAGTGGTAGAGCTATGTTTATTTTTTATTTGAATTTGTTTAATAAGGTAGCACACAGATCTCAGTGGACCTATTTCAGTCTCAAATGTGTACATATTATAGTAATATGCAGACAACCGTTTTATTGTTACTTCTTTTTCTTTCAGCTTTTCTCGGTTAGGGGTCGCCACAGTGGATCACCTGTTCGCTCATGATTGACAGTGGAGTTTTACGATGTCGAGTTGCCAGCCCGGTGCCCAACCTTCCACAGAAGGCACACACATGCATGCACTCACACCTAGGGCCAATTTAGAGTGTCCAATCCACCTACAGCATGTCTTTGGAATGTGGGAGGAAACCAGAGCACCTGGAGGAAACCCAAGCAACCACAGGGAGGACATGCAGACTCCACACAGAAGGCACCCCAGCCGAGGATCAAACCGGAGAGCCTCTTGCTGTGAGGTGGCAACGCTAACCGTTGCATCACTGTGGCTGCCCACAACAGTTTTATTGTTACTGTAATTATTTACTTGTACCATGTGTTAACTTGCATGCCTTTGTAAGTTTTGGGCTGCCATAATGGCCTGGGTCATTCATGGCTGAAAAGGGCCTGCTGATGAGTCTACCTACACAGTTAACAAAATGAAATAAATAAATAAATATTAATTAATTAAGTAATTAATTAATTAATTAATTAATTAATTAATTAATTAATTAATTGTATTACTTTTTGTTGTTGACCAGCTCAGTATTGTCATCCAATGTGAAGTTATGTATCATACTGCTCCAGAAGATGTGAAATCTAATCCCCTTTATGATACCTGCAATGCATAGCAGCTTATAAGTCTGTGCGAATTAATCATGGCACGGTGCCTGAATTTTCCCTTAATTCTGATGTGTTTGATTAGTTGTGACACTAGCTTTATTTTTGCAGTACCCACTCCTGCTTTCATGAGTTATTCTGTCTTATCATGCTATTGAATTATCATATTGTCTTTGTTTAATTTGCTGGCAGACATACTGTATTCTCAGATTGCTTTGCATGCATTCTCGTGTCACTTTGTGTTATCACACTGTGTGCAGTAACTTGTATTCTACCACCTTCATAGCACCAACATCTGCATTTCCAAGCCATCTTGGCCTGTTTATTGATACACCTGCAGTACCTGTGTCTATATTGTTTCAGTTGTTTCAGTAAGGTTACATTATTTTTTCTGCATAGCATGTAGACTTTGATTGGATTTATAGTTGTACAACTGTAGATAGGGCACTACAGCAAATGTTAGGGATGTATAACACATTTATGACTACTTCTACCCGAGAAGTTGTATTCGTGTCACTAAATTACTATTCATTTTCTTAGCTACGGCAATGTACCGCATGTAATAGATACTACTTCCTCTAACCTGAATAATACCTTAGTTGTAGTGCTCTCCAGTCTCAAACATTTCCTACACCCTCCCTCATTTGCTCTCACACATTGGACACTTCCTGCATCATTCTTGCCCTACACTTCTGGCATTATGACATAGAAACCACATTTGCGTGGTTTTGCACCACAATACAACTCAGCACAGCTCCTCATGGTGTCCTGTAGAGTGATACAGGCAACAGAGAGACCTAAGAGAGACTTTCAACTGATTTAAGTATTTTTTTCTTTGCTTTCTGCTCCGACTGCATTTTCCCACCTAAAAAGTAAGCTTCTAACTGATCTGTGTTTGAAAAAGTTTAAAATTGTATTGCCTTACCTGCTTTTACAGTTGCACTTTCTAAAAAGTCATTTTTGTATTGTTTAATTGTTGTAGGCTACACACTCAAGTGCGCTAGCCTGTTTATAGCATTTACAGTGTTTTCTCTTATTCTCTGCAAAAAAACAAAAAAAAAAAATTATTTTTCCCGCCTTACTGAACTAGATTATTCCAGATTTCAGGCTTTGATGAATTCCGGACTGTAGTATAGGTTCCTGTGTTGTCCATATCCTTACTTGGAGAGGAGGAAGCTTCTCTGTTCACCAGTGAGAGTGGAGAGCAGCCTATCTGTCCCTTTTTTAGGCAAGGCTCAAAAGACAAACCCACCTCCATAGACAACACAAGGAGAAAAAAACTAAGGGTAATGCTACTAAATGCCAGAAGTCTAAATCTCAAGATGCATGCTCTCAAGTCTCTCCTCAGTATGGAGAATATCGATATCTGTGCAGTAACAGAAACCTGGTTAAAGGCTCTTGAGAGCACCCCAGCACTACCAGGTTATAACTCATACCATGCTTTTCGGCCCCAAACCTCAAACCAAAACACAAAAGGAGGGGGAGTATCCATATTCATCAAAGATACCCACACCTCCAGGTTAGTGGCACTACACGAAGCATCGGAGACCATCCATGTGTCACTAACAGAGGGCAAAACTGCATTTCAGTTTGTAGCCAGCTATAGATCACCCTCCCAATCTCAGGAACCTCACTCGGCTTTCCTGAGAACATTGGAGAATATGAAGGTCTCTCCAAACACCATAATATTGGGTGACTTCAACTACCCAAACATTGATTGAGAAAACTACTCAAGCCCAAACACCCTTGCCCAATGGTTCCTAGAATTTATAAACTCAAATGCTATGGAACAACTGGTCACCACTCCTACAAGAGGGGACAACATATTGTACCTGGTCATCACCAACATTGGGACTCTGTGTTCCATACCAGAGGTAAACTCCTCATTGGTAAGGTCAGACCATAAACTAATCTCACTGGACATCCATATCCCATCCCCACCCCCAGCCAAGGAAACCATTGTGAAAAATTTCTCAAAAGCAAACTTCACACTTCTGAAAACCAAGTTGGAATCCTTCAAAGCCCCAGGGCCAGTGGAAAATACTCCCTGAACTGCAGAATCCTTTTCAAATGCATTCAATGAGCACCTACAGGAATGCATGGATTGTGCTATCCCAAATAAAACCAAGATTCACTCCTCCAAAAGCAGAAGACCTGTCTGGTGGACCCCGGCCATAAGTAAGCTATACAACAGAAGGAGGAAGCTACTACATAATATAGCAAAATCCCAAAAAGGGAAGGCATCTCTGATCAGTACTAGTAAGAAACTACAATCCCCTCATAAAATCATCAAAGGCCAGCTTCGAAAGAAAATTTGCCCAGGATGCTAAGGATAATCACAAGGCCTTCTTTAGCTATGTCAGGATTCTGGGTGGCAACTGCCAGATATGCTCTGAGTTAGTGCAAAATGACAAAAACTACACTGAACCCAGACATTGCCAACATCCTGGCAGAAAGGTTCCGTGCAAACTCCCCCCCCCCCCAAAAGAGCAAATGTCTATCCCAACAGAGTGTAGCCTCCCTGACATCACAGATGCACAGGTTAGAGCTGCCCTCTCCAAAGCAAAAAACACAACATCAATGGGACCGGACGGTGTCCCGGGCTTCGTCTTACATGAACTCCAAGAAGAACTGAACCCTCACATAAAGTCACTGTTCAAACTCAGCCTTACTACAGGATATGTACCCAAAGAATGGTGTACAGCAACAGTGGTCCCACTCCACAAAGGTGGTGCCACAACGGACCCCAGAAACTATCGCCCTATAAGCCTGACTAGTCTGGTCTGCAAAGCTATAGAGCGTATCATCATGTAACTCATAAACAAAGACATTGGGAACCTCCAGACACTGGACCCTACCCAATTCGGCTTTGTTAAGGGCAGATCTTGCCTCTTAAACCTAGCTGACTTCTTTGAAACAGTTACCAAGGCCATAGATGAGGGGAAGGTAGTCCACACAGCCTACCTTGACCTCGCAAAAGTCTTCGACACAATAGCCCACTCGGGCATTATAAATAAGCTTACCAGCTTAAATATCAACCCCTATGTCACAAGATGGGTTGCAAACTGGCTCAGGGATAGAACCTACATGGTCAGAATTGCAGGTGCCATGTCCGACTCTAAACCAGTTACAAGTGGCGTCCCACAAGGCTCAATCCTGGTACCTCTCTTGTTCGGTATATACTTCTCTGAGGTACAGGCTAATATGGGAGGACTATGGCTGACCAAGTTCACAGATGACTGCAAACTGGGAGCCATAATTGACTCTCCGGCTGACACAAGCATCCTCCAAAAGGGTCTCACAGAGATGGATACCTGGTGCCAGAGCCACTGCCTCAAGCTAAATGCAAAAAAGTCATCCCCACAAATTACCACATAAGAGGTAATCCATTAAGTACGGAAGAAGTAATTAGGGATTTGGGGACCCAAGTAGATAGTAATCTCTCCTTTGACAATTACGTTGCCAAAGTGTTAGAAAGACCTTCTATATAGCCCACCTTATCACGAAAGGGTTCACATCTGATTCAGATTCATAGATTCATAGATTCTTACTAAGCTAATTGCCCTTGTGAGCCATTTTAAGCTTAGCCAATTATCCCTTGTGAGACTCAAACCCTGCACTTTGTGTTTGTAAGGCAAACACCTTAACCATTAGGCCACCCTCCCAACCCTCCCATTTGGCCACCCTCCCAACCCTAGATCTAGAGAGGTCATTGTGCCCCTCTACTCATCACTCATCAGGCCCATAATTGAATACAATGCCCCATTTGGGATGTACCTTACCCGACACCTGCAGCAACTTGAGAGACCCCAAAAGTACCTCAACAAGAGGATCATGGGCCTCAAACAGATGTCCTATGCAGTTCGACTAAAGAAACTCCAGCTCTACTCAGTTGCTTACCGCCTACTCAGAGGCGATCTATGCCTGACATACAAAGCCATGTCTAACCCAGAATTAATGGACATGCTCCACCTCAGGAAATCCAAATCCTGTAGAGCTACACGCTCCAGGGACTTAAACCTCAGCACAGCAATAAACAGGATATGCTGGAGGGACAGATTCATATCCCAGAGGCTCCCCTCACTCTGGAACAGAATCCCAATTCATGTTAGGCAGAGCTCTTCACTGACCCTCTTTGAGA
This sequence comes from Protopterus annectens, assembly GCF_019279795.1. NCBI lineage: Eukaryota > Metazoa > Chordata > Ceratodontiformes > Protopteridae > Protopterus > Protopterus annectens. The sequence continues at coordinate 980,003,233 of NC_056734.1, read as the reverse complement.
GAAATCTTGACGAGTGGATGGGAGATTGCAAGTTTACCCCTGGGATCTCTTCTGTGTCCCTGCTAGACAGAGACACAGTAAACTAACCTTCAAGGGCTACCTTCTGTGACCTACTATACAGAGGCTCAGTCAACTAATCTAAAAGGGAGGCGAAAGCCAAACACACTCTGGCTAGGCTTATAAATGCCCTAGGGCAGATAGCCTAGTATCTACCTATGAACCAATAAACCTAAATGTGCTCCCACACCCTCTGTGGCTACCCAACTTGCAGTTTGTGTCTTTAGGCAAAGTAGAAAGTGCCTCATGCTGACTGCCTACCACTGGTACTACTTAGTAATATTTCAGCCTGTGAGAGATGTAAATACTCATTAATCTGAAGGCTAACCTCTTACAGCAGGTTACTATTGGTAAGCACCTCATTTCCACAACACTGTACTATTCACTGCCCACCATCGGATCATTAACTTGTGCTGATGCTGTTAAAAAGAGCTTATTGAAGCCTTTCAGAGTCTGCAGAAGAAAATCCAGGCTAAAGTACCCTTGATCCTCCACTCATTAATACTACATCTCCACACAACTCCCAATCTGTTGACTAGCAAAACAGGCAGAAGCCCATAAGGCCATCAAAGCCACCTACAACCACTGATGGAAATGTCCTTGTCATTGGTAATGTCATTGTATGACACATCAACTTCAACTTTATACTCAGCAGACAAGACATGAAGTGTGACAATGCCCTGCCTGTCTGTGGCCAGAATACAAGTCATCAGAATAAAGCTGTATAGTTTTAAATCTGTCAGATATAATATTCTGTAACAGGTGACCCACATGTGAAGGAATGACCTTCGGCCCTCCACCATAAGGAACGTACAGAGAGACATGAGAAAACTTCTACATGTGTTAAAGGCAGGAAAGACACCGATCTTGAGTACCATCCTGCCATCACTGAGAATGATGCTTAAATATCAGGACAGGACAACAGGCTTCAACAGTCAATAAGTAATTGGTGTCATGCAAATGGGATCTACTATGTGTCAGCCTGAGCTGTGATTGCAGGTTTACACCTGTCATACCAAGATTTCATGTACTGGTGAAAACATTTGCTGCCCCCCATACTGGCTTTTTAGGCTATGTCTGCTTAGTGACTTTGTAGCATAGCAAATTCAGATCTAGACATCATCAATGTAGCACTACTCAGTGCTAAGAGACTGAACATAAAGATGCCAGAATTCAGTTGAACATATTCATATTTGTGTGGTTACGGAAACTTGGTTCCAGTGTAGTGAAAGTATTCCATTCATCACATATCATGCTTTTAAACCAAAGATTATCTGCACTGGTGTAACTGATTTCTTTTTACACAAAAACCTTTATTTATTAATCAATCAACATCTTTACATCAAATGTGAAACCTCAGGCATGGTGCACAGACAATACTTGCCCTGGCTGCTGCCCACCTTATTTTAACTGTATCCCCCCACTTCAATTATACAGGTTAGCCAGCAGAGTCTGAATCTTAACATAATATCATTCACATTTTTTTGTGTCTCTAACCCTCTTGCCCCACACAAAAATATTTTGTGTGAACCATATTCAAAGCTCTGTATATTATATTGCTAACAACTAAATGCTTTATTTTAGCTTTCTCAAATAAAAAAAATATCCATTATATATACACTATAAATTTTAAACATTCTTGTTTGCTTTGCCTACATTTTCTCTCTGTTCTGCATAGGTTTCTTTACGTAAAAAGTTATTATCCATCATGGTTTTCTTTTTCCATCTGTGTTAGCCCTAAAATTGAACTTCTTAAGCTCCTTCTGCTTTGCAACTGTTAATTAATGAAATATATAATGTCTTCCCTCTTTTCTCCACCCCTCAGATAAATCCCCACAATTCCTCCCACTCTAAGGTACCTTTTTCTTTTAACTTTTCCCATACTTTATTCAAGCTGTGTCATTATGCAGCCCACCCCTTTTGTCCTTCCCTTATCTACATGCATAACCTCTATCAGTCTCCATCCATCTTTCTATACTGAATTCACTTGTATCGTTTCTGACAGTGTTTCCCTCCATTTTTCACTTCCCTCCCTCTTTTCCTGTCTCGTCTAACTGATCCATCATTTGTCTTGTATCCTTTTCACTTCTGTATCTTTCTGTTTCATCTAGTTATCGCTTTTTTACAAATTGCCATTTGTAAACCCATAAGCAATCTACGATGGTATGAAGCTATTGAGAAGTATGCCAGAGGGAATAACTTTTTTCTTTATTCACTTCCTGAAATATGTTTCCTGACATCTCCCTAACCTGTTGGCTGCACCCTTCTAACTTGTTATATTCCTGAAAGATATGCGGCCGTGTACATCTCCAACAGATTCCATGTGTCTTGGGAATATTTTTGAAAGCCTCTCCAGCATGTAAAAATATTTATGGAGACATTTCCAAGCAAATATCTTAAATTTCTGCCATTTTGAGGCTAACTTAGTTAATTCCTTAATTTTCTTAATTTCGTTTTCCCCAATTTATATCCTATTTCTCTTTCCCACTTATTTGTAGAGCTTCCTCATTTTTGTGGTCCCTTCCATGCATCTACCTTTTTGCTATGCTTATCAACTCTCTAGTTGTCATCCCTTCTTTCCTTCACCTTTCTATTGCTTGTAATATTTCCAGTATATCATTCTCTGAACCTATCGTTCTTTGTATTCCATTCCATATACGCCCAATTCCCTTGTATTCCCACTCCATATTCCCCACAGTATGATATTCCTTATGAATCTCTCTCCTTTGCTTTCTCCTTTCTCCTTCCAATAGTAATATTTACCAGTTTTAACTTCTCATTGCTTCATCCTCCACCCCCACGCTACTGATTGCTACTATCCTGCTTCCTTTCCCCGTTAGAATAATTCATGCTCTCCATTTTCTCCACTGCCCTTCCCCACCACAATCCAAATACCTTCTGAGTTTCTTTTGACCATGTTAATCTAAGATCTTTGATTTGCATCTTAAGCAGCATTGCTTTAATGTCTTGTCTGTCACCTTTCATTTCATCCCAAATTATCTCATTCCATATGGATTTGTAATTTACATCTACCATTCGCTATCATACAGGCTTGTAGTTCTCTCTTTAAATTTGGGAACTGTCAGGCCACCTTCCTCTATTTACTTCACTAAAAAAACCCTGTCACCCTTGGCCAGTTTTCTTCTCAAGTGTAATCAATTTTAAGAGTTCTCATTACAGGCAAATGCCAAAAAAACTGACATGGGTATATGAATAAAGGTAGACTGTACATTCTGACAACGTGAATTCTGTTGTCTAAATCTAGTGTTATCACTTTACACCTTAACAATTGTGATTTAATTTATTCATATTCCTTGTCATATGTTGCTTCAGTTCTGCCTCCTGTCTTTTTTAAACAGATCCCAAAATATCTTACTTTCTCTATCCACATCCCATTTTATTCTCCTTCTCCCCATTATATATTCCCACTCTTGTAGCTAATGCTTGTGTCTTATCTCTGTTCACCTTGTAGCCTGGCCTTCTACTGGAGCCCCTTAACTGAGTTCATTAGAGTCAAAAGGATATCATCTTCCTAAAGCGATATCAGTAGTTCTGTCCTTCTCTACCAAACACCTTTCATACCCGAGCATCTCAGTGTGTGTGATAGGGGCTCCAGGTGTAAAGCAAATAGAAGAGAGGGCAGACTTGGCTTTTCCCTATTTCTGTTACTATCTCTTCTGAAAGTCTTGCCCTAATTTTTGCTCTTACTATTGAGCCTTCATAACATCTCTTTAATGGTTTGATGCATTTTGCTGGAAATTCCCATTTCACCTTTACCAGCCATAGGTACTTGCATTTGACCCAGTCAAAAGTTTTTTCTTCATCTAGTAAGATTATTGCCAGTGGCTGATCCTTTTTGTGCCTTTTGCGTAATTGGCAACATTCCAATCAATATGTCCACCATCCTTCTTCTCTCCTCCTTTCTCAAACAAGCCATGTCTGGTCATCATAGATTATCCTTGGCAGGATCCTTTCCATTCCGTCTGCCATTATGTGCATAAAGCATTTACAGTCATGGTTTAAGATTGGGATTGGCCTGTAAGAGGCTGTTGATAATGTACTTTTGCCGTCCATATGTAGTAGTGTAATTATCACTTTCACCCACAACTTTTTAGGCCTTGTGCCTTCTAATGACTCATTAAACAAGACATATCAACTCCCAATTCTTTCTTCTTTCACTGGTTCCCAGAATTTTATGAGTAGGCCATCTCTGCAATGTATCTTCCCCCTTGCCATGCTATCCCATGCTTTTTTGAATTTCTTCCTTCCTTATTCCTTTTACTAAATAATCGTCTTCCTCTTTCACTTCCTCTTCCTCTCTTGCTAACTTGGTTACTGCTTCTGTCTCTCAGTCCTGCCTTGGTTCTGTCTGAGCATTGTATGTCTTGTCCTCTTTAACCTCCTTGATGTCTTCTAAATTCTGCAGCTATCTCATTCAGTTTTTCAACGTCTATTTCTGTCTCTTAGGCCTCTGCCTTGTATATCCCTCTCTATTTCCTGCTGCCTTAGTCTGAGCACCAATGCCTTTGTGGCTTTGGGATTGTTTCCAAAATTTATTTTTTTCATCTGCCACCCTTTTATCCCAAATATATATATTTTTATTTTCCTGTTCTTGCCATTTCTGGTTAATTTCCCTTTCCCTCTCTTTGTCATCTACTTCTACTGCCATTTATCTTCTGTATTTCACTCCTTATTCATCTCCATTCCCTTACTCCTCCTCTTTCTCTTTGCCTCTTCTGTATCTCTTCCTGTATGATTCTTTTTATTTGTGCTTTAATGTCATCCCACTTTACCTCATCTTCTCCTCCCTTTCTTACTAGCTGTCTTTTTATTAACTGGTCATTTTCTTGTTTTAATACATAAACTGGGAGTCTCTAATGTCTGTCCAAAACTGTGTCTCCCTTTAACTCTGTCTGTACTCTCAGTGCTGCAAGGTCACACAAATTTGGGATTTAATTCATCTCTGCCTACACTGTATCTGTGTCCTTTTGTGATATATCATTTATCTGTTCTTGACTATGTTTTGCATCTGTATGAATAAAATGTAAATCCTTCATTGCTACTATTCTGTTTTGTCCCTTCTCTTCATATATTCACCCAACCAATCTCTCTCACATAGTCCCTCATCACTTTCTAAGAGAAACTGTCATTAACATCTTCTCTCCCTGCACCCAGTTTCCAGTTCCCTGTTATTATTATTCCTAATCCCACCTGAACTATGTTTTTCTCTGCTGAAATCTTTCTAATCCTTTTTATCTTCAAGTGTGAAGATACAGGAATATGCTTACTATCAATATTTTCTGTTCCTCTATCTTCCCCCTTATCCCTAAGTATTTGCCTTTCTTCTTCTACTTGCAGTGACAACATTTTTTCTCAGTAACAAGGCTGTTCCTCTCCTTTTACTGTTCTCCTAAGCTGAACAAGCTACCACCCAATGCCCCCCACCTTTCCACATTCCATGCTCATCTTGCCTTCTTGAATTGCTATGTTTTCTCAGTATATGCAGGATTCGTTCCCCTTTCATTTTACTGCTGAGATCATTCACATTGCATGAGATTATATTTTACTTATTTTCTCCCATTTGTATTTTGCCTTCCGTAGTCTTCATTTTCCTCTTATTAGCCATTTTAAATCATCTGTACCTTCTTTTTATTTTTCTTCTCCTTCCCTGCAATGGTTTCACTGTTTTCCCTAAAAAAACAGTCTCAGAACTATGTGCATGTATACAAAACCATCCTGTTCCAGAGTGTCAGTCATTTTGCTGTGTATGGTCAGTCTTCTCCCCTCCTTTTGTGTCATAATATGACAGTATGCCTATCGCTGTTGTGGTGTCCACTGTCTTTTGCCCTCTTCCTACCCTCTTTCTTCCAAATGTTTTTACAACTTTCTGAATAACTGCACTTTCCTCCTAGCCCTTTACATTATTCTTTATTCCCTTCTGCCATTGATTCTGAGCTTCTTCCCAATAATTGCTTTCTTTTCAGTACTCTATTTGTTTATCTTTCATATTGCCTCTAAGTTCGCTATATCCTTGGGTAATTCTCCTTGTTTTTCTTATTTTGTAATTTCTATTACTTTATGTGAATTAAAGCCTGCCTGTAGTCTCGGTCTCTATAGCTTTCAACATTTGTGATACACTTCTTCCTTCGCTCTTCTTTTCCCCCTTTCACTTTGTTGATACCATTTATGTCATAACAACCTCCTCAACTGCTGTATGTGACCTCCTCCTTTCTCTCTTATTTGATCAGCCCCGCCTATGACTTGTAGCTCCTCCTCCCTTTTCTCTCATTACCATCAGCTTACGGAGTGCCTTGTGTGCATTATTTGAGTTGTCTCATTTTGTATTTAAGTAATTTAGTGAACAATGTACCACATGCATACTGTTCCACCTCCTTCATATTTGTTGCTTTTATACTGTCCACTCACCCCAGCCACCCCCAAAGAAATACCTTTAAACATAACCCCTCCAACTATAAATAGAGAGCATGTCCTGGCTGCACTTGGTAAGGCCAAGAACACAGCCTCAGTGGGCCCCAATAATATTCAGGTATACTTCCTGAATAGTTTAAAATATGATCCATCAGGGCCACTGGAGTTACTATTTAACTATAGTCTCAAAACAGCCTTTATGCCACAAGAATGGAGGACTGCAATGGTCATCTCTCTTCATAACGGTAGACCATCAACATATCCCAGAAACTACAGGCCCATTTGTCTGACTACTCTTATATGCAAATCAGTGGAAAGAATTAATATGGAAATGATCGACCAAGATATAGGAGATTTTCAGAGACTGGGTCCATCCTGGTTTGGCTTTGTCAGCAGAAGGTTATGCTCACTGAACCTGGTGGACTATTTGAGAAGGTCACCAAAGCAATGGATAATGGTAAAACAATGCATACAGCTTACCTTGACCTGGCTAAAGCATTTGATACAATACCCCACTCGGGCATTGTTAACAAACTTATAGAATTAGTCATAAACCCATATATACACATCACTGCCTGGCAATTTTAGACTTGCATTGGTTAAACTTCTATCACTATCTCTGTTATACCCAACTGACTCTCACCCACAAACTAATCTTTAAATCATCCACTCAAAAAGACCAATGTTCCAACCATAGGCAGAAAGTAATAACTGATTCCAGTAGTAGGTCCAAAAACAGCTTTATTCTCTTACATATATTAATATAGGTTCATAGGTTCATAGGTAGGTACTAGGCTATCGGCCCAAGGACCTATGTAAGCCTAGACAGCAAGGTTCCATAGCTTACGCCACCCACGAAAGTTATTTTCCTGTGCCACTGTCCAGCAGAGACACAGAAGCGATCACCGGGGTGTATTTTCTATTTCCCATCCACTCATCAAGATTTTTCTGGAAGAGTGCTAATGAAGAACTTTGCTTGACATAGATGGGTAGCTTGTTCCAGTGTATAGGAAGTCTCTGGGACAGGAATCTATCCCTCCAGCATGTCCTATTTATTGTGGTGACAAGGTTTAGGTCCCTAGAGCATGTAGCTTGGAGGGATTGGGATTTCTTTAAGTGTAGCATGTCCAACAGCTCTGGGTTTGACATAGCTTTATATGTTAGGCAGAGATCACCTCGGAGTAGGCGATATGCTATAGAGTAAAGCTGGAGTTTTTTGAGGAGGTCAGTATAGGGCATTTGTTTGAGGCCAGTAATCCTCTTTGTGAGGTACTTCTGTGGCCTTTCCAGCTGCTGCAGTTGTCTTGTGAGGTACATTCCGAAAGGGAATATAGCCCGTTATATAACACAATTCATTTATTTTTCTCTAGGGGATTGTATTTGATATTGTAGATATTTATATTTATATGCATAGAGATGTATTTTGTATCTCACATTTATATGGTTTGTTTTTAGAAAATATTTACAGATTTACTGGGAATATAAGCAGAGCAACATCTATTTATTATAAAGTTTCATCACATATGTTAGACATATTAGTAATAGTATATAAGTATATATTTATGTATGTTTTTGTTTCTTTAAGCTGCTAATTGGTGTAGTGCAGTGATAGGATGATTGATTTTATAAAATGCTATATTAATTCATGTTTTTAACAGCTTTTTATGGTGTCATGAAGTGGTGTGATACAACTACGAAAGCGCTAACCTTTAGAATTTTGCTGTTTTGAAGAGAATAAAGCTGGTTTTGAACCTACTACTGGAATCAGTTATTACTTTCTGCCTATGGTTGGAACGTTGGTCATTTTGAGTGGATTATTTATCTTATGGTGTTGGCTTCATGCTCAATTTACACAGCTAGCAACTCATTTCGTATATACTAATATTTAAATCAATCAACTGCCCAGCACTCAGCTCCATCTTTCACTGTTGTAGTCCTACTCGGACTCTTAGATCCTCTAGAAAACAGCTTCTTAATGTTACCAAACCTAATAAAAGAGATGGCCAAACTCTATACTCCCACAGCATTGCAAAGCTATGGAATAATTTATCCCCCTCCCATATAACTCAAATCAACTGTCACAAATCCTTTAAGTTTGCCCTAAAAAGCCAATTCCTACAAACCCCTCTTGCTCCTGTAATCCTAACAAAAAACACCTTAACCTCTTTGATTCTTCTAATCTGATACTTAAAATCAGATACTTTGCTGCATTAACAATCATCTTATGTATAATTCCATAAATACAATTTCCATAAATACCATCTAAAGCCATCTTGGCAACTTCTTTGTAATTTCCATTTGTGCAGTACTGCTTTTATTTAATATTGAACTCTAGTGTATGATTATAAAATTGTATGACATATCAAATTGGAAATTTATTTAATTATGCTACTTGTATGTTTTAATGTAATTTGTGTGGAGCTTTTCTCCCCGGACCTCCACTGAAAATGAGTACCTTATCCAGGGACTTTCCCGGTTAACAAATGTCAATAAATAAATAAATAACTATAATGTGCTGGATAGCCGATGGGATCACAGATAAGACTCTGGAAGTTAAGATTGGAGAGTCCACCTTGACAAAGAGGCAGATCACCAGTGGAGTTCCTCAGGCTTCCATGCTGGCCTGCTCCCCTTTGGCATCTACTTCTCAGAAGTCAAGGCCAATGTCAAAAGCCTCTGGCTGACCAAGTTTACAGATGATGACAAACTGGGAGTAGTCATAGACCACCCCCCCAAGAAGCAAACATCTTACAAGAAGGGGTTGGGAGGGTGGCCTAATGGTTAAGGTGTTTGCCTTACAAACACAAGGTGCAGTGTTCGAGTCTCACAAGGGATAATTGGCTAGGCTTAAAATGGCTCGCAAGAGCAGTCAGCTTAGTACTAATCTATGAACCTATAAGAAGGTCTAACACAGACCAATTACTGATGCTTAAGCTGTGGCTTAAAATTAATTGCCAAGAAAAGCATTATAGTACCTTTTGGGAAGTCATGCACCCCAGGAAACTGCATCATCTATAAAACACCCCTATGAGTAGACCCAATAGTGAGGGACCTGGCAACATATGTTGACGGTAACCTGACCTTCAGCCAACATGTGTCCAAGGTAGTAAGGAAGTCCTTTATGTGGCTCAACTTATCAGTAAGGGCATAGCATCTAGGTTCAACCCCATTATTGAGTATAATGCCCCCTTTGGTATGTACTTGACTAGACACATGCAGTCACTGGAATGTCCACAAAGGTTCCTTACAAAACAAATAGAGTGCCTAAACACAATATCATATGCAGGTTGCCTCAAAGCCCTATCTCTATACTTGGTCTCCTACAGACTACTGAGAGGCGATCTGTGCCTGGCATAAAAGGCATCCCTGGACTCCATCCTGATGAACCTTTTGCACATTGGCAAAACAAACAGCATCAGAACTACTAGATCTAAAGACCTAAATGTTACTTGGAACATAAATAGGACATGTTGGAGAGGAAGATATGTATCTCAGAGAATTCCCGTTGTCTAGAATAGGCTCCCCATCCATGTGAAACAAGTCCCTCCCTAGCCCTATTTAAGCGTAACTTGGACCATTGGATTGGAAATTGAAAATTCACCCCTTGTCTGGTGCCTATGTCTCTGATGAGCAGAGGCAGTCTGTAAATCATGTCATGAGCAGCAATCGCCTCCTATACAAATGTGTAAAACATATACCTTGTCAGACACATTTGGGTTGCACAGCTAGACATACAACAGCCCTAGTGGTTGTTAGCCTAGTATATGCCTATGAGCCTAAATATTCTTGAACAGGTCACTACTAACGTAGACCTGACCTGTACCTCACCTCACATTAATAAATCCCTGGTGAAATCTCACCACAAATCATTATTTTACTTTATGACTTTTTGCAACCCCACCCCCCCAACAAACATATTAGTCTTTATGAACTTCTCCAAGGTTAGCCAGTTGCAACTCTTAGACAAACTAGAAAAATTGTCCCCAAATTTTATATCCACAGATCCAGTTGAAAATGTGGCCTGTTATACCTCTGACTTCTATTAACACTTCACTAGTTTTCATAGATAGGTCAGTGCCCATCCATTCTAAGTACAGTGACACATTTTATGGGTAACTCTGTATAACAGAATACTTGTATCAATAAACTGTCAAATAAAAGAAAAAAATCTTGACTAACTATAAAAAATCCAATTCCCCACCTCAGAAGTGCACTGAAACAAACCATCAAAGATGTTAAAAGCACCATAAGGGAATTAAGTATTGACTTAAAGTAGACACCAGAGGAAATTATAGCTTTCTTTGCCTGTGTTATGAAACTAAGACATAATACCTGATAATGCACTGCATTAGTTCATTATAACACCATTCACACTGACTCAGAGATTACAGTTGGTATTTTGGCAGACAATTTTTACCCCCAAACACCCATATCGCCCCTCCCAGTGTCCCTGCTATGCTATTTCCTGAACAAATCGCTGCAGTTGCTTGTTCTCAGATCCTTCAGGATGATAGCAATGAAGATGACCCACGTACACATCTTAATTGTCTTTGAGACATGCTCAAGACCAAACTAAAGTGCTAACCAAGTTCTAATAAAAGCTGAGCAATCTTTTTCATCAAATATGAAAACTCCTTTGCCAAGGTGACAAAGTACATGATCAGTTTTGGAAGTACAGTGGATATAAAAAGTGTACACACCCCTGTTAAAATGCCAGGTTTTTGTGATATAAAAAAATGAGACCACAATAAATAATTTCAAAACTTTTCCCACCTTTAATTTGACCTATAACCTGTACAATCTGTACAATTCAATTGAGAAACAAACAAATCTGTTAGGGGAAAAATAAAAAAAAATAAACATACAATAAGCTGGTTGCATATGTGTGCACACCCGTAGGCTAATACTTTGTTGAAGCACCTTTTGATTTAATTACAGCACTCAGTCTTCTTGGGTAGGAGTCTATCAGCATAGCACATCTAGACTTGGCAATATTTACCCACTCTGACTTGCAAAAGTGCTCCAAATCTGTCAGATTGCGAGGGCATCTTTTGTGCACAGCCCTCTTCAGGTCAACCCACAGATATTCTATTGGATTTAGGTCTGGGCTCTGGCTGGGCCATTCTAAAACTTTAAATGTGAAGTTGTTCTATCTCACCATCCATTCTTACTGATGGGTTCGGAGCTGATCCTCGACTCGGCCAAATGCAAAAGCTTGAGGACTTCAACCAGCTCGTGGCCTACTCCCTATCCCATGATGCACTGGTGCTTACCTCAGATCTCATCTGCTACTGCAACAGATCGGGAGTGCTTCACTAAGCTCTGGCCAGTCAAACTTTTATATTTGATATTTTCTCAATATTTACTTAAAATTTTGTCTTAGAGTAGTTAGGTATTGTAGTGAATAAGTATTCTTTATCTTGTTATATTATAGCTAGTTAGTAAATTAGTCTAAGTGAGTGTGTGCTAGTAGTCTGTTTCTGGCTGTGTTTTTAGGCCCTTTAATATCTTCCTACCCTAGTCTTTTAAATTATCTAGTGTTATTCAAAGCCTATTATATTTCAAGGCTTGTTTGGTGTTCATTTCTTTTCGTGTGTGCTGAGGAACCCGTTTAAATTAGAGGGTTCATTGCTGTTGTGTTTCCAAGCCCAAGTTTTAGGGCATAGTAGTTAGGTAGTTGTTTAATAGTTCTTTGGTGTGTTTTACAAGCATATTTCTTTATACAAGGCTTAATTACTATAGGTTTGTGTGTTTTTTTGCTATAGGTGCTATCTGTGAGATATGTATCAACAACAAAAAGAGGTTAAGCAATCCAAGTCCGCGTTCAAGAAGTGCCCAAAATGTGGGCAAAAAATGTGTTTATTGTTTAGGGGAGGTTCATCTCCAAGAGGACTGGTCTATATGCCACTTGTTTAGTGCTAGGGTGTTGCATGAGCATAAAAGGAAATTGATTGATAAAGGTTTTTTTAAATCCTCTTTTTAACAGGAACTGGACAATGACAACCGTGAAAAACTTGCTAAATCTTCTGGTTCATTGGAGCCGAGAAAGAGTCCATTGACCAGCAAATCCAGAATGGAAAAGTCTTCAATATCAGCTCCACTGCCTTTGGAGCCAACTGTTGTTACAGTTAGGAGCTGGTCCCCAGTATTGGAGCCAGTGTCTCCTACTTTAAAGTCACCAATATTGCAGTCAGTGGTTTCATCCATTCTGTCTTCTCAGTCTTCAAGCAGGCTGTCAGACATGGATGGGTAGCTTGTTCCAGTGTATAGGAAGTCTCTGGGACAGGAATCTATCCCTCCAGCATGTCCTATTTATTGTGGTGACAAGGTTTAGGTCCCTAGAGCGTGTAGCTTGGAGGGATTGGGATTTCTTTAAGTGTAGCATGTCCAACAGCTCTGGGTTTGACATAGCTTTATATGTTAGGCAGAGATCACCTCGGAGTAGGCGATATGCTATAGAGTAAAGCTGGAGTTTTTTGAGGAGGTCAGTATAGGGCATTTGTTTGAGGCCAGTAATCCTCTTTGTGAGGTACTTCTGTGGCCTTTCCAGCTGCTGCAGTTGTCTTGTGAGGTACATTCCGAAAGGGAATATAGCCCGTTATATAACACAATTCATTTATTTTTCTCTAGGGGATTGTATTTGATATTGTAGATATTTATATTTATATGCATAGAGATGTATTTTGTATCTCACATTTATATGGTTTGTTTTTAGAAAATATTTACAGATTTACTGGGAATATAAGCAGAGCAACATCTATTTATTATAAAGTTTCATCACATATGTTAGACATATTAGTAATAGTATATAAGTATATATTTATGTATGTTTTTGTTTCTTTAAGCTGCTAATTGGTGTAGTGCAGTGATAGGATGATTGATTTTATAAAATGCTATATTAATTCATGTTTTTAACAGCTTTTTATGGTGTCATGAAGTGGTGTGATACAACTACGAAAGCGCTAACCTTTAGAATTTTGCTGTTTTGAAGAGAATAAAGCTGGTTTTGAACCTACTACTGGAATCAGTTATTACTTTCTGCCTATGGTTGGAACGTTGGTCATTTTGAGTGGATTATTTATCTTATGGTGTTGGCTTCATGCTCAATTTACACAGCTAGCAACTCATTTCGTATATACTAATATTTAAATCAATCAACTGCCCAGCACTCAGCTCCATCTTTCACTGTTGTAGTCCTACTCGGACTCTTAGATCCTCTAGAAAACAGCTTCTTAATGTTACCAAACCTAATAAAAGAGATGGCCAAACTCTATACTCCCACAGCATTGCAAAGCTATGGAATAATTTATCCCCCTCCCATATAACTCAAATCAACTGTCACAAATCCTTTAAGTTTGCCCTAAAAAGCCAATTCCTACAAACCCCTCTTGCTCCTGTAATCCTAACAAAAAACACCTTAACCTCTTTGATTCTTCTAATCTGATACTTAAAATCAGATACTTTGCTGCATTAACAATCATCTTATGTATAATTCCATAAATACAATTTCCATAAATACCATCTAAAGCCATCTTGGCAACTTCTTTGTAATTTCCATTTGTGCAGTACTGCTTTTATTTAATATTGAACTCTAGTGTATGATTATAAAATTGTATGACATATCAAATTGGAAATTTATTTAATTATGCTACTTGTATGTTTTAATGTAATTTGTGTGGAGCTTTTCTCCCCGGACCTCCACTGAAAATGAGTACCTTATCCAGGGACTTTCCCGGTTAACAAATGTCAATAAATAAATAAATAACTATAATGTGCTGGATAGCCGATGGGATCACAGATAAGACTCTGGAAGTTAAGATTGGAGAGTCCACCTTGACAAAGAGGCAGATCACCAGTGGAGTTCCTCAGGCTTCCATGCTGGCCTGCTCCCTTTGGCATCTACTTCTCAGAAGTCAAGGCCAATGTCAAAAGCCTCTGGCTGACCAAGTTTACAGATGATGACAAACTGGGAGTAGTCATAGACCACCCCCCCAAGAAGCAAACATCTTACAAGAAGGGGTTGGGAGGGTGGCCTAATGGTTAAGGTGTTTGCCTTACAAACACAAGGTGCAGTGTTCGAGTCTCACAAGGGATAATTGGCTAGGCTTAAAATGGCTCGCAAGAGCAGTCAGCTTAGTACTAATCTATGAACCTATAAGAAGGTCTAACACAGACCAATTACTGATGCTTAAGCTGTGGCTTAAAATTAATTGCCAAGAAAAGCATTATAGTACCTTTTGGGAAGTCATGCACCCCAGGAAACTGCATCATCTATAAAACACCCCTATGAGTAGACCCAATAGTGAGGGACCTGGCAACATATGTTGACGGTAACCTGACCTTCAGCCAACATGTGTCCAAGGTAGTAAGGAAGTCCTTTATGTGGCTCAACTTATCAGTAAGGGCATAGCATCTAGGTTCAACCCCATTATTGAGTATAATGCCCCCTTTGGTATGTACTTGACTAGACACATGCAGTCACTGGAATGTCCACAAAGGTTCCTTACAAAACAAATAGAGTGCCTAAACACAATATCATATGCAGGTTGCCTCAAAGCCCTATCTCTATACTTGGTCTCCTACAGACTACTGAGAGGCGATCTGTGCCTGGCATAAAAGGCAT
Organism: Protopterus annectens; assembly: GCF_019279795.1. NCBI lineage: Eukaryota > Metazoa > Chordata > Ceratodontiformes > Protopteridae > Protopterus > Protopterus annectens. Next base: position 979,988,124 of record NC_056734.1, on the reverse strand, counting down.
CCCTGGACTCCATCCTGATGAACCTTTTGCACATTGGCAAAACAAACAGCATCAGAACTACTAGATCTAAAGACCTAAATGTTACTTGGAACATAAATAGGACATGTTGGAGAGGAAGATATGTATCTCAGAGAATTCCCGTTGTCTAGAATAGGCTCCCCATCCATGTGAAACAAGTCCCTCCCTAGCCCTATTTAAGCGTAACTTGGACCATTGGATTGGAAATTGAAAATTCACCCCTTGTCTGGTGCCTATGTCTCTGATGAGCAGAGGCAGTCTGTAAATCATGTCATGAGCAGCAATCGCCTCCTATACAAATGTGTAAAACATATACCTTGTCAGACACATTTGGGTTGCACAGCTAGACATACAACAGCCCTAGTGGTTGTTAGCCTAGTATATGCCTATGAGCCTAAATATTCTTGAACAGGTCACTACTAACGTAGACCTGACCTGTACCTCACCTCACATTAATAAATCCCTGGTGAAATCTCACCACAAATCATTATTTTACTTTATGACTTTTTGCAACCCCACCCCCCCAACAAACATATTAGTCTTTATGAACTTCTCCAAGGTTAGCCAGTTGCAACTCTTAGACAAACTAGAAAAATTGTCCCCAAATTTTATATCCACAGATCCAGTTGAAAATGTGGCCTGTTATACCTCTGACTTCTATTAACACTTCACTAGTTTTCATAGATAGGTCAGTGCCCATCCATTCTAAGTACAGTGACACATTTTATGGGTAACTCTGTATAACAGAATACTTGTATCAATAAACTGTCAAATAAAAGAAAAAAATCTTGACTAACTATAAAAAATCCAATTCCCCACCTCAGAAGTGCACTGAAACAAACCATCAAAGATGTTAAAAGCACCATAAGGGAATTAAGTATTGACTTAAAGTAGACACCAGAGGAAATTATAGCTTTCTTTGCCTGTGTTATGAAATTAAGACATAATACCTGATAATGCACTGCATTAGTTCATTATAACACCATTCACACTGACTCAGAGATTACAGTTGGTATTTTGGCAGACAATTTTTACCCCCAAACACCCATATCGCCCCTCCCAGTGTCCCTGCAATGCTATTTCCTGAACAAATCGCTGCAGTTGCTTGTTCTCAGATCCTTCAGGATGATAGCAATGAAGATGACCCACGTACACATCCTAATTGTCTTTGAGACATGCTCAAGACCAAACTAAAGTGCTAACCAAGTTCTAATAAAAGCTGAGCAATCTTTTTCATCAAATATGAAAACTCCTTTGCCAAGGTGACAAAGTACATGATCAGTTTTGGAAGTACAGTGGATATAAAAAGTGTACACACCCCTGTTAAAATGCCAGGTTTTTGTGATATAAAAAAATGAGACCACAATAAATAATTTCAAAACTTTTCCCACCTTTAATTTGACCTATAACCTGTACAATCTGTACAATTCAATTGAGAAACAAACAAATCTGTTAGGGGAAAAATAAAAAAAAATAAAAAACATACAATAAGCTGGTTGCATATGTGTGCACACCCGTAGGCTAATACTTTGTTGAAGCACCTTTTGATTTAATTACAGCACTCAGTCTTCTTGGGTAGGAGTCTATCAGCATAGCACATCTAGACTTGGCAATATTTACCCACTCTGACTTGCAAAAGTGCTCCAAATCTGTCAGATTGCGAGGGCATCTTTTGTGCACAGCCCTCTTCAGGTCAACCCACAGATATTCTATTGGATTTAGGTCTGGGCTCTGGCTGGGCCATTCTAAAACTTTAAATGTGAAGTTGTTCTATCTCACCATCCATTCTTACTGATGGGTTCGGAGCTGATCCTCGACTCGGCCAAATGCAAAAGCTTGAGGACTTCAACCAGCTCGTGGCCTACTCCCTATCCCATGATGCACTGGTGCTTACCTCAGATCTCATCTGCTACTGCAACAGATCGAGTGCTTCACTAAGCTCTGGCCAGTCAAACTTTTATATTTGATATTTTCTCAATATTTACTTAAAATTTTGTCTTAGAGTAGTTAGGTATTGTAGTGAATAAGTATTCTTTATCTTGTTATATTATAGCTAGTTAGTAAATTAGTCTAAGTGAGTGTGTGCTAGTAGTCTGTTTCTGGCTGTGTTTTTAGGCCCTTTAATATCTTCCTACCCTAGTCTTTTAAATTATCTAGTGTTATTCAAAGCCTATTATATTTCAAGGCTTGTTTGGTGTTCATTTCTTTTCGTGTGTGCTGAGGAACCCGTTTAAATTAGAGGGTTCATTGCTGTTGTGTTTCCAAGCCCAAGTTTTAGGGCATAGTAGTTAGGTAGTTGTTTAATAGTTCTTTGGTGTGTTTTACAAGCATATTTCTTTATACAAGGCTTAATTACTATAGGTTTGTGTGTTTTTTTGCTATAGGTGCTATCTGTGAGATATGTATCAACAACAAAAAGAGGTTAAGCAATCCAAGTCCGGGTTCAAGAAGTGCCCAAAATGTGGGCAAAAAATGTGTTTATTGTTTAGGGGAGGTTCATCTCCAAGAGGACTGGTCTATATGCCACTTGTTTAGTGCTAGGGTGTTGCATGAGCATAAAAGGAAATTGATTGATAAAGGTTTTTTTAAATCCTCTTTTTAACAGGAACTGGACAATGACAACCGTGAAAAACTTGCTAAATCTTCTGGTTCATTGGAGCCGAGAAAGAGTCCATTGACCAGCAAATCCAGAATGGAAAAGTCTTCAATATCAGCTCCACTGCCTTTGGAGCCAACTGTTGTTACAGTTAGGAGCTGGTCCCCAGTATTGGAGCCAGTGTCTCCTACTTTAAAGTCACCAATATTGTAGTCAGTGGTTTCATCCATTCTGTCTTCTCAGTCTTCAAGCAGGCTGTCAGACATGGATGGGTAGCTTGTTCCAGTGTATAGGAAGTCTCTGGGACAGGAATCTATCCCTCCAGCATGTCCTATTTATTGTGGTGACAAGGTTTAGGTCCCTAGAGCGTGTAGCTTGGAGGGATTGGGATTTCTTTAAGTGTAGCATGTCCAACAGCTCAGGGTTTGACATAGCTTTATATGTTAGGCAGAGATCACCTCGGAGTAGGCGATATGCTATAGAGTAAAGCTGGAGTTTTTTGAGGAGGTCAGTATAGGGCATTTGTTTGAGGCCAGTAATCCTCTTTGTGAGGTACTTCTGTGGCCTTTCCAGCTGCTGCAGTTGTCTTGTGAGGTACATTCCGAAAGGGAATATAGCCCGTTATATAACACAATTCATTTATTTTTCTCTAGGGGATTGTATTTGATATTGTAGATATTTATATGCATAGAGATGTATTTTGTATCTCACATTTATATGGTTTGTTTTTAGAAAATATTTACAGATTTACTGGGAATATAAGCAGAGCAACATCTATTTATTATAAAGTTTCATCACATATGTTAGACATATTAGTAATAGTATATAGGTATATATTTATGTATGTTTTTGTTTCTTTAAGCTGCTAATTGGTGTAGTGCAGTGATAGGATGATTGATTTTATAAAATGCTATATTAATTCATGTTTTTAACAGCTTTTTATGGTGTCATGAAGTGGTGTGATACAACTACGAAAGCGCTAACCTTTAGAATTTTGCTGTTTTGAAGAGAATAAAGCTGGTTTTGAACCTACTACTGGAATCAGTTATTACTTTCTGCCTATGGTTGGAACGTTGGTCATTTTGAGTGGATTATTTATCTTATGGTGTTGGCTTCATGCTCAATTTACACAGCTAGCAACTCATTTCGTATATACTAATATTTAAATCAATCAACTGCCCAGCACTCAGCTCCATCTTTCACTGTTGTATTCCTACTCGGACTCTTAGATCCTCTAGAAAACAGCTTCTTAATGTTACCAAACCTAATAAAAGAGATGGCCAAACTCTATACTCCCACAGCATTGCAAAGCTATGGAATAATTTATCCCCCTCCCATATAACTCAAATCAACTGTCACAAATCCTTTAAGTTTGCCCTAAAGAGCCAATTCCTACAAACCCCTCTTGCTCCTGTAATCCTAACAAAAAACACCTTAACCTCTTTGATTCTTCTAATCTGATACTTAAAATCAGATACTTTGCTGCATTAACAATCATCTTATGTATAATTCCATAAATACAATTTCCATAAATACCATCTAAAGCCATCTTGGCAACTTCTTTGTAATTTCCATTTGTGCAGTACTGCTTTTATTTAATATTGAACTCTAGTGTATGATTATAAAATTGTATGACATATCAAATTGGAAATTTATTTAATTATGCTACTTGTATGTTTTAATGTAATTTGTGTGGAGCTTTTCTCCCGGACCTCCACTGAAAATGAGTACCTTATCCAGGGACTTTCCGGTTAACAAATGTCAATAAATAAATAAATAACTATAATGTGCTGGATAGCCGATGGGATCACAGATAAGACTCTGGAAGTTAAGATTGGAGAGTCCACCTTGACAAAGAGGCAGATCACCAGTGGAGTTCCTCAGGCTTCCATGCTGGCCTGCTCCCTTTGGCATCTACTTCTCAGAAGTCAAGGCCAATGTCAAAAGCCTCTGGCTGACCAAGTTTACAGATGATGACAAACTGGGAGTAGTCATAGACCACCCCCCCAAGAAGCAAACATCTTACAAGAAGGGGTTGGGAGGGTGGCCTAATGGTTAAGGTGTTTGCCTTACAAACACAAGGTGCAGTGTTCGAGTCTCACAAGGGATAATTGGCTAGGCTTAAAATGGCTCGCAAGAGCAGTCAGCTTAGTACTAATCTATGAACCTATAAGAAGGTCTAACACAGACCAATTACTGATGCTTAAGCTGTGGCTTAAAATTAATTGCCAAGAAAAGCATTATAGTACCTTTTGGGAAGTCATGCACCCCAGGAAACTGCATCATCTATAAAACACCCCTATGAGTAGACCCAATAGTGAGGGACCTGGCAACATATGTTGACGGTAACCTGACCTTCAGCCAACATGTGTCCAAGGTAGTAAGGAAGTCCTTTATGTGGCTCAACTTATCAGTAAGGGCATAGCATCTAGGTTCAACCCCATTATTGAGTATAATGCCCCCTTTGGTATGTACTTGACTAGACACATGCAGTCACTGGAATGTCCACAAAGGTTCCTTACAAAACAAATAGAGTGCCTAAACACAATATCATATGCAGGTTGCCTCAAAGCCCTATCTCTATACTTGGTCTCCTACAGACTACTGAGAGGCGATCTGTGCCTGGCATAAAAGGCATCCCTGGACTCCATCCTGATGAACCTTTTGCACATTGGCAAAACAAACAGCATCAGAACTACTAGATCTAAAGACCTAAATGTTACTTGGAACATAAATAGGACATGTTGGAGAGGAAGATATGTATCTCAGAGAATTCCCGTTGTCTAGAATAGGCTCCCCATCCATGTGAAACAAGTCCCTCCCTAGCCCTATTTAAGCGTAACTTGGACCATTGGATTGGAAATTGAAAATTCACCCCTTGTCTGGTGCCTATGTCTCTGATGAGCAGAGGCAGTCTGTAAATCATGTCATGAGCAGCAATCGCCTCCTATACAAATGTGTAAAACATATACCTTGTCAGACACATTTGGGTTGCACAGCTAGACATACAACAGCCCTAGTGGTTGTTAGCCTAGTATATGCCTATGAGCCTAAATATTCTTGAACAGGTCACTACTAACGTAGACCTGACCTGTACCTCACCTCACATTAATAAATCCCTGGTGAAATCTCACCACAAATCATTATTTTACTTTATGACTTTTTGCAACCCCACCCCCCCAACAAACATATTAGTCTTTATGAACTTCTCCAAGGTTCGCCAGTTGCAACTCTTAGACAAACTAGAAAAATTGTCCCCAAATTTTATATCCACAGATCCAGTTGAAAATGTGGCCTGTTATACCTCTGACTTCTATTAACACTTCACTAGTTTTCATAGATAGGTCAGTGCCCATCCATTCTAAGTACAGTGACACATTTTATGGGTAACTCTGTATAACAGAATACTTGTATCAATAAACTGTCAAATAAAAGAAAAAAATCTTGACTAACTATAAAAAATCCAATTCCCCACCTCAGAAGTGCACTGAAACAAACCATCAAAGATGTTAAAAGCACCATAAGGGAATTAAGTATTGACTTAAAGTAGACACCAGAGGAAATTATAGCTTTCTTTGCCTGTGTTATGAAACTAAGACATAATACCTGATAATGCACTGCATTAGTTCATTATAACACCATTCACACTGACTCAGAGATTACAGTTGGTATTTTGGCAGACAATTTTTACCCCCAAACACCCATATCGACCCTCCCAGTGTCCCTGCTATGCTATTTCCTGAACAAATCGCTGCAGTTGCTTGTTCTCAGATCCTTCAGGATGATAGCAATGAAGATGACCCACGTACACATCTTAATTGTCTTTGAGACATGCTCAAGACCAAACTAAAGTGCTAACCAAGTTCTAATAAAAGCTGAGCAATCTTTTCATCAAATATGAAAACTCCTTTGCCAAGGTGACAAAGTACATGATCAGTTTTGGAAGTACAGTGGATATAAAAAGTGTACACACCCCTGTTAAAATGCCAGGTTTTTGTGATATAAAAAAATGAGACCACAATAAATAATTTCAAAACTTTTCCCACCTTTAATTTGACCTATAACCTGTACAATCTGTACAATTCAATTGAGAAACAAACAAATCTGTTAGGGGAAAAATAAAAAAAAAATAAAAAACATACAATAAGCTGGTTGCATATGTGTGCACACCCGTAGGCTAATACTTTGTTGAAGCACCTTTTGATTTAATTACAGCACTCAGTCTTCTTGGGTAGGAGTCTATCAGCATAGCACATCTAGACTTGGCAATATTTACCCACTCTGACTTGCAAAAGTGCTCCAAATCTGTCAGATTGCGAGGGCATCTTTTGTGCACAGCCCTCTTCAGGTCAACCCACAGATATTCTATTGGATTTAGGTCTGGGCTCTGGCTGGGCCATTCTAAAACTTTAAATGTGAAGTTGTTCTATCTCACCATCCATTCTTACTGATGGGTTCGGAGCTGATCCTCGACTCGGCCAAATGCAAAAGCTTGAGGACTTCAACCAGCTCGTGGCCTACTCCCTATCCCATGATGCACTGGTGCTTACCTCAGATCTCATCTGCTACTGCAACAGATCGAGTGCTTCACTAAGCTCTGGCCAGTCAAACTTTTATATTTGATATTTTCTCAATATTTACTTAAAATTTTGTCTTAGAGTAGTTAGGTATTGTAGTGAATAAGTATTCTTTATCTTGTTATATTATAGCTAGTTAGTAAATTAGTCTAAGTGAGTGTGTGCTAGTAGTCTGTTTCTGGCTGTGTTTTTAGGCCCTTTAATATCTTCCTACCCTAGTCTTTTAAATTATCTAGTGTTATTCAAAGCCTATTATATTTCAAGGCTTGTTTGGTGTTCATTTCTTTTCGTGTGTGCTGAGGAACCCATTTAAATTAGAGGGTTCATTGCTGTTGTGTTTCCAAGCCCAAGTTTTAGGGCATAGTAGTTAGGTAGTTGTTTAATAGTTCTTTGGTGTGTTTTACAAGCATATTTCTTTATACAAGGCTTAATTACTATAGGTTTGTGTGTTTTTGCTATAGGTGCTATCTGTGAGATATGTATCAACAACAAAAAGAGGTTAAGCAATCCAAGTCCGGGTTCAAGAAGTGCCCAAAATGTGGGCAAAAAATGTGTTTATTGTTTAGGGGAGGTTCATCTCCAAGAGGACTGGTCTATATGCCACTTGTTTAGTGCTAGGGTGTTGCATGAGCATAAAAGGAAATTGATTGATAAAGGTTTTTTTAAATCCTCTTTTTAACAGGAACTGGACAATGACAACCGTGAAAAACTTGCTAAATCTTCTGGTTCATTGGAGCCGAGAAAGAGTCCATTGACCAGCAAATCCAGAATGGAAAAGTCTTCAATATCAGCTCCACTGCCTTTGGAGCCAACTGTTGTTACAGTTAGGAGCTGGTCCCCAGTATTGGAGCCAGTGTCTCCTACTTTAAAGTCACCAATATTGCAGTCAGTGGTTTCATCCATTCTGTCTTCTCAGTCTTCAAGCAGGCTGTCAGACATGGATGTGGATCATGTGGTGCAGAGGCTTCTGCAGACACTGGTGCTGGCCAAACTTCTATCAGAAATTATCCCTGAGACTTCGGAACTGACAAAAACCCTTCCATCTTCTTCTGTTCCTTCTTCGATCCGACTTGAGGCTTCGGAGTCGGAGTGCTCGGAGCTGATGATTGTGGAGCCATTGGAACCAATGCCTGCTTCAGGTCTATCGGTTCTGACTACCCTGACATCTTCAGTGCTGACCAGAGGGTCTAAGGGCCAACACTCACCGATTGGGTCTGGAGAGGATAGTCAAACCAATTTTTCGGTTCCAACTTTGCCTCTCGAGGCCTCGGCTCAGTTGAGCTCAGCTCCTACCTCGAGCTGTGAGCCCACAGTTCTGGGGCCAAGGGAATCTTCTATTTCTTCTGATCCTGAGATTTCTTTGCATCAGGACTGAGGGGTATTCGATGCCATAAGGAGAGTGTTGTCAACTCCAACAGCCACACCATCAGAACCAGCAGCTCCTTCCCATAAAGCACCGGTGTCCACCTCTACATGACACATCCCTCTAAAGTGTAGAGACCCTGAGCCTCAGGAAGCCCCATTGGGCGAACCCTGTTTTTTGAGACCTCTCCAGAAGCTCCCACTGAAGAGGTTCCCAGGAAGAGACTTTGCAAGAGGAAGCCGCTGGACTCCCTGCAAGGAATCTGTCACTTCAGACACTGACTTATATAAGTCAGAAGGGTCCCCACTGTCCCCCTCAGAGGATATCTCCTTTGCAGATATCCTGGAAATTCTTAAGCATAGGGGTGGCTGGAAGTCCATTAGCCCTACTGATGATGATGAGTAAGTCCTCCTGAAGGCTTTTGGGTCTCAGCCCTCCACCACTTGGGTGTCTCCACCCTTTGATGAGCTGACTGAGCTAATCTCTCTAAAGGCATGAATGTCCCCGGATAGCATGGAGCCTGTACCTAGGAGGCCTAATAAATTTATAACTTCCCCCCGGGACAAGACCTTCCTGACCAAAGGAGTGCCTGTTGATGCTATGGTAGTGGTGTCAGCCACCAAGAAAGAACTGTCAGAAACTTCCTCATCTGTCCATCCTCCTAATAAGGATTCTAGGATCATGGACAGATATGGTAAGCGCATGTTTAGTTCAGTGACCTTTGCTCTCCGATCACTGAACTATCTAAAGCACTTTACTAGGTTGCAAAGACATCTCCTGAAAGAACTAGTAGATACTCTACAGGGTTCTGTAGCTGTGGGGGTATCAGAGAAAGTAACTTCCCAGCTCACTACCCTTAATTCTCTTGTAAACTCTTCCATGCGTCTGGTCTCATATGCAGCTGATGGAACAAGTAGGGCAGTGAGTACAGGAATTGCTCTTAGGAGACATTCCTGGATGCACTTATGTTCCTTTGCAGAGCCCTTTAAGTCATCCTTTATTAACACCCCTTTTGATGGCTCCTCCCTTTTTGGACCCAAAGTGAAGGAAATGCTTACCAGGAGTGAGCAGGACGGAAAGACTCTGTCTGCCATCGGAGTCCGTTTTCCACCCCTACCAGACCTTACCCCAAAGGTCAGAAGGGAGGGAAGATGTGGTTCTGTAAAACTCAAGGAGCTTTCCAGGACACTCATGGTGAACCCCCCTCTAAAGGCAGAGGAGGGGGTAATAATGGAAGATGCTGCCCACGTGGCAGAGGGGGTCCGCAGAATCAGGGTGACAAAGACCAGTTCTCTGGGAAACCCTATCAGCACTCCTGAGAGGAGGCTCACCTGTCCATCTCTGGAGGTAGTCGAGGGGGTGATTTTCTTTGTACCCAGACACCTGGCTAAAAATAGCAAAAGGCATCATATCCAGAGGATACTCAATTCCCTTTGTTACTCCCCCTTTATAAGAAAAATCCCAGACATTCCACCCAGTCACAGGGAACAAGCAGCCACAGAGACTCAAACGTTGCTGGAAAAAAAGACTCATCCAACCAGTCCCAGCAGACCAGAGAGGATCCGGTACTTACTCAAGGTTCTTTTTACTTCCAAAGAAAATGGGGGACTGGAGGCCCATTTTGGATCTCAGCAGACTAAACAAGTCGGTAAAAAAGACAAAATTCCGGATGGTCACGCTACAGTCATTACTTCCCTTTTTAGGGAATGACAATTGGATGTGCTCAATAGATCTCCAGGATGCATACTACCACATAAAAATGGATAGACCATCCAGGGATCATCTGCACTTTTGGCTGGGAGCCAGTCATTATCAGTTTTGCGCTCTGCCCTTTGGTCTCACTACAGCCCCCAAAGTGTTCACCAAATGCATAGCAGTAGTCACGGCTTGACCTGAGACATTTGGGATTCCAGGTGTTTCCATACCTAGACAACTGGCTCCTCACTGCTACCACCAGGCATCAACTCATACAAGCAAGGGACACAACTTTGAACCTCTGCAGTCACTTGGGGATTACCATAAATTCGGAAATATCTGCCTTGTTGCCATCACAGCATACCATTTTTATATGAGTAGAGCTAAATACCATTACCATGACCTTAAACCTTCCACCAGAAAGAGTTTGTGTTCTACAAAAACAGGTCCTGGACCTGCTCTCGAGAGCACCGGCTTCAATGGTACTCAAATTGTTTGGGACAATAGCGGCGGCAATCATTGCGATTCCTTTATGTCGGATGCATATTCGTGTACTGCAATGGCTCCTGTTCACACAATGGACTTTTCAAGAACTTCCAATGTCACACAAAATCATGATAACGAAGTCATGCAAGAAGGACCTTCAGTGGTGGCTGACATCTCATCAAGTAACTCTGGGTCGCCCCTTTGTTCTACCCACTCCTACAGCCACGGTGTCCACAGATGCTTCCCTGATAGGGTGGAGAGGCATTATCAGGAAAGAACAGCCCAAGGCACGTGGACAAAACACTAGGCTCATCTGCATATCAATGTCCTGGAGATGAGAGTGGTACTTCTAGTGCTGCAGTCCTTTCAAGACTCTGTACCTCTGGGTACTATTGCAGTTCAAGCAGACAATATGTCAGTGGTCTGGTACATAAACAAACAAGGAGGAACCAGATTATATCCCCTATGTTGAGAGGCCCTGGGAGTATGGCAGTGGGCAACTTCCACCCAATGCTTTCTGATAGCAACACATATCCTGGAGAGATCCAATGTGATAGCAGACAAACTGAGCAGGGCAATTCAATTGCCTCACAGTGGTCCCTAAAGGAAGAAGTAGCAGAAAGGATATTCCGCAGATGGGGCCAGCCTTGCTGCAATCTCTTTGCAACTGCAACAAACACAAAATGCAGCAGCTACTTTGCCCAAATCCCCCTTCCGGGATATGCCCCAAGGGATGCACTTGCACATAATTGGCCCCCTGAGTCTCCTTCATGCCTTCCCTCCTTTCCCTCTGATACCCAAAGTTTTACAGAAAGCCAAGGCTCTGGGAAGGACCATCATTTTAATAGCCCCTTTCTGGCCTCGTCAAATTTGGTTCCCCTTCCTCCAGCTTCATCTATTGGAAGAACCTTGGATTCTGGACCCAGTGCCAGATCTCCTGACTCATTCATCAGGGGCTCTCCATCCTTCTCTTCAGTTCCTCAAACTGACAGCTTGGCTGCTCCAATTCCCAACATAGCCAGGATTCACAACCTCTCAGCTGCGGCTCAGCATACTTTAACATCCTCTCATAAATCATCTACCAGGAAGTTATATCTTAGTAAATGGAAAAGGTTTTCTATATGAGTGTCTCAGAACAATATTGACCCATACCTGGCTTCAATTTCATCCATTCTGGAGTTTTTGACTAAACTTTTCAATGAAGGGGCATTGGCGGCTACCATTAGAGTTCAATTGGCAGAAACTTCTAACTTTCATCTTGGTGACCAGGGTACTAATATCATGTCACATAGACTCTCTAAAGCCCTTCTCAAGAATATTGTTCATTTGAGACCACCCATCAAAGCTCCAGCTATGCCATGGAATCGAAATGTTGTTCTTTCCTAAATATTCCTATCCCCTTTCAAACCAGCCTCGTCTTGTGACTTGACCATCTGTCATGGAAAACCATATTTTTAATAGCTATTACTTCTGCTGAGAGAGTTTCAGAGTTACAGGCCTTGTCCATTAAACCCCCTTATTTGATTGTTCATAATGACAGAGTCTCGCTCAGAACAAATCCATCATTTTTACCTAAAGTTTCCACACAGACAAATCTCAACTACTCTATTGAATTGCCCATTTTTTCCCTAAGTACACTAATAAGATGGAACATATGCTGCACAAGCTTGATGTTCACAGACAACTTTGATTCAATTTAGACAGGACCAAACATTTCAGGAAAACAGAACAGCTCTTCGTCTCCTTTTCAGAGTCTAAAAAGGTGCTCCAGTGGCAAAAAACACTTTATCAAAATGGTTATCAGATTGTTAATTACAGTTCAGTGAATACACCGTTACAACAGAAGATAAAGGCCCACTCTACTAGAGTTGTATCTACTTCATCAGCCTTTACTGCTAAATTACCATTAGATACTATTTGTGCAGCAGCTACTTGGTCAAGGCCTCATATCTTCATCACTCATTACAAAGTAGACAAGGCCTCCAGAGACAGGGCTTCCTTTGGTTGCAGTGTCCTGAAGAACATTCTCCCATGAGCCACCCGAGAAAGATGATGCTTGGGACGTTACCCATCAGTAAGAATGGACGGCGAGATAGAACAACTTCACATAAAGATGTTATGTACTCACCATAACATTCCATGTGAGTTGTTCATCTCGCCTTCATTCTTATGTCCCACCCTCCATCCCCCTAACAGTTTCTTGTGGACCAAGAAGTTGAAACAAGTCTGTGTTGTCTTTAGTCCTTATCTAGTATATCCTTGGATACTTTTTTTTGGGGGGGTGGAACTTATCTAGACAGTTTAGTTGTCAGCAAACAAGATCTGAGGGAAGCACCAGTGCATCATGGGATAGGGAGTAGGCCACGAGCTTGTTCAAGACCACTAGATTTTGCATTTGGCCGAGTCGGAGCCGAGGATCGGCTCCGAACCCATTAGTAAGAATGAAGGCGAGATGCACAACTCGTATGGAATTTTATGGTGCTTTTTTTTTTTTTTTCTGGTGAAGCCATTCTTTTGTTGATTTGGATGTATGCTTGAGGTCATTGTCATGTTGAAAGGTGAAATTCCTCTTCATCTTCAGCTTTCTAGCAGATGCCTGAAGGTTTTGGGCCAGAAGGACTGGTATTTGGAACTGTTCATAATTCCCTCCACCTTGACTAAAGCCCACGTTCCAGCTGAGGAAAAGCAACCCCAAAGCATAATACTGCCACCACCATGCTTCACCATGGGGATGGTGTTCTTTTGGTGATGCAAAGTGTTGTTTTTGCGCCAAACATTCCTTTTGGAATTGTAGCCAAAAAGTTCAACCTTGGTCTCAGCAGACCATAACACATTTTCCCACATGCTTTTGGGAGATTCGATGTATTGTTTTGCAAATTTTAGCCAGGCCTGGATGTTTTTCTGTGTAAGAAAAGACTTACGTCTTGCAACCCTACCCCATAGTCCAGACATATGGAGAATATGGGAGATTGTTGTCACATGTAGTACACAACCAGTACTTGCCAAAAATTCCTGCAGCTCCTTCAGTGTTGCTCTAGGTCTCTTGGCAGCCTCCCTGACCAGTTTTCGTTTTGTCTTTTCATCAGTTTTGGTGGGACATCCAGTTCTTTGCAACATCACTGTTGTCCCATATTTTCTCCACTTTTTGATGACTGTCTTCACTGTGTTCCATGGTATATCCAATGCTGTGGAATTTTTTATGTACCCTTCTCCTGACTGATACCTTTCAACAATGAGATCCCTTTGATGCTTTGTAAGCTCTCTGCGAACCATGGCTTTTGCTGTAGCAGGCAAATGAGTAAATGTCAGGAAAATCCTACTAGGACAGCTGAACTTTATTTGGGGTTAATCAGTCTCTTTAATTGATGGCAGGTGTGTACCCAAGTAGACTGAATGCTGTAATTAAATCAAAAGGTGCTCTAAGAGTGTATTAGTTTAAGGGTGTGCACACTTATGCAACCAGCTTATTGTACATTTTTTATTTTTTATATTTTTCCCCTAACAAATTTGTTTGTTTTTCAACTGAATTGTACAGGTAATAGGTCACATTAAAGGTGGGAAAAGTTTTGAAATGATTTATCGTGAACTCATTTTTTAATATCTCAAAAACCTGACATTTGAACAGGGGTATGTACACTTTTTATATCCACTGTATATATACATCACAGTCTCTACTTTTGTTAAAATATAAAATAAGAATAAATTAAATGTTGGTTTTCAGATCTTTATGTTGCAAAAGCACATGAAAATGCAGAAAAAGCACGATAAACATATTCCAAAACATATCTTATCTTCACAATCACTGGCCCTTTGCATATCGCTGTCATGTTATTTTATGTAGAATTAACAGGCAAAATATCTGAACTGAAGTAAAACTTTTCCAGGAGTTAGTTATCACAAAACCAGAAATTATGTTTTTTTTTTAGATGTAGGGATCCTGTTACTGTAGTCTGACTATTGAAAGACAAATATACCCATTTTCATGGCTTTTCATATTATTTTTTTCTCTGAGGGATCTGAATATTCAGCCTTTTGTGTTAATGGGGAACTTTGATGCCACAATGAATTCTGACCAACAAGTTGCTACTTGTCTTTGTTTCCAATATAAATACTTGGCAAATAAGACTGTTTCCTAATTAAGCAGTAACTCTCCTTCTTGCTTATTTTTCATTCAAGGGCTTCCTTGTGAGAGAGCTCCTTTTCTGGTTTAATTTGTTTTAACATGACTCCATTCATTCATCCTATATCACTGGAGAATCTTAGCTTCATGCCCTAAGCGAACCTTTTATAGAAGGTGGTTTGTACACAGGGTTATCGCTATTGTTTTTTTCTTGCATACCTTTTTATATCCTTCCCGTTCATTTATATATAATATGATGATGAACAAGATTATCTGTACAACCATAAAAAGAATTACCAATACAAAGGTAGGTTATACACCAAGTTCTACACCCCAGAACACCCAGCATGATAAATAGGAAGGACTCTTTTCTTTGGGTTAGAAATGGATGCCAGCATTCACCTCTCATGTTTCGCTGTCAAGGTGAATTTCTTGCCATTCATATCTTCAACACAATATGTGGGTTATGATCATGATCGGCAACAGATCTTAATCCTGTATATCTTTTCCAAGGCTCTTAAACTTCTTACTATGCTGCCTGGTAATAGTTATGTTTTTTTACTTACTATTATGGTTCCTGACAATAGTTATGTTCTTTGTACTTCTTAATATCATGCTGCCTGGTAATAGTTATGTTTTTTACTTACTACTATGGTTCCTGAGAGTAGTTATGTTCTTTGTACTTCTTACTATCATGCTTCACACAGGTCTTGCACAAGAAAGTCCATTAAAGAAGTTTTCTCTGTGTAAGTCATTATTACCTTTAACTTACTGCATGCATTTTGGATGCACCCTAAATACTGAAATGCCTGCTTAAGGGTTTATTATAGAAACATTCTTAAGCATTGATCAGTGATTTTCCATTTTTCTTTAGTAGTATTTTTTCATAAAACAAAATATGCATCTAAACTTTTTCTGTTTCTCTGCACAAGATATGAAATTTTCAAGAAACAGATTCATTATAGGGCAATGGCATATGGAATGTGTATTTCCAGCAGCATCTGAAAACATCAGAGTTATATATATCTGCCATGGCTTAGTGGTAAACCACTTTTGTGTATAGTGTCCAGGGTCCTGGATTCGAGCCTTGCAGAGGCTGTTTATTTGAGTATAGAGCTCAGCAAACTCCTGCCTGGTGACTTTGGAGTGATTAAGTATCATTTTTCTGCATGTTCTTGCTGCCTTTAGCTAATTCCGCCTAAAACGCTTATTTTCTAGAGTTTTGTGTGATTTAAAAAGCTTGTATCAGCTACATTTATTTATTTATTTATTTATTCCAGTTGGTGACCGGGGAGGTCCACTGGGCTCAAGAGCCCGTTTTCAGTGGAGGCCCGGGGAGAAAAGCTCCACAGTACAATGTTACATCTCATAATGAAAATACAAATAAAAAATACATAAACTTAAAATACAAAGAAAAAAAATATTTGTTTTACAGTCAAAATAGGTGGAAATTTCACGGACAGCTGGTAAAAGCATTCAATACTACAGTAATTCATAGTTAAGCAACTAGGATGCTAAATGAGAACTGTCCTGGAGGAAGAGAGGGATAAAGCATAAGGTTGGATGCGAAAATATTAGTTACATTAGCAATGTAGGATTAAGGGGAAAATGATTGTACTTATTTTACTGCCTGCACTTTAACAAAGTTGTTTTTGTGTTTAAATTACCTGTTTAACTGTTGTAGGCTAAGCACTCAATTGTGATAGCCATTTCTGTGCATTTAAACTGTTTTTTTTATTGTGTCTGCTTTATTTTCTGAAAAAAACAAAAAAAAAATGAAAAAAATACTTGTTTTCCTGCCGTTCCAGGCTAGTATAGCCCAGTTTTTAGGTTAGTGCTGAATTCAGGGCTGTGTTACAAGTTTCTGTGTTTGCCCATCCCTTACTTGGATAGAAGGAAGTTTTTCTGTTCACTGTGCGAGAGGGAGCATTGAGCAGCCTATCTGTCCCTAGAGGAGTGGTTTCAGCCCAGAAATTAGTAGTTTATTGGCCATTTTGGGCTAATTTCTATCTCTTTCATTTCCCTGCTATACGACCCTCATTTTGTGCGGTTTTGCACACCGGGCAGCGCCGGTTAGCTAGGGTATACCTACTCCCGGCTCGACAAAGTCTACTCTTCAATTTTTCCCTTGGAACTAGACAAACTTTCAACTTAAGCAATCATATCATTCACTTTTCATCCCGGCACTTTCTCAAAACTCATAGCAAGCACTAATAAACCTTAGCACTAGACCCCCCCTATACTGTAGAGAAGGACAAGGCTCTCTATTCGACCTTACCAGGCAATCAGTAAAACAGTTCACTGTACCTATCCAGGCATGTCCAGAGGGCAGTTTCAGGTGTACTCTCTGGTCCAACTGGTGAATCCTGGCATTTTGAGGCAATGTTACAATTGCCTCATGTACACAGACAACCCTCTCCTCCTTCCACCAAACACTAATACATGCAAGAGATGCAATTATACAGCCAAACTGGAGGTTAAACTCTCTCAACCCAAGACCGGACCAGGCAGTCAAGAGGAGAAGGGAATTACTTGCATCACACCACCAGTCTCACATAGACCTATGAAACCATCACCAGCAGAAAACACACATAAATACACGAAAACATACTCGGAGGCTCTAAATAAAAATCTGCAAAAGCAACAGAGACCTCCAAAGCAGACATCCACGCAACCTCCACCCCCAAAACAAACCATGAAACACATACTTCACAAAACCAATGCGCCACACAATCACAGCCCTTAAGGCAAAATAACATACCCAACACACTAGTAATAGGTGACTCTATAGTCAGGCACACTGACGTCCTACTCACTAGGCTGAACAAGAAGAAGGTTACTGTTAGCTGCCTGTCAGGTGCCAGGATCCACCACATAACATAAGCACTCAGGTCACTCCAGAACAAGTGCAAATATGACTCTGTCATTGTCCATGTTGGTGTGAATGACCTGAAGTGTATCTCCCTGGACTACATGAAAAGAGACATGGAGGACATCTCTGATCACAAAGCTCAGGCCGGTATGACCCTGACCCTGAGTAGCATCCTGCCCTGACCAAGAATGATACCACGGTATAGAGAAAAAGTTATCAATTTCAACAATTGGCTAAGCTTCTGGTGTCATTCAAAGGGGATCCAGTGTATGTCAGCCTGGGATGACATGCTTGATAAGCCACGCTGCTTCACTAGAGAGAGGTTGCACCTGTCACCCTTAGGCTTTTGAATACAGTCAAGGCTCTTTCCACCCCATAGCGCCTTTTTAAGGCAAGGCTCAAAAGACAAACCCACCGCCGTAAATAGCACAAGTAATAAAAAACTGAGGGTAATGCTACTCAATGCCAAAAGTCTAAACCTCAAAATGCACGCACTCGAGGCACTCCTCAGTATGGAGAAAATCGATATATGTGCAGTAACAGAAACCTGGTTTAAGGCTCCAGAGAGCACCCCAGCACTACCAGGCTACAACTCATACCATACATTTCGGCCACAAAACCCGGAACGAAATACAAAAGGCAGGGGAGTATCCATATTCATCAAGGATACCCACATCTCCAGGTTAGTGGCACAGCACAATGCTTCAGAGTTCATCCACGTGCAACGAACAATGGGCAAAACTGCTATTCAAATTATAGTTTGCTACAGATCACCCACCATGTCCCAGGACCCCCACTCCGCATTCCTGGAAACACTGGGAAACATAAAGGTCCTACTAAACACCCTGATATTGGGTGATTTCAATTACCCAAACATTAACTGGGAAAACTACTCAAGTACTAACTCCTGTGCCCAACATTTCCTAGAATTTATAAACTCAAATGCCCTGGATCAACTGGTCAACACCCCCACCAGAGGTGACAACATATTGGACCTGGTCATCACCAACATGGGCGACCGGTGTTCCACACCGAAGGGCAACCCCTCGCTGGTTAGATGTGACCATAAACTAATCACTCTGGATATCCACATTCCGCCACCACACCTGGTCAAAGAAACCACCATGAAAAACTTTTCAAAAGCAAACTTCACATGTTAAGACCAAGGTGGGAAGTTTCAAAACCCCCATGCTAAAGGATAACGCTGTCCAATCTGCAAAATCCTTTATTAATGCACTCTACGGGCACCTACAAGAATGCATGGATTGTGCTATCCCAAACAAAACCAAGACTCACTCCTCCCAAGAAAAGGAAACCAGTCTGGTGGATCCCTGCCATAAACAAGCTATACAATAGAAGGAGGAAACTAGTACAGAAAAGAGTAAAATCCCAAGAAGGGAAGACATCCCTGATCAGTATCAGCAAGAAACCACGTTCCCTCATAAAATCATTCAAGGCTAGCTTCAAAAGAAAAATTGCCATGGACTCCAAAGATAAGCACAAGGCATTCTTTAGCTATGTCAAGAATCTAAGTGGCAATGCTCAGATCTGCTTGGAGTTAGTGCAGAATGGCACAAAATACACTGAACTGACTGATATAGCCAACATCCTGGCAGACAGGTTCAGTGCAAACTTCACCCCCCTCTTACCCCCAAAAGGGCCCATAACTATACCAGAAGAATGTAGTGCCCCTGAAATCACAGACACTCAGGTTAAAACAGCCCTCTCCAAAGCCAAAATCACAGCATCAATGGGACTGGATGGTGTCCCAGGCTGTGTCCTACATGAGCTCAAAGATGAACTAACCCCTCACCTAAACACACTGTTTAAACTCAGCCTCTCCACAGGCTATGTGCCCACAGAGTGGCACACAGCAACGGTTATTCTGCTCCACAAAGATGGAGCCACAACGGACCCAGGGAACTATCACCCTATAAGCCTGACTAGCTTGATCTGTAAAGCTATGGAGCGCATCATCATGGATCTCATTAACAGAGACATTGGAAACTTCCAAACACTGGACCCTACCCAGTTCGACTTTGTTAAGGGCAGATCATGCCTCCTAAAGCTGGTGGACTTATTTGAGACAGTTACCAAGGCTATAGATGAGGGGAAAGGTGGTCCACACAGCCTACCTAGACCTCGCAAAGGCCTTCGACACCATTCCCCAGTCAGGTACTATAGAAAAGCTCACCAGCCTGAACATAAACCCCTATGTCACGAGATGGGTTGCCAACTGCTTCATGGACAGAACCCACATGGTAAGAGTTGCGGGAGCTAGGTATGACTCTAAACCGGTTACAAGTGGCGTTCCCCAGGGCTCAGTCCTAGGACCCCTCCTGTTCGGTATATACTTCTCAGAGGTACAGGCAAGCACAGGAGGACTATGGCTGACCAAGTTCGCAGACGACTGCAAACTAGGGACTATAATTGACTCTCCGGCTGACACAGACATCCTCCAAAATGGTCTCACTGAGACAGATACCTGGTGTCAAAACCATGACCTCAAGCTAAATGCCAAAAAGTGCATAGTCATCCCCTTTGGAAAAACAAAGTACCCACAAACTATCACATAGGTGGTAGCCCCTTAAATATGGAAGACATAATAAGGGATCTGGGGACCCAAGTAGACAGTAACCTCTCCTTTGATAATCACATTGCCAAAGTGGTTAGAAAATCCTTCTATTTGGCCCACCTAATCACAAAAGGGTTTGCATCCAGATCAAAAGAGGTCATTGGGCCCCTCTACACATCACTCATCAGACCCATCATAGAGTACAATGCTCCATTTGGGATGTACCTTACAAGACACCTGCAATAACTGGAAAGACCACAGAAGTACCTCACCAAGAGGATCACTGGCCTCAAGCAGATGCCTTATGCAGCTCGACTGAAAAAAACTCCAGCTGTATTCAGTTGCATACCGCCTACTCAGAGGTGATCTTTGCCTGACATACAAGGCTATGTTCAACCCAGAATCGATGAACATGCTCCACCTAAAGAAAACCATATCCCCTCGAGCCACACGCTCCAGGGATCTAAACCTCACCACAACAATAAATAGGACGTGCTGGAGGGATAGATTCCTGTCCCAGAGACTTCCCATGCTCTGGAACAAGATTCCAATCTACATTAGGCAGAGCTCCTCGCTAACCCTCTTCAAGAGAAACCTTGATGAGTGGATGGGAAACAGAAAGTTTATCCCGGGGATCACTTCAATGGCTCTGCTGGACAGAGGCACAGGGAACTAATCTAAGGGGGCGGCAAAAGCCAACACATTCTGGCCAGGCTTATAAATGCCTTCTGGCAGATAGCCTAGTATCCACCTATGAACCTAAGAAAACTCCACAGAAGCTGTACTGCCCCAGAAACATCCTACAATGAGGGAAGAAGAGGAACCTGCCTTAGAAAAAGTAAGGACAGCACTAAGGAAGATGAAGTCAGGTAAAGCAGCAGGCTCAGATGAGGTCACAACAGATATGATAAAGATGCTGGATGAAATAGGGGAGAAATGGCTCCTGAGGATACTAATAGCAATATGGAGAGAAAGGAGTATCCCAGATGACTGGAAAATAAACATACTCATGCCAGTGTACAAGAACAAAGGGAAGATCCACAACTGTGGCAGTACAGAGGCATTAAACTCCTATCACATTGCATGAAAGTTCTGGAGAGGGTGATTGATAAATGGATACGCAGAGTAGTAGAATATAAGATGGGAGATGAGCAGTTCGGATTCATATCAGGATGCAGCACAGTTGACCCAATGTTTACAGTGAGACAGATATTTCAGAAGAAGCTAGAGATGAGGAGAGAGTCCAAATGGGCATTCCTAGACTTGGAGAAAGCACATGACAAGGTCCCAAGAAAGCTGATCTGGATTGTACTGTGATGGTTTGAAGTCCCAGAAACATTGGTAGAATGAGTGCAGGCTATGTACAAGGACCCAATGACTCAACTACAGTGTTCGGCCTCACAGAGGGGTTCCCAGTGGGAGTCGGTGTGCACCAGGGTTCAGCTCTGAGCCCACTGCTGTTCATACTGCTGATGGACTACATTAGCAAAAAATTGGAGGGGACAGATCAACAAAGGTACTGTATGCAGATGACGTGGCATTACAGGCAGATTCTGAGCTAGAACTTCAGCACAGGATAGCAGAATGGAATGCAAAACTGAAGGCACACGGCATGAAACTAAGCACAGATAAGATGGTGGTAATGGCAACAAATTAGGGAAATCTGAAGAAGCTGAGAATAGAGATAGAAGGAAAGATAGCGGAACAGGTAAACAGACATAAGAGCAGAAGCCAGAGTAGCTCCAATTGCAGAAAAGATCAATGAGAACAGATTACGGTAGTTTGGACATGTGCAGAAAAGCAGAAGACAATCTGGTGAAGAACATTTGGGACAGACAGGAAGAAGATAAGAGCACATGAGGACATACAGCAAAGAGGTGGCTGAATTGTGTGAAAGAAGATCTGTGACAGTCAGGCATGAAAGTTGAAAAAGGCAGGACTGTGGTACTGAATTGAGAGAGTTGGTGACAGTTAACATGATACCCCGACCCCATGTAGAAAAATTGGGAAAAGAGGGCTGATGATGATGATGTTTCATTATAGGCAATATACTTGTTTTCTGATAGAGACTAGATATTCTTCACTCAGGAAATTAACTGGCTTTGTGTAATATAGATATAATTTACATAAGCCAGTCAGTGGTATTTGTGCCATAACTTCATCTAGTGATTCGCCTCTGTGCATAATCAGATCACATGCTTGTTCTCATTTGCTCTGGAGAGGAACTCTTCACAGTTTTGCACACTTTGGGTTTTGAAAGAGGATGTGACTGCATCAGGGATACAGTTCTTGAGTTTGTAGGAGGCTACATGCAATTTTGCTCATTTCTTAACACAAAAGGCGGTTCAGATCTTTATAATAATAACTGATAAGCTTTCGCCTGAATTCTGCACTGCCTAAATGCTGCATTTCTCTATGGCTCTGAATTTTGACAGATTTTCTTATTCATAATGAATTAAACTATTTTCATCTCTTCCTCAGCTGAAAAATTTGTGTTCATACTGCTGTAACTATCTCTGTTTGTGTGTCTGCCTAAAGCATCAGGAAAATATCTAAACCGTTCTATATCAGTCATGGTATTATTTTCCAATTTTTCTAATGCAAGTTTTCATTCAGATATTAATAACAGTAGACCCATATCTGAATATAGGTTTACTGTCAAAACTCTGATACACAGTTGTTAGAGTAATGACTTACATGAGAAAAATGTCGGAAATTAAAAACATTGTTCACTCAAAACAATGAAAGTGGTAATGTCGATAATTTGATTTCAACGTTATCAACATTATCCAACTTACCTTGACATCTGATTTCCTCAAATGTTTTGTGCCCCCATACCCCCTGCTAAGTAAATATTCCAACTCTGAGATTGCACTACAGTGAGGAAAAGGGTAAATTTCCCGATCCCCTGTGTAGTGCGATCTCCAATCCAACTGTAAACATTGATGTTCAAAAAACATTAATGAAAGCTATTTCTGGACCTTTTCAGAGGTGACAAATAATCCACTCGACTGTATGAATGACGATGAAGTAAATTTCCAACCTTTGATAGTAAACCATGAAAATATATATATATATATATATATATATATACATATATATATATATATGTGTGTGTGTGTGTGTGTGTATGTGTGTGTGTGTGTGTGTGTGTGTGTGTGTGTGTGTGTGTGTGTCTGTTTAGTTCCAGTAGCTAGGGGCTCAGCTAGAGGTTTGGTTCTTATTTTCCCCTTTAGTAAAAGATTGTCTTTAAGATCTAGTACCACATTTTGGGGGGTATTGTCTCTCTCTCTCTCTCTCTCTCTCTCTCTCTGTTGGGAAGTATATCTTAAACAAATGATGTAGTTTTTATAGGCTTCTGTTACTGAAAATGAGAAAATGCATATATGACAACATGTTTTTCAATCCCTTCTGGAGCACTGACATCACCATCTGGTCCTTCGTAGATTCCCCCAAAGTTGCAGGTCCTGCTGGCCCCACTTCCTTCTCCAGGATGAGATGATCTTCAAGATTCACTGTGAGGTTTCACTTCATCACAGGTGTGATTTGGTTAAACCACAACTTGTTTTCCATATGATTAGAGCTAGTGGTCCTCATTTGACTTACCTACCCTCAGATTGAATGAGGGAAAACAAAGATTCTGAGCTCAGCAAAGAATTATTGTTTACATATATCTGAGAAAATGACTTGGCAGACATTGCTGCTGGGCTGAGTCTGAAAAAGTCCATGTGGCTCAATGTCCTACCCATACCTCTTAACCTCTTAGTGCAAGAAATCTGGACAAAGCCCAGCAAAATGGGAGGACAAAGGCCCAAAAATAGGGACATATTTTAAATATTGCTCTTATAAACTTAGAATGTTGCTGGAGTAACAGAGGTTATTTTAACATACATATTCTGAAAGATTTGAAATCTAAAACTCAAACGTAGGTCATTATTTAATGACTTCAGTCCTCAGATCATTCTAGAGATTTGCCAGAAAACCACAAATTTTATGAGGAACAACCAAATGTATGAGCCAAAAATCTGGATATTCTGTGAAAATCTGGACAGTTGAGAGGTATGGCCCTACCCCAGATGATTACAGATAAATATATAAATAAGATGTAGTAAAACAAACGATCAAACATAATGACTCCTTGCTAAACTATATGAGCCAGCTTTGCTAAATTGTGCCAAATGTCTATTACATATATAACACATTACCTCCTTGTTGCAGTACTGAACCAACACAGTGGTACCACTTAAGCAGCAGTGATTTGTGATCAAGGTGGCTTAGATGTTAACCGATAATATAGAATACTTCCAGGCACTAATCCACAGCTCTTCAAAAAGACTGATTGCTCCTGGAGCATCCGTCCCCTCCCCCCACCCATCCCACACCTTTGCATGTGATGACATTTGGATGCTGTCACCTTTGCTTCACCTGGTTTGCCCCTCAGAGTCCATTAAATCCAGTAAGTAGCTATGCAACTTCTGTTGTCAGTTAGTAATCCTTTTGGGTGAAACTCTTAATAGGGATATCTTATTCCTATTAACATCTAAGATGCTGAGTCATTACACAAGGACAGGCTGACTTATTACTGGATGAATAAAAATTCATTATTAAATAAAATCCTCTCTTTTGCTTTCAAAATGAATGTTTCTTCTCATTATCGATAGGTTGCAACACTGAGCACTGGTGAGTAATAAACATTTGTTTGAATCCCATGACTACAATGATCTGTTTCCTTTTTATACATATGTCACTGCTTTCTGAGGTATGTATTCCTTAAGACGTTACTCCATCATTTTCAAACACTTCTGCAGCTATTGATATCTTCCCTGAATCACTTTTCCAACCTTATTGTTGCAGGTTGATCAACAGGCAAGACATTTTTCAGACTTTTCTTTTTCAAAATTGTGCAAGAACAAAAAAAAAAAAAAAAGAGAGAGAAAAAAAAAGGCAGCTCAGCTTACCACCATAAAGGAAGCTAGAATGAAGTCTCAGGCTACAAGTTGAAACAAAAGTCGAACTAACATACTGTTTCTTGTTTTATTTCAGAGACAAACTGATTTTGATCTTTCTAAATAATGGATACCACAAGGAATGTTAATTAAATCAAATACCATATGCCAGCCTTATTCTGTTTCATCTGATTTGTTGCAGCAACGTTTCAGTGTTAATGATAAGCTTTTGTTCTAATCACGAGTAACAATATTAAAGCCTTGTTAATTAGCGATTTAATATTCCACAGTCATTTTTCAGCAGCCTGTTCTTTCTGTTTAAAAATGGGCAAGATTATTATATGATTTCTCTGGTTTTAAAAATGTTCAATTATTTAAATTTACTGATAGTCTCATTAACATCTTTCTTAAACTTCAACTATTTTACATTTATTCATGCCAATGTACTTGACTGGAATTAACTTTTTAAAAAGGGTTCTTTTTCTTTCATCACTCCTACAAGTTTGTTACCTGAAATAGCCAGCATTGTCAATAACCTGTCCACACAGTTCTGTCTTCAAGATGTTAGCATAATAATCAACTGTTTTTGCCCCTCCGTTCATTAATCTCTTCTGGTCATTTCACTAGGTCACTTGGCTGGCACATCAAGGGTCCATGCCTTTAGACTACCTACTGCACTGATCGTCTGGAAGAAAATATTTTTAGGAACTATTGGGCCTGTTTGGGCATAACTTGCCTTTCAGAAGATTTCAGATGTGATGTGTTGTGATCTTATTTAAGTATGGAATATGCTTTAAACAGAGCCCACACCAGGCTTGCTTCTGTCAAACTTTTTTTTTTCTCTCTGTTGTTGACAACTGTTTGTCTTTCTTTTAAAGATGAATATTCTTACAGAGTTTCCTTCTGTAATTTTCCTCTAATGACAGGTACTACCATCTACTTTCATTTATAATTCTCCCTCCTTTTTTGCTTATTGGCAGTCTGCTGAGCAGCAATTGATCTTTTCCTGTAGCTGTCCTCTATCTACTATCTGTTACACCTGTCCCTCTGGCATAATTTCTTTGAAAATGGCCAGTGCTAGACACGGTTGCCCTTTCTTTCAAAACATGGCAAAGAAGTGTAGTAGAGTGTGGAGGGGAGCACAACTCTATCTGGTTTCCATATCAGCCAATAGAAGATCCATTTTTTATTTCACTTCCTGTTATCTCAGAGTTAGATCTCCGAGCCCAGAACTTCCTGAAACATACAAACACAATTGTAATTAATAACACTAACAATTTGATAACATAAACTATTTACATGAACATTTTTAAACATCATATATTCCAGAGTAGGAGCACAAGCTCCTTCATGAATGAACATTTGGGCATTTCTGTTCCCCCTATCAGTGAATTTTATGTGAATTCTGTGCTTTAGAAATGCCTGCTCCCTTATTCCTGATTTATCTAATTTAACTCTAAGAAAAGCAAAATCTATTAGTACACTGCAGTTTTATCCCATCATTCCAACTTTTTCATATGTGTTCATGTACAGCAGACTTTAAATCATATTAAAACGAAGAGTTCAGTGCCACTATATCTTGTGAATTCACAACATTGACTTATTTATGCCACTATCTTTCTGTCATTTCTTCTTTGATATGTGAAGCAGATGACTGTACCTGGGCATGAAAAATGAAATGCCATAAATAAGACATTCATAGTACCTTGTATGGAATATTCTTTCCTTCAGTCCTAGATAGCACATTTCTTCCTCTACCCATAACCAGCTATGTTCATTCTCATACTGCCGACTGCCTTCTGAATGAAGGGAATAAACCTTTAGTGCTGACCACTCCATCAGCCCTCTCTCTGTTTCTCCTACCCTAAATTGACTTTCTTGGTCTCATTTGTCACCTGAATGATCTGTTTCTTATTTTCCTTTTCTCCTTCTGATAAGAGCTTCCCAACACTGGGTTGGTGTAAGTTCCTGTGCCTCTGGCCAGGAACAATTTTAACATAGCAGGATACAACATTTTAAAATTTATATTCATGCTACATGCCACCTTCCAAACTGGTGTCAAAACTATCACTCCTTTTTCTTGTGTTCTGCAAATAATCATGATCTGCATAGACTTTTTATTCTTCCCTTAAAAAAATTCTGCAGGCTTTCCAGCACAACTCTAATACCTATTCCTTTTCAGAGCATGTCTCAAAATGAACAATACTCAGTCTCACCCTTATGTCACCATTCCATTAGTGTAGTAGATCAGGCAACTTTGTTAGCATACCATTAATGTATGGTTGGCAATCTTTCCACTCTTTGGTCAGCATCTCCTTTTAATCTAATAATGTTAAGGCGTACCTGCTCCTGATATTCTGTTAGCTGTGCTACAATATAGTCTTATCTCACTTCTACTGACCAGATTCCAGATTTAGAGGCATTTAATAAATGCATTACTTTACAGGATATAGCAATTAATTTATCTGGTTTAAGGAAGGAAATCAGTAATGGTGAAAAGCATAGTACCATAACCGATGCCGCAGAAAAAATGGTGAATATCTGAATGTTATATCTTTTCACTGTGCATCTGACAAACTACTCTAAAAAATTTTGTTTGATGTGCCAAATTTGTAATAAACATCATGCACAAGGAGCGTTAAAGCCCAAGCAAGGGAGTTTCCCTACACCACCATATCCGTTTCACACTATCTGTATGGATTTCATAGAATTGACCAAATGTGAAAATAAGAAGTTTTGTCTTGTCATTGTAGACATGTTTTCCAGATGGGTGGAAGCCTTTCCAACTAAAAATCCAGACGCAGCCACAATAGCAAAAGTTCTTGTCAAAGAAATCATCCCTAGATTCGGCATTCCGGAAAGGATCTACAGTGACAACGATACACACTTTGTAAACCAAACCGTACAGTAGTTAAGTAAGCATTTTGGTATTTCTTTAAAAAATCATTGTGCATACCATCCGCAATCTGCAGGGCTAGTTGAGAGGCATAATGGAATATTAAAGAATAAATTAAGAAAGTTAATAGCAGAAACAGGAAAGAATTGGGTGTATTGTCTGCCCCTGGTACTGTTGAGCACGAGAACTGTTCCAACTGCAAAAGGATTGACTCCTTTTGAAAAACTGTTTGGAAGGGCTCATTATACACCCCAGTGGAAATTTCTCATGCCCGCAGACCAGGAAGCTGACTATACACTAGCTGAATATATGAGAAAGTTGTTGAATTCTAAACATCTGTTGCAGTCAAATTCTGTTTCAGATAAAGAACAAACCGAAACATCAGAAGTGGCAGTGATCCCTGGGGACTGGATTTGGGTGAAAGTCATTAAAAAGAAAAATTGGACGTCACCAAAGTGGGAAGGTCCATACCAGGTGCTTCTTTCAACACCCACTGCAGTCAAAATCGCAGAGCGAGCTTCGTGGATCCACCTGAAGCACTGCAAATTAGTTAAGAACTTTGAACTGGACAAAAATCTTACCTCTCCATCGGGGCCCTCAGCACAAAGTCTGGCTACAAAGGGGCGTCAGATCAATAGGAATGATCCATCTCAACCCCAGTGAAGAAACCATCAGTGCTGAAGGTCCTATTAGGGTAGAGAGTAAGATCACATGTCAAAAGCAAAAATGACAGAATCCAGAAAAATCCAAATAAAACTCAGAAGAGTCGGAGAAAACAGGAATGCAGAACAACCATTTCCTCAGAAGTATTGCATAATCATCCTATTAACTGTACTAGTGACAATAATCTTTTTGTTGTGGCCATTCCTTTTCCCCGCCACACAAACTGAACTGAATAAACGTGAAGAGTTGCACGTAGAGTGGCACCCAAACTTCAACACTTACCAGGCAATCAAATATGTGTATGCTGAGACCTTCAATGTTTCAAATTGCTGGATTTGCACAGCTTTGCCAACAGCATACGGGGGGTTACTATTAACTTCAGTCCCCCTAGGAGTCAACGAGACCTGGGAAAACCTGATTCATGATACATCAAGTATTACATCACAAGATAAAATAGCATTGCACTTGTCTGTTCAACAAAAGGGAACTGTATGTTTTTGCAAGAATGATACGGTTCAGGTGGGTTGGAGCAACTGCAATGTGACTGTTCCTTATAGATGCTACACTAAATCTGATAATACCAGATCTTATTGCAATACAAACTATGATTCATTTTTCGAATTGATGCACAAAACAATTGAGGAAGTAAAACATGATTCTGTTCTCTACAAACAACTATCTATAATTGACAGAAAAATGTTTCACGCAGGACAAGTGTATGTTCATAGTAAAGTTACTACCAAAGTAGAGGACTGTTATTTTGTAAGTGGTAGGAAAGCATACAAGTGGTTACCTGAGAATTGATCTGGCAGTTGTTTTTTGGGCTACCTGGTTCCGGCCATACGACACACAGCAGCTTTACCTCAAGGAAAAAGTCAGAATGTTCGAGAAATCATCAAGAAACCTGTCAATCCAGTGGTGCAAATCAATGCTCGCTGGAAAAACCATCATGCTGTGGGCGATGGACTGACACACATGGACTTGAGTGATACTGTTATATCGTGGGCAGGCATATTACCAGCATATGGATCAACAAAATCGATCTGGGAGCTGAGAAAACTATCTAAACTTCTCGAAGTAATGAGTAATGCAACCTTTTCCGCCCTAGAATTGGTAACTGATTAACTGAATGCCACGAGAACTGTAGTGCTTCAAAACCTCATGGCTCTTGACTTCACCCTAGCGGCGAGAGGAGGTACTTGCGCTTTAATCCAGGAGGAGTGCTGTTCATACATTCCTGACCACAAACACGAAATAGACAATCACCTTGAGGTAATTCAGCAAGTGTCGGCCATGACCAAACCAGGACCAAATCCATTGATGGACTTTTTCCAGAGATTGTTTGGGGGGTGGGGCAGTATCCTGATGAACATCCTGATTGCCAGCTGTGTAGGAATGATCCTACTGGTGGTATGTGTTTGCTGCTGCATCCCCTGCATGAAGAGACTGATTAAAGACTTTATAGACATGCCAGTTTCAGAAACCTTATACCAAGGTGCTGATCTTGAAGAATTGTTGAAAAATTGAAAATGCTTTCATAAGTTTAAACTGAATGACTCTCTTAACTGCAAATCCTGAGTAGGAAGAGGTTAGGGGAAGAAAAACTGTTTATGCTTATTTTGAAAGTAGAATAAAAGTATTAAAAGGGGGGAAATGTCAGAAAATATGTATTAGTAATATGCTTAGTGCATTCAATGTTTAAAAAGGGTTAACACATTTATTCTATTTCACACTGCATAAATCTGCACAAGCTGCTGAGACATTCCAATCCTGTTATGTCATAAAAATATGTGCAGCTATGATCTGCTTATGCTTTGGAAATTAACAGGAAAGCATTTGATTTCTGCTAATGTCATGAAAATAATAATAGATGTTTCATTTCTACTAATGTCATGAGACTTAAACAAATTGTTATTGATTTTCTGCTTATGCTATGAGAAAATACACAGCTGCAGAAGCTATTGATAATGAAAACAAAGGCTGTTTGAAAATATAAAATGTAATCAGCATTTACTTGTACCTAAGCTAGAAATGTACCTTGAAATGTAACACATATATATTAGAACTGCACAATTGAAGAATAGAAAGTTTGTAGTAGGCTAAAAATAAGCCCCCAAGGCCTGGTTGTTTTTCTCAAATGTTTTTCATAAATCCAGTCATGTCAACAAGAAATCCAAGTAACATTTTCTATGTAACACGTAGTGAGTTTTAAATCTGAACATGTCAGCAGGAAATCTAGGTAACATTTTCTATAGAACAATACAGAAAGCTGTGTCTAACTACATCAACCATAGAAAAGTAACATTTCATAGAACTGTATAAAAGAAGCATACTACTCACTAGTAATTTGAATAAAAGCCTGTATCTGCATGTTTTGTCTCCTTGCTGCAAATAATAAAAGGTGCCATACCTGAACCTTACATGAATTGGTCTTTGAAGTTTTTTCCTTTGACAGCATGTGTGTGTGTGTGTGTGTGTGTGTGTGTGTGTGTGTGTGTGTGTGTGTGTGTGTGTTCTGCTGGTGGGTCTCTCTCTCTCTCTCTCTCTCTCTCTCTCTCTCTGATATGGGAAAGACACTCTACCAGTGTTTAGCAAGTGGTCAGAGTGTGACCATAAGCTTTACCGTGCAGATGGCCATACTCTCTGTGTTGTGTGCTTAGGGGTCCTGCACTTCGATTCCTCCTGCTCCATCTGCTCTGGGTTCAATCCCTGCATATTGATCGACAGGAGGAATAAACTTATAAGGAAGGGCCTCCTTATACCTCCTACCAGGGAGGCCCAATCTTCCTCTTCTGCCATTTCTGGCACTCCCTCCGCCCTGGCCTCTGGGACTCAACCTTCCACCAAGACAACCAGGGAAAGAGAGAAGCGCAAGCACAGGGATAGGCCGAGGAAGCAGTCTCCTGACCACTGCTCTTCAGCCGAGCCACCTGTGAACTCTCATCTGGGTCTTGGCTTGTGTTCCCCCTGGCTCCGTTCCCCTTGCTTCTCCCCAGAGCTGGAGGTGTCTCGGAGCCATTCACTGGTGTCAGCTTCACCCACCTTCTGTTTAGGCCAGTGGCCTCTTCTGCTGGGTCCAGCTGCAGCCTCTCCAAAGCCAAGTTAGACAGGATGCTATGGAGGTTCATCTGCATGCAGATACAGATGGGAGTCTCGCCTGCCACCTCCCCCCCCCTCCGGGGCTGGGGGCATGCAGTCTGCCTTCATCCCGATAACTCCTTCTCTGATCTGACCCCTGGTTTTGGACTCCTTAGGTCTGAGGACCCTCTGCATCAAGGGGACAGTGCCGACTGTACCTCGACATATACCATTGCCTTGAGCGGGTCGGCTCCGACAAGCTCGAAGCATTAGCCTCAGCACCAGATCCGAGGGTGTGGTTTTGGCTCCAAGTTTTTCAGAGCCGGGCCTTCCACTCAGAGTTTCTGCACCTGGAAGTCTGGCTCTGGCTCCTCTGTTGATCCAGAGGATTACGGAGCTGACTGTAGCCCCAGCTCCAGGGGTTCATTCTCCTTCTGCCTTTGAAGTGGTGGAGAGGGTTCTCTCAATCCCATCTAGACCCTTGACAATCTCATCCTCAGAGTCCATAATGGCTCCCTCTGTGTCTGGTTTGGATTCCTCCATCCTGGCCCCTCAAGGACAGCCTGCCACCTCTCTCCAAGGAGTTGCCCTGCAGGAACAGCCTGACATTTTCAAGCCCTAGACTCCCCACTGGAGTCCCTCATGGAGGACACTGATTTGGAAGAAGGGGAGGGTTCCCCCTGGTCACCCCCTGAGGATGTCTTCTTTGGAGACATCATGGAGACCCTTCATCAGCACGAGAGGTGGTCTGCCCAAAAGGCCAACCCTGATGAGTCGGTGTTCCTGGAGGCATTTGGTGCAGGACCCTCTACATCCTGGGTGTCCCCTCCCGCAAATCTCTTGGTGGATCTAGTTGCATCTTGGGTCTGGAAGGAGCCCAACACAGTGGAGCCTATCCCCAAATGCCCTGATAAGATCCTCAGTGCCCCATCCAATAAACCACACTGGTCTATGGAATCCCCTGTTGATGCCATGGTGGTGGCGGCAGCCACCAAGAAGCTAGCACAGAAGAGCTCCATGGCCCATCCACTGGACTGAAAGTCTAGGACCTTGGACCATTTTAGGAAGTGGGTCTATGCTTCAGCAACATTCTCTGTACATGCACTGAACTATATGGCACATGTCATTAGGCTTCAGCGAGACCTGGTGAAGGAGATCCCGGAGTCTACCTCAGGGTCCATGTTGGCAGATATAGGAAAGTTTTCTCCTCTTGAATGGCCACCCTCACCTCCATTGCCATTACCTCTATGCAGCTTCTATCTCATGCTACCGAGGGAGCTGCCAGAACAGGCATTGCCATAAGGCATCTTGCCTGGCTATGACTTTGTACCTTTTCAGAGCCCTTCAAGGGGTCTTTTACAAATGCCTCAAATAATAGTTCCACTCTTTTTGGAAAGATAGTACATGACATACTGGTCCAGTGCGAGAAGGATGGGAAGACTCTGTCTGCCATCGGAATCCGGTTCTCAAACCCTCAACGATCCTTCTCTAGGAATCAGTGAGGGGTGAAGAAGATGTGGTTCATTCTGGAAGTCTCAGGGTAATTCCCAAGACATTTAGAACTCGCCCTCCCCCAGAGGCAGAGAGGGATTTGACAGACACCACCCTTGTGGCAGGGGGGGGTATGAGGAACCAAGAGTTTTGGGATTCATTCACAGACAGGCCCATGCAACAGCCCTAAAGGGTTGCCCAGCTGCTTGTCTCTGGAGGCAGTCAAGGGTCAACTTTTGCTACACCCAATGACCTAGGAGCCCATCACAGATGATTGTTGGGTGTTACAAATCATATCCAGAGAATATTCAGTCCCCTTTACACAGAGATCGCTCCCTCTCAAGCACCACCTAGACATTCCACCCATGCAAAGAGAGGATGCCGCAGTGGAAATTTCCAAGCTGCTCGAAAAGCGAGTCATCCAGTCCATCCCCCAGACCAGTCCAGATTAGACATCTATTTCAGGTTCTTTTTAGTGCCAAAGAAGACAGGCGACTTAAGATCAATCCTGGGTCTGTCAACTCTATATCTAGCAGTTGCCAAGATGAAGTTCCAGACAATTACACTTCAGTCTATCCTACCCTCCCTGCAAGAACAGACTGGATGTACTTGGTGGACCTCCAGGATGCATACTATCACATCAAAATGGACAGATGCTGTTGGAGGTTCCTCCACTTTTGGCTGAGGACCAATCATTACCATTTCAGAGCACTACCCTTTGGTCTCACTACAGTCCCCAGGGTGTTCACCAAAGTCATGGCGGTGGTAACAGAACACCTGCAGCTGCAGGGCTTCTAGGTCTTCCCCTACCTGGATGATTAACTCCTTTCTGCCCCCCTCCAGGCATCAACTTTGCCAAGCAAGGAATTCCCTCATCCAGGCAGCCCACCATCTGGGCATCACCATAAATCTCAACAAGTCCGTGTTAGAACCAGTTCAAGTTCTAGTTCTGGATTTCATTGGAGCTCATTTAGACACCATTCAGACCAGGGTCTTTTTGACACCAGACAGACTTCAGTCCCTCAAACATTATGTCTTGTGCATCTTTCAAGCCCAATTTCCCCAGCCAAATTTGTCTTACGATCATTGGGGTCCATGGCGGCCACGATCACCCTCTTACCCACAGCTCGGTTACACATGAGGGTGCTTCAGTGGACTCTAGTGGTCCAGTGGTCCAGTGGTCCTTTCTGGATCTACCGTTGTCCCATCCTGTGCATCTGTCTTGAGCCTCCAAGGATTCTCTTCTTTGGTGGATTCAATCCCCAGACCTTCTTTAGGGTCGTCCGTTTATTCTTCCTTCCCCGCTGACCACAGTGACCACATAAGTTTCCCTACTCGGGTGGGGGGGGCATTGCTTAGGAAGGACAGTCCAAGGCACATGGTCTTCCCTGGAGACCCAGTTGCATATCAACGTCCTGGAGATGAGGGCAGTGCTATTGGCATTGCAAGCTCTTCATGCCCATCTTTCCCAAAGGAAGATTGCCATCCAGACAATGTGTCAGTACTCTAGTACATCAGCAAACAGGGGGGAACCAGGTCTTTGTCGTGAAGCCATGAGATTGTGAGAGTGGGTGATCTCCACTGGCCATTTTCTGGTGGCAACACACATTCCAGGTGGTCCAACTTTCTAGCAGACAGGCTCATCATGTCTATCCTGATTCCTTACGAGTGGTCTCTGAATCCTTCAGTAGCGAAACTGATCTTTCTAAAGTGGGGTCAGTCTTGCTGTGATCTCTTTGCCTCTCTTTCCAATGCAAAGTGCAGCTAGGTCTTCGCTCTGAACCCCCTTCTGGGGGGTCCCCCAGAGATGCTCTGCTTCATGCGTGGCCATCTGGTCTTCTCTGTGTTTATCCTCCACTTCCCCTGATCCCAAAGCTCATTCAGAAAGCGCAACAGCCGGGGAGCTCATTCATCCTCATTACCCCCTTCTGGCCTCACCAAGTATGGATGTTCTTCATGTTTCACTGTTGAAGTCATCACCTGTGGGTTATCTCTGCTGTGGTAGCCCTTGGCCAGCCTGAATACCAAAGTCAATGTTTTTCTTCATCAGCTGCAGTCACCTGTAGTCTGACATCAGGTCATCAGTGCTACAAAGCAAGGCAGCCAATGTCATTACACCAGTCTTTCTTGCCGTGGAGCCTGTAGCAGAAGTAGTTAGCATGAGTGCCGGTCAGTCGCTACCAGAGTTTGAATTTCAGCTGAAAATGTCTAAAGCTAAGTACCCCATTGGGGACCCTTTTCTCTTGCATTAACCGATGTCCAAAAAAGTTAACAATTCTCTCACCGTGGAAAGCAGATCCCACACCGAGACTTCCATTCTTACTGCGTCACTTGTTTAGGTCCAGACTATGACACCCCCCATTGCCAGTTCTGTGCCCTCTATAATGCAAGAACCATTCACCGTAGAGCTCTTATTGTAGACAGCTACTTTCATGTTCCGTCTTTGCATTCCGATATGGCATCTGTCAGCCAACAATCTGTGGACATTCCAAAAAAATGCAGAGATAAAGACAGAGACAGACCACACAAGGCTAAGCCTTCCAATGACACTACCACTAAGCAGGTCATCAATTCTCCAGAATTCAGTGAGGCCCTTTCACAGCTCCTGATGCCCAATTCGATATCTATGCAGGCCTCTACCGAGACCCTCTCGGAGTCCAGTATGCCGCAGAAATCTTCCTCATCTTCCGAGCCTTTGGCTGTCTCTGACTCTGTTGGGTCCGGAGCCATGATGCAGGCACCAGCTTCCGAGGAGACCTTTCGCACTACCGAAACTAGACAAAAACTGATGTTGTCTCATCTGACTATCATTTCTCAGACCGACGGATTCCCTCAGGCCTAGAAGCCAGGGTATTTGTACCCATTCCACTAGGGCAGCCTGCACTTCCACAGCCTTCCTCAGAGGAGTCCCCACTAGGGACATCTTGGAAGCAGCCACCTGGACCTCTGTCCATACCTGTACAAAGCATTACCACCTACCTCTTTTTTCTAAGTCTAGGGCAGGGTTTACTTCTACAGTCCTGCAGGGCTTGCTGACCCATGCCTAGGGCTCTAACCTATCCTCCCATCCCTCTCCTCAGTTTTGGGAATCTTCCCACAGGTGATGACTGCAACAGTGAAACTATAGGCGCTGGAAGCTGTTAAAGACTGGGGGGGGGGGCAGAGGGTGACAGGGGCACTTAGTGAACTAAAAAGGGTAATTTTATTATAACTATTTGCTACCACAACATAGGTTCACTTGGAGGACATTTTAAGCTTAGCCAATTCCCTTTTGGTGCTTGAATTAACATTTTCTGATTGGTCTTTGCTATCCCCATGGCTGATTATTGTATATTAGCCCTAGTGAGAACAACTGTGATCATACCACAGATAATTTGAGGGGGCCATGTAATGGATGCAGCATTTAGGAACTGCCTCTATCCATTAGTGGCATGAAGGGAAATCCTGGAGTACATTTTCTATTACCCATCCTTAGATCCAAGTTGCGTTTGAATATGGATGGATGAGCTTTGCTTTATTTTTATGGATAGTCTGTTCTGGAACAGTGGAAACCTCTGTGATATATATCAATCTCTCCACAACATTCAGTTTAGATACCTGAACTGAGTATTTCTGATGCCATTTGACTTGCTGATGTTCAGCAGGTCCGTCTGTATTATATTGGATGATGCTTTGTATGCCAGACATGTCACCTCTAAGCACTCTGTAGGATACTAAGTATAGTAATAAATCTTTGAGGTGGTCCATGCAAGACCTATTGTTTAGGACTTGTATCTTTTTAGTAAGGTATCTCTGAAGGTATTCCAATTGCTGCATGGGGCTGGACAGATACATGCCAAAGTGGGCATTATACAAAATGATAGACATGAGAGCTTTGTAAAGGGGGACAAAATCATCTATAGATCTAGTCACAATCAATTTGTTTATATGCTGTGCAATATAGAAAGGCTTTCTTATGTCTCTGGTCACATGTTGTGCAAAAGTTAGGTCACTGTATACACAAGTTCCCAAATGCCAAACAATTGGATCAGTTCTCAGAGGGCATTGTCATGATTTTGACACCAGTTATTATTTGGGACAAACCTTCCTGCATGATGGTTAAGTCATTTGGGGATTCAATAACTTCTCCTAGTTTGCAGTCATCTCAAACTTAGCTGGCCAAAGCTCTTTGGTATTTCCTTTTACTTTTGAGATGTATATGCCAAACAGAAAAAGTCTGAGCACTGAACCCTGGGGGACTCCACTGGTGACTGGTCTCTTCCCCGGTTTTGATCTCCTGCATGCTGTGAGCCAAGTTGGCAATGCAGCTGGTGATATAAGTGTTTGGTCCTACCTTATTCATCTTTTGTACTACACCTGAGTAGGGGATTGTGGCAAAAGGCTTGGCCAGGTCAAGGTAATGTGGTGTGAACTGTTTTACCTTCATCCATTGCTTTGATCACAAGAGTAAAGCTTAAAATTTTCCCATGATTTTGAGCATTTCACACTTTCCTCTGGACTGTTTTCAAACACATTTTAGGGCCATGCATACATCTATGCATTCCTTAATTCACCTTCCTGATTGTATTAAATTATATTCTTTGTATAATGCAGCACACTTGTTAGACTTAAGTTAGAGCATATTTTAAATTTATTTAAACATTTTCCAGTAGGCAATGAAACAAAAATGCATTAATCAATAATGAAAAAACTGCCCTATTCAGAACATTTCTATCATAAAGGTCTACTTCCACACACAACTGCATTTTAAATGTATTGTTTGAACATTTTTCCAGTAGGCAATGAAGCAAAATGCATGCACCAATAATAACAACACTGCCCTATTCAGAACATTTCCATGATAACAGTCTATGTCTACACACAATATATAAATACAGAATCACAGTAGAGTGTAAGCCATAGGCATGTTGCACAGCTTCTTGAACTTATTTTCAATGGGGGGGGGGGGCAAAAGGCCAAAAACCAGGGACACACTTTAAACATTGCATGTATAATTTTGGAAAGTTGCTGGCATCAAATGTTGTTACCACCATGCATTTCACTGCCAAGACTTGAACCCAGAGCCTTGTGCACTAGAGTCAGAGCAACATACCACTAAGCTAAACCAGCAGTTTCTTGAAAGACAGGAAGACAAACTTAAATGGCTATCATATCATTTGGTGAATTCAGTTCTCACTTCTCACCATAGCTCTCAACCTCTTAGCACACAAATACAGAACAAAGCCAGTAATGGGGAAATACATACCCAAAATAGGGACACATTTCAAATACTGATTTTATAACCCTAAAAAATTGCTAGAATAAAAGGTTTAGGGACACATTTCAAATACCGATTTTATAACCTTAGAAAATTGCTAGAATAAAATATTTTGTTTTACCAGTCCTGCAAAACCAGAGCAACAGAACTTGGGCTGTTTTTACCTGTACCCAAGGTACAGGGTTTGAGCCTGAGTACCTCTAGCCACCCAATGTATCCTGCTGGAGGCATTTACACACACAGCACATTTCTATCTGTATCTATCTATATTCCTGAAGGGGATGGTTAACCGAAAAGGAACCTTGTAAACTAGAAGGTACTTCCACAAGCTGCCTTGGAAGAATTGTTAAGCTGTGTTTGAGAAGCTATTCTACTAGTATGAGGAACGTCTATTATGTATGTGAGAAAGTTTACAGAAAGCTAAAGGAATTAGAATCAACTGTACTTTTCAAAAGTACTGAATTAGTTTTGAAGAAGCAATATTACAGAGTTTCAGAAAGCAGTAACATGAATTTTGAAAGTTTAAGCATTCAGTGCTTGGACTGCTTGCTTCCTAGAAGAACTGTTCTCAAGAAATGTAGTTAAGGAAATCACTTTCCTAATGCAAAACCATGATACCAAGGCCCAGCTAACATAAAAAGTCTGAAAGTGTAAATACAGGAAACCAGTTTGCACTTAACAGCGAGGAACCTGAAAAGATATTGATAAAACTGATATAAACATGGATGAACTAAATTTAAAAGAGAAATTCAAAATGTTTTGTTAATGTGTTGCATAAAGGAACAAAATACTGAATGTACAAAGTCAAACACTGAAACTGCACACAAACAGTAGCTACACTGGATCAGTGTACCCACAAAAGGAAAGTAATTGTCTAGTGAAAGAGAGAGACAAGCAAAGGTCATCTCGACTTGAGTGTTATAGAACAAACAAACTGAGCTATGAAGTAGCAGAACTGCCAGCCTCGTTTTATTGTAGAACAGACAGGTGCAGAAGATGAAACTGCTGAAACAAGCCTAAGTAAAACTGAAAGCACACCAAAATCACACTGAACATTAACTGGGACAAAAAGATATATTTGGAGAATAGGGGTCATAATTGATCATTAAACCTTAATTTACTTTCCAAAATGGATGTAATAAAAGAAACAGAAGCAATACTAAAAATAGCTCTTACAAATATTACTGACTCCCAAGTACCAACTGACATAGAATGGGCTGCAACTAAAGCACAAATTAGAGGATTGTTTATCAAAAAAGCAGCATACTATAAAAAAATACAACTAAAAGAGGAGCATATACTGAAAGGGAAAATAGAGCATCTTGAAAAAGAAATAATAAATAACCCCAAGAATCAAACAGAAGCAGAACTTTTAAAACTGCAAAGGGATGTATATATGTTAGAAACCAGGAACCTATCTTTTTATGAAGCCAGAATGTTAGCCACTTACACAGAAGAAGCTCAAATACCATCTAGAGCTCTGGCCAATATTATCTCCCAACACAAAAATGCCTCCAACATATCAGAAATAAACTACAGAGACAAAAACTACACAAAAAATGAAGACATTATTAAAACATTTGAACAAATATACTCTCAAATATATGGAGCACAAATACTACAAACCTCAAAAGAAGATAGAACTCTTTTCCTTCAAAAACTGAAATTCCCTAAACTAAATTTAGACCAACAAAAAAAACGAACTGAACCGATATCCATCAGTGAAATTACTACAATTAAACACTTAAAAGCGCATAAGGCTTCAGGTCCAGATGGACTCACATCAGTATTTTACAAAGCATTTTCCCTCTTGATAACCAAATTACTATACTATACACTGAATTACATAATAAACTATAAAATAAATGATATCCACTTTAATGCCTCTAAAACCATCTTTATATTAAAAGAACACACAGACCCCAAAAACCCCGACAGCTAGACTCATCTCCCTCTTAAATATAGATACTAAAATATTTACCTCTATATTTGCAAAGAGAATGAAAAATTTGATAGAGAAAATCATCTCCCCAGAACAATCCAGTTTTACTCCACATAGACTAGTGACAATACATTAACATTAGATGCACTAATATCCTACGCTAACTGATACAATATCAACATCTACACAATGGTAGTGGATGCCCACAAGGCATTTGATAGGGTTAATCTAGAATTCTTACTCCAAACACTACCCTACTTTAAAATACCCAATAACTTCATTCAGATCATCCAAACTCTCTATAGCAACCCATACACATATTTGTATATAAATAAAACTTGGTCATATAGGATCCTAATAAAAAATGGAACAAGACAAGGATGCCCATTATCACCCTTCCTGTTTAACCTATACCTAGAACCACTCTTTCTATACATTAAACAAAATACATATCACAATCCTCCATCAATACACAACTTCAAAATATACCTCACTGCATTTGCAGATGATCTGAACATATACTGCACTACACCAAATTCAGATATAAACAAAATAATAGCTGCAATTGAACATTTCTCGACTATGTCTAAATACAAACTAAACCTCAATAAAACTAATATTTTCCCCCTAAAAACAGCCAAACTCATCTCACTAATACCATTGTTAAACACAATAAAAATAAAAGAAGAAACTAAATACCTGAGAATCACCTTTTTCCAGAATAACAAATACTTCTACCAACACAATGTAAACCTTAAATGGCAAAACATAATGCAAGACTGTAAAAGATGGAACAACCTAAAACTACCATTCTTGGCCAAAGTATCAATAATCAAAATGAACATTTTACCTAGACTAATGTATATATTCATGACATCACAGACAATAATACATAATAAATTCTTCAAACAAATTCATACCTTATTGCAAAATTAATATGGGAACCCAAAAAAAACAGAATTTCCTATCCAAAATTAACACTCCCCAAAACAAAGGAGGACTAAATTTACCAGATTTTAAAATGTACTACTCGATCATTAACACTAACAGAACATTAAGAATAGCTGAACATAACCCGTCAATGGAAAATTGGTCTCCTCTTTGGGTGACAATCTATTATAGATGTATTAAAGCTCTAGGTTTCAATCCCAAAGCACTTCCATTCCTGAAGCAGAAAGAAATACAAATGTATAACATTATAGAGCCCTTAAAACATTCTATCAACTTAGTACAAAAACTCTTTCAATTCTTCAACCTTTAGTTCACACAGCCTATCTAGATCTCGCGAAGGCGTTCGACACCATCGCCCACTCTGGAATTATAGATAAACTCACTAAACTAGGTATAAATCCCTATGTCACAAAATGGGTTGCCAACTGGCTTACTGACAGAACCCACACTGAGAAAATAGCAGACTCCAAACCAGGGTTCAGTCCTGGGTCCTCTCCTGTTTGGTATCTACTTCTCTGAAGTACAGGCTAACACAGAAGGTCTTTGGCTAACTAAATTCGCAGATGACTGCAAACTAGGAGCCATAATCGAAACTCCTAACAATGTGGACATCCTACAAAAGTGCCTCACTGAGACAGATGCCTGGTGTCAAAGACATGGTCTCAAGCTCAATGCCAAAAAGTGCATTGTCATCCCCTTTGGTAAAAACTCTGTACCCATGAACAACCACATAGAAGGTAGTCTACTTAACACCGAAAGTGTGATAAGAGACCTTGGGACACAGGTGGACAGTAGTCTCTCCTTTGATAATCACATCGCCACAGTGGTCAGGAAATCCTTCTATGTGGCACACCTCATCACAAAAGGTTTTTCATCCAGAAAAAAAGAGGTCATTGTTCCCTTCTACTCATCACTCATTAGACCCATTATAGAGTACAACGCCCCTTTTGGTATGTACCTCACAAGACATCTACAATAACTGGAAAGGCTGCAGAAATACCTCACAAAGAGGATTACTGGCAACAAACAGATGCCCTACGCAGACCATATCAAAAAACTCCAGCTTTACTCCATTGCATATCGTCTATTCAGAGATGATCTCTGCCTAACATACAAAGCTATGTCAAACCCAGAGCTGTTGGACATGCTCCACTTAAAGGAATCCCAGTCCCTCTG
The DNA here is from genome assembly GCF_019279795.1 of Protopterus annectens. Taxonomy (NCBI): domain Eukaryota; kingdom Metazoa; phylum Chordata; order Ceratodontiformes; family Protopteridae; genus Protopterus; species Protopterus annectens. The sequence goes on along the minus strand of NC_056734.1, from coordinate 979,945,422 downwards.
AGCTACACGCTCTAGGGACCTAAACCTTGTCACCACAATAAACAACACATGCTGGAGAGATAGATTCCTGCCCCAGAGACTTCCCACACTCTGGAACAGACTACCTGTCTATGTCAAACAGAGCTCCTCATTAGCACTCTTCAAGAAAAATCTTGATGATTGGATGGGTAATAGGAAATTCACCCAGGGGATCACTTCTGTGGTTTTGCTTGACAGGGGCACAGGAAAATAATTTTCTTGGGTGGCGAAAGCCAGGGTACCTTTTTGGCTTGGCTTGTATAGGCCCTAGGGCCAATAGTCTAGTACCTACCTATGAACCTATAAGAAATTAATATGGCAGACTCCTTTGAGTTTCCCCCTTAGAGCTTCCCTTACCTCCCAGGAGGTCAGAAATAATCTTACATCTAAGCCTGTGGTAACATGCTATAACTATTAAACTCTTGACAAAGAGTTAGTTATGAAAGTGCTTGATACCAGTAACTGGAATGATGTCTGTTTTGAAAATCATGCTCATTCACATGTCCTCTTTGAATCACCCTATGTTAAAAGTCTCAAAGGGTGTGAGTCCTCAAAACAACTAAATAATTGGAACTTTTATTTAAAAAAGAGAATATGGTATGCTGTTTATAAGAACACAGAGCAGGGAAGACTAAACTAAAGTTAAACTTTGTATGCAAAGAGTTAAAATCAAAATTAATAAAAATATCACAAAGGCACTGCTGAGTCAAAAAAAAAGAGAGAGCTGTCAATAGTCCAATGAAAACTTTATTACAGAAACCAAAAACATAAAATACATTAACTTTATCACTGCGTTTTTTTGTACTAAAATCTCGGACTTCCTCAGATGACACAAACACAAAAAAGCAATCAAACTGAGCCACCAGTCAGTTTAGAAAATCAATTTAAAGTTTTCATTGAAGTATTGGTAGCTGTCTCTTTTTTTCTGGTACTCAACAGTGCCTTTATGATCTTTTTTTTTGGTTGCAACAGCTTCGCTGTTGTAGTTCTTGGGCACTGGGTTTCTTGTTTTTTGGTTACTGGTGAACTATGGAAGAGTCCGTGTGCCAGAGAATTTTCCCAGTTGAAGAAACCTTTAGAGTGATAGGTGTTGGTGAAGCCAAAGGGTTAAAGCACAGAAGCACACAGTATGGTTTCAGACTTAAATAATATGCACATTGTAACAAATTCCTTCAGAAATCAGTATAAATGCTACAGCGTATGTAATTCAAAATACAGTTAAGTCACAGTTTTGCAGATACTGATCAGCCTGATGTAAGCTCAGCCAGCATACATGAGTCTAGTTTGTAATTTTTAGAAGCCAGTTCAAATATTGCACTGGGGGAATAAGAGGGATCAGAAGGCAGATTTTGATCAGTTTGATGAAGTAAGCACCAGTGTAAATGGTACACAGACTACAGGGTAAAAATAGAGAAGAAATGCATACCATAGCTCAAGTCAGTGTTTTCACTAGTTTTATAGAAAAGGATTTTTAGCATATCTATAAAGGGCATGGCATTTCAGCACTAAACCAGATAATGTATTTGTCATTGTTTAAGGTGGAGATAAATGACAAACCGGATATTACATTGTTTACAGGAAATAAATTATGCAACACTGTATTGATGAATATAGATGCATGAATTTCAGTTACAGACAGACCTCTACTAGAGAACACAAGTGCAGTTATAATGTTAGAATTCAAAGGGTCATAAGTTACAACAGCAAACGTTTCTTATTGTGACAGTATCACAATAGGTATAGACATGTTGCCAGATCTACATGTTGTTTTAGACTTCAGTACCAAGATTTTATGGAGAAATAAAATGGTACAGAATGTACAGTAGTGCAAACAGATGATACTTGTAAGAAATTGTGTGCAGTAGATTGAGCAAGTGATGTACAGAATGTAAACAATCAGTTATTACAGGAATATGCAGAGTTATGGGCCAAAGACAAAAATAAATTCTGGTTCATTTGCCACAGCTGAATTACAGACAGACAAGATACCACATCAGAAACAGTACCCTGTTCTCAGAGAAGCAATGACAGATTGGAAAGAAGTTTTCAGTTCAGTTGTATGGTCGGTAAGGAAAAACGCTGAGAGTTACAGACTAGTATTAGATTTAAAGTTGATACACATATTTACCATTCTGGAAGCACAAGTTGAATACAGTTCACTAGAATGAAAGTCTAGTTTAATTCACAGAATAAAATGGCTTATAGTTACAGGTCTGGCAGATAATTTTTTTTTGTTATTGTTTTATTTTGGCAGACATGCATAAATATCTTGATACAGATAGAGACAGAAAAACAGTATTTACAGATATTAAGTAATGTTTTGCTAGTTTTAAGGAATGTAGAATTTAAAGTCAATGTCACATTTTAAAAGTGACAAGCAGTCAAGAAGTTTGGATCACATATTATGTCTTTGAAGCCACAGGTTCAAATCTCTTGTCACTAAAAAAATGCAATGTAATTTTTACCATATGAGCAAACTTCACATACTAATGAAGTATAGATAAGTAAAGGACCAGAATCAGATCAATTCATTTCTACTAGTGAATGCAGATATATATATAAACAGTTCAAGATTTTATATATTTCATGCAGAAAATTTAGGTTCCCAGAGCACACCAGAGGCATGAACTTAGCATATTTGAGTTATCAGATTTCAGGTCATCTCAGCAAGCTAAATTAAAGACAGCATAGTATGCTATAAAACAGTATGGTAAACAGCAGATAAATATTATTAGTAACAGTTTTATGCAGTAATGGTTCTTACTATTTATCCAAGAATATTGTAGACAGTGGTGATAAACACTTGCAGCGTTCAAAAGTACTGAAAGAGTTAAACGATGTTAGATGAAAAAACAGACACGTAAGGAAGTTGTCAGAAGAAACCTGCACACTGATTTTTTTTTTGGTACAAGTTGCAGTCTGATGGTTACTGAGTAAGAAATTCAATAGCTAAAATTTATTTTATAAAGGTGCAGAAATGCAAAAAAAATCTGAAGAATTAGTACAGTGTGAAATTATTACTTTATTTTCATTTGCACTTATGACAGGGAAAAACTGCTCTGAGGTTTCCTTTTGATTCAATAATAAAGTTAAAGCCTTTCTATGTCATTGTAGAACATTATCAGTTCTATTACAGACTTGCAGGAATTTTTTTATTAGTAACATCTGTCTTTTTCACTATATTACATTATCAGTTTGGTTACAGACCCACACAAACATATTTATTTCAGGCAGAAAAAAATGTGTATAAATGTAGATAATGTCAAGCCACAAGCCATGCTATCAGTTTTTAATTATTAAAGCTGCAAATATTATTTTTAAGGACACAATACTGTTTTTTGTGCTTTCCCAGTGTTGTTCCAGTAAGGAACACTGTCTATTTTTGATTTTTGGATAATTTCCAGTTTGGTATTCCATAATACATGTTTTTCAATGCAGCCAGGAAGAGTATTACATCTGCCAACCCCTACTTGCACAAAAGATGGGTGGGGGAATTGAAAGGCCTAACTGTATGAGTAAAATTAAGGAAAAGATAGACTCTAGGGTGGCTCTTCCAATATCACAACAGTGACTTTGGACAATGTTGAGTAAGGCTTAATTTGATTTTGCAAGTTTAGTGTTGGCTCATACACATTTTACAGAAGACAGAAGACCACCAAAGGCAGAAATGAAGATTATTGTATTTTTCTTCAGTTTTTTTTTTTTTTATTTTCAGTACATATACTGTATGCTAACTGAATTTATATAAATGTGTTTTGGGTATCTAAATAAAGTATTATTCTTTCAAGTTAAAATTATGTATATAACAGATGTGCATTTATGCAGATTAGTGTTAAAGCAAGTATGCAGAAACATATTCAGGCAAATTTATGACATCACAAAAAGTTGTGCTTTTAGACATATGTGTAATGGTACCAATTTCAGTTTATACTTTTATCTGTGTTCAGATTATACTGGCAGGAAAGGTATTTCTTTAGTGTTAGTTTAGTTAGTTTCCAGAATATAGTATTTATACAAAGGTATTTCATGTGTTAAGTATAAATATGTATCACTTTAGTGTAAATCTCTGTGAAGTTTTAGAATATGACATTCATACTCCATTATTTTAAATATTCAATATAATTCATTTCAGTCAGATGTCAGAATATAACAGTCATACTCAGGTATACATTTCTAACAGCATTACTAGACAGTTTAAAACATGTATAAATGGTATGCATATATCATTAGAACAGACTTTTACAGAATTACATCACATCTCACATGTGATTCAGTCAATAGCTGTAAGTGTAAAGTGACAGAATTCTTTGTAATAGGCTTATCAAGATAAGTTATCTAAAGAATATTAGTAATAATTAATACACTCAAATCATGACAGGTGAGGCTTAATTTATTAATTTATTATAAAATAAAGTGCACATTACATAATAGTTATTGTATATTAAACATAAAGTTAAAAGACACTGACAGGAGTATGCAAAGGTAAGATCTGAAATGTAGAAATGATAGGTTTTAGTAAATGTACTTTTACTATTACAGCACATAGATACAGAAAGTTTACTACATGAATCACAAATTAAACATGCAGACATTTATCAAAGCACTTAGAGATTTAAAAGATGAATGTATAGGATTAGCTGAAGATTTACAGAAACAAGTTAATACAGTACATGGTAATTATGCTTTGAAAGACATATGGGGTAAAAAGAGAGTTTATAGATAGTTACATAGAATATTTAATACCAATTCTAAAACATGTTAAAGAATTGCCCTGTTATAATAAAATCATAAAAAGGCTTCAGTTCAAAAGATTTTCAGATAATTAACAGACCATGAATGTTCAGGTGACAATTAGTGGTCAAAAATACATTTATAAAGTAATTACAGAAATAAATCCCAGTGCAGTAATTTTAGAGACAGTCGTTATATTTCAATAAATACAGTTAGTAAAATATATTTTATAATTCGCGGTGGTGGTGCTGCGGTAGCGTTGTAGCGTTGCCACCTCATAGTAAGACGCTGTCCGGTTCGACTCTCAGTTAGAGCGTCTTCTTTGTGGATATGTGCATGAATGGGCATACCTTCGTTGAAGGTTGTGCATCAGGGCTGGCAACTCGGTACGTAAAAATCAACTACCAATCATTAGCGGACCGGAGTTTCACTGTGGCGACCCCTAACCAGGAAAAGCCGAAAGTCACAACAGTAAAATATATTTTATATTTTAAAATAACAAAAATAGACCCCTGTTTAAGAGTCTCAGGGGAATTGAAAGATTAGGTTTCATTTAAATGTAGTTTGTTAGACATAATACAGTATTCTCTTTTCACAGGCCGCGAAATGCAGCCATATTAAAGCAGGCCTATAATTTCATTTTATATTTTGCATTTTACATGAGTTTCAAAAGAAAGGAATGTTTTGGTCCAAATGAATAATCTTCAGTCAAGAATATTGATGAGAATAAAATGTGCTAACAGAATATGCAGTACATTGAATACTATCATCTTGTTCAGATGGTATGAGGCTTGGGAACCAATTTTAAAGAGCCTCATAAACCTGTAGGAAACTTATAGGGTTTGGTACTATTATATCTTTCAAGTACATTCATTGACATTTGAAGTCTGTGAACTTATATGTAACAGTGTAATATTACTGTTTTTTAGGTAACAAAATAGTGGAATTTTGAAATATTATTGCTTTTACCCTGTTGATTTATTGATTTAAGATTTATTTTCATTGAGCTGTTATTCTCATTTAATGCACCCTTCTGAATGTGGAGTAATTATTCTTATTTCTTAAAGCCCATTTTAATAAGAATAATGTAGCTACAATGGTTTTAATATCTTTAACTACACTAGCACTGTCATCACCAAAGGGCATTTTAATTTATTTTCGAAAGGATTCACTTTTATACCCAGGGTAAAAACCAATTTGGTGAATTTATTAGTTAATTTTAAATTATTTATTAGATAAAAAAATCTATGATTATTTTTTTAATGGACAGGAGAAAAAGAATATTCACAATAAACTAGTGAAGAAAAGCTCTTTCAACCCCCCACTGCACCCCCAGCTTAGAAATTTTGAACTGGTGGTGGAAAAAAAATTAAGGGAAATGTTGAAATATAATAGAGTGGCCCCAAATGTCACTACTGAGGAGAAGAATATTCTATATGATTTTAAGGAAAACAAAAACCTTAGAACTATGAAACCTGGCAAGAGTGGAGGGGTTGTTTTAATGGATCATATCAGCTATGAAAGCAAAATGTTTGACTTGCTCAATGATGAAGAGACATGTGTTAGAGTTTCCGTGAACAAAGCCAACATTGCCTATAAAAAGATTTCCATGTGTCTAAATGATCTAGTGATAGAGGAGCTCATAGACATTGAGACTTATAACTTTTTGAATGTCGACAAGCCCAGACTACCCTCTATCTTTGGCATACCCAAGTTCCACAAAAGTATTACTGACCCACCGCTTAGGCCTATTGTCTCTGCGGAAGGATCAATCAGTAATGGCACCATTGGCAAAATACATAGATTATAATCTAAAAAACATAGTTTTCAAAAATGAGAATATTCTTAAGAATTGATAGGATTTTTTTAAAACACATAAGCAATGAAAAACAATTCAACACAAGTACTTTTATTACACTTGAAGTAGTGGAATTGTTCACATGTATTCCACATGATGTGGGGCTTGCTTGGTTTGAGGAATTCATGGCTGATTGTGGGGATATTCCCTTTGGTGTATTTCGCACTTGTCTAATTTTAATGGACCTAGTCCTAAAGAATAATTTTATTTTCTTTCAGGGAGAACACTATAAACAAATGAAGGGCATGGCAATGGGGGCACACTGTGCCCCTACCTATGTCAATATTATTCTCCTATATTGGGAAAACAAATATGTCTTCACTTCTGAATTTAAGCAATATTAGAACTGGTACGGGCACATTTTAGATGACATCTGTATTTTTTGGACTGGTACTGATAATAATTTTTTTGAATTTCTTGAATACATTTCTAAGACTACTAAAATTTACATATCAATTTAACAATAGTGAGTTAAATTACCTTGATGTTAACATTCGAAGGGTGGACAATGGTTTCAAATCTAAAATACACAGAAAGCAGACATTCTCAAATTCTTATCTTCACTATTCAAGTGCCCACCCCCACACCAAAAAAGAGGGGTAATAAAAGGTCAACTGGTCCGGGCTAGCAGAATGACATCTGATGACCAGGGTTTTAAAAGAGAATGTGATTTTATAGTAGAAATGTTCAAAGTCAGGGGGTACCCTCCAATGCTTTTGAATGATATATTAACAGAAGTCATGGATGGTAGAGAGTCTAGGTTTGCCCCTATTTTGGGTAAAAATCACCCCTGATCATGCAAGTCTAGGTACAAGAATAGAAGGGGCATCTTACCAATCTGCTTTGACTATCACATATGATGGTGAAACCAATTTGGTTAAACAAGTTATAGACAAGGCATGGAAACAATCTGCAGCCTTATCAGATTTAAATTGTATATTTGATAAGCCACTTAAGTGTGTGTACAAAAAAGGACGAAATATCAAAAATATTTTGGAAGGAGGTTCCCATTATAACAATTTCGGAACTCTCATTAGTAACAAAAAAGGTACAGACAAATGTGGAAGTTGTACCCAATGTAAGTACATACGGACTGGGGACATGTTATATTTAAAATGTAGAAACAAGTATATAACTACTAGAGGGTATGCAAATTGTAATACCACAGGTGTGGTATGTATTGTTTTGTGTGGGGCATGTGACTCCTTCTACGTGGGTAAGACGGAAAGAAGGTTAAAACAAAGAATGTATGAACACCTTTATGATTTAAGGAAGAAAAACGATAACAACACCCTGTACAACCCTGTACAAACATCTTCAGGCATGGCCAAAAGCAGAGTATCAATTTTTCATGATAGAGGTGGTCCTTATAGACCCCAGGGGTGGGCCGTGGGAGACCAGACTCGAATACAGGGAACTATATTGGCAATTAGTCCTGGATGCTTGTAACAATCCAGGACTTAATGATATGGTGTCTTTAAAACCTGTACTCAAGCTCAGGTCTACAAAATTGTGATATTTTTATGTTTATTCAAGTTATTTTATCCTAGTTTATTCATTCAAGTGAATTCTTGATTTTATATACATTTTCATGTGTTTTATCATTTGTCCACCAGATGGTGCGAGATTACTATTTTATATTATTTTATGTCATTTTATGCCACTGCATTTTAAATACTTTAAACAATATATTTAACAAGCATTATTTATTTTAATGTATTATATTAATACACTGTACATTTTAATATGAATATATTTTTATATGAACAATTTTAATATGAACATTTAAATGCATTTTATTCAACATTTCAAGACTGTCACATGCAGTTCAGAATCCACTCTTTCTGTATCTTGGTAATTAATTGAATCACTGATTTCATTGGTCTATTCAAACAGGAAAAGTTATTTAACTAGGTAATTATGATGTGTTTGCCCATCTGATGAAGTTCTATGAGATGAAAACAAAGTGTTTTTATCAGCGTTTATGTTTTATATGGATGTGTGTTCCTTTTGCTGTGTTTGAACATTAAATTACTTGTATGTTAGAACTGCTGGTCTATGGTGCCTAATTTTGGATGTTTAATAAGAATAATGCTATTACAATATTGTGTATTCACTGATGCCCGAATGTAGTTCACAAGTTAAATCAGAGACATGCACTGACAAAAATGATTCTGAAATCCAAATATACATTATAAATGTATGATATCTGTCCATTAACCAGACGTATAGAGTATTAGCCAGATACTGTTATTTCCCAGGGCATGACCAAGATGTCTGACTGGAAGAAGATTTGTACAATTTTGGATAACCAAGAAGTTAAAATATTAAGAAATTCTTCTCAAACTAAATATTAAGTAAACCTGTGGGATTCCTGTAAGTGTGTGTCACTCAAAAACAATCAGACTACAGTAAGAAAATAACTTCAAAGCTTGATTTCCACAATTCAAACACTTTCACTGAAAATGGACTGCTTGGATACAAAAAGATTGATCTGATGTTGTAAATCTTTATTCATTCCTTACTGATAGGACTTCAGTTCCATCCTCAGAACTGACACGGTCGTTTCCAAGCTCGTGCCAGCCAAAAACTCTCAGCTAAGACCTACCCACAATGCCTCTCTCATTGTCTCTCCAGATCTCGTTTGCCGCGTTCCTCGTCAGACGTGCCAAGCCTTCTCTCTCAAAGCTAAATGTAAAGTTTGTGTATTTGTGTGTAGTTTATCACAAAACTTTGCCTTTTTTAGTCAGTCTTACTAATTTCTCCACTCGCCTGTAATCTGCTTCTACTTTCTACCCTCTACCTTTGGTAGTTACCTTTTTACCATTGTTGGTCTTTTTACCACTTGTGGTATTTCTAGATACCATTGTTGGTACTCTTCTCTCCTTCTATATATTTCTTACAAAAAAAAAAAACCTTTCACTTGTTTCCTTCTTGATAGTTTTTTGTCAGCGTACATTGTACATTATATCAGAAAAAGCTAAATTGGGGTTTAAGCAGTGCGATAAGTGTGGGCGTAAGATGCCCAACTCAGACGGTCACGCTCGGTGCGTTTATTGTTTGGGTGTGAACCATATAAATGCTTCATGTGACATCTGCTCTAGTTTCAGTAGTCACACTCTAGTCGAGTGCAAAACCAAATTGACTTTGAAGGGTTTAATAAAAACGCCTTTTTCGGAGGTTCTCTCAGGGACAGAGGTCTCACCACCTCCTAAGACCAAAAAACACAAGGAGAAATGGAGTCACTCAGTTCTTAAATCCCTGTCCATTATGGAACTGAATTGACACCAAGCTTCTCCGGCGTCTTCAGCACAGACAACTTCAGCACCAGGCTCTGTGTCTTCTCCCTCAATGCCGTCTCTGATGTTGACTCCTATTACAGTTCCAGCTTCAGCACCATCATCTTTGATGCCATCCTTGGTTCTGACACCAGCTTTGACAACCATACCCGCTTTGGCACCATCCCTGGCCATGGTGCTGATAGCTTATTTGGCTCCACGGGCTATGACCCCATTGGTTCCAAAGGTTGAATACCTCCCAAGAACCAGATACTCTCCAACTTATGACCCTTTTTGGGGCACCAATTTAGTCCCTTTCTTGAAAGACCTGACTCTCCTTCAGCAGTCTCCTATAGATCCACCAGGAACCTTTCAGAACAAGATGTAGTGCAGGTTGTGGACCTGCTTCTGGCAGCTAGAGGATTCTCCACCCTGGCTAGACCTTCCGTCCCCTTTGGAATGGAACCTTTCACAGCATACTCTCCAGTATATCCTCCTCCGGCCTCTTCCCAGGCTCCAAAGATCTTGATACCGATAACCACCCCAGTGCATACTGTCTCAGCTCCAACTGCAGAGTTTCTCCTGTTGGCACTGATCTCCCTTGGTGCATCGGCAACATTGGAACTGGTACACTCTTGGAGCAGTGTTTGGGCTGTCAGCACCATAGTTCCTAGTCTGGTGCCTATTTTTTTGCTGGCACTATCTATGTCCACGGCTCCATCAACGGCTACCCATCCTCTCGGAGCTCCTCACCTGGAAGTGGGCTCCTCAGGATGGGGTGTGACCCTGGTTCCATGGTTGTCCTTCTTGGTTCCAGGCTCCCATCCCTCTTTGGGCGGGCATGCTTTCCAGGTGATGGAGAGGGTCCTTGCCTCCACAGGCTCACAGTCAGCACCAATGTAGTGCAGGTTGTGGACCTGCTTCTGGCAGCTAGAGGATTCTCCACCCTGGCTAGACCTTCCGTCCCCTTTGGAATGGAACCTTTCACAGCATACTCTCCAGTATATCCTCCTCCAGCCTCTTCCCAGGCTCCAGAGATCTTGATACCGATAATCACCCCAGTGCATACTGACTCAGCTCCGACTGCAGAGTTTCCCCTGTTGGCATTGATCTCCCTTGGTGCATCGGCAACATTGGAACTGGTACACTCTTGGAGCAGTGTTTGGGCTGTCAGCACCATGGTTCCTAGTGTGGCACCTATTTTTTTGCTGGCACCATCTATGTCCACGGCTCCATCAATGGCTACCCATCCTCTCGGAGCTCCTCACCTGGAAGTGGGCTCCTCAGGATGGGGTGTGACCCTGGTTCCATGGTTGTCCTTCTCGGTTCCAGGCTCCTATCCCTCTTTGGGTGGGCATGCTTTCCAGGTGATGGAGAGGGTCCTTGCCTCCACAGGCTCACAGTCAGCACCAATGGCATCAACACCAGAGCCCCCCTCTAGCATGCAGCTGTCCCAACCCCCTACTCTAGGATCCCAGGCATGGGAGCCGCAAGACCTTCCCTTGAAGGGAACTCTTTGTCCGGAATCTTCCTCAGAAGATCCCACTGGGGAGCCACTCCAGAAGAAATGGTGCAAGAGGAAGCACCTTGATTCCCCTGAGGAATCTGTCACTGAAGACAATGATTGTGATGAGGGAGAGGGTCCCCACGGTCTCCCCCAGAAGACGTCTCATTTGGAGACATTCTCGAAATTCTCAAGCAGATGGGAGACTGGAAGTCCTCTAACCCTTCTTCGGAGGAATCAGTGTTCTTACAGGCCTTCCGTGCCCGGCCATCTACTTCCTGGGTGACCCCCACCTGCAGATGAGCTTGTAAAGCTGATCGTGCAGTGTGCCTGGAAGGCCCTGGACAATGTAAAACCTGTCCCCCAGAGGCTGGACAAAATTTTATCCACCCCCGAAGACCAGCCCAATTGGTCCAAGCAGTTGACAGTTGATTCCATGGTCGTGGTGGTGGCCACCAAGAGGGAACTGGCAGAATATAGCTCCACTGTTTATCCCCCAAACAGGGAGTCTTGGACCATGGACAGACTGGGAAAGTGGACCTACACTTCAGCGACCTTTGCCATTTGGTTGCTGAACTATTTGGCACACTTCACTTGCCTCCAAACAGACCTAATTTCTGAAATGTCTACCTCTTTGGTGGGGGTACTGCCTGATGAGATGTGTGACATTTTCGCCTCACAGCTAGCTACCCTAGAATCTATCTCAAACTTGTCGATGCGACTGATATCTCACACCACCAAGGGGGCAGCTCGAGCAGCCACATCAGGCATCATAATGAGACGCCATGCTTGGATGCATATGTGTGATTTCACAGACCCCTTTAAATCTTCCTATGTCAATGCACCTGTCAACAAATCTTCACTATTTGGTCGCAAAGTATGAGACACACTAGCATGAAGTGAGAAAGATGGAAAGACCTTGTCTGCTGTGGGCATACGTTTTTCCACCCCCCCCCAAGAGGTCCTATTTCAGGAACCAGAGGGGAGGGAAATTGTGGGCAGAGGGAGCAACTCATCTGGAAGACTCCCCTTTCAGGGCAGAGGGGGTCCACGTAACCAGGGCACTAGAGATTCCTTCTCTGGCCGCCCCTACCAGCGCTCCTGAGCAGCAGCCCAATTGCTTTCCTCTGGAAGCAGTCGGGGTCATTTTTCTCTGCACCTACCAGCCTGGCAACTTATTACTACCAATGTTTGGGTGCAGAGAATAATATCCAGAGGCTACCATATCCCATTCAATCTTACTCCCAGACCCGTCAAACAAATCCCCGATATTCCACCCACTCAGAGAGAGGTAGTAGCCTTTGAAATAGAAAAGCTAATAAGAAAAAGAGTCATCCAGCCAGTCCAAACAGACCATAGAGGATCCGGGTTTTACTCAAGGTTCTTTTTAGTGTCAAAAAAGACGGGAATGGAGACCAATCCTGGATCTCAGCCTACTTGAACAAATTTATAAAACCTCAAAAATTTCAGATGGTCATGGTACAGTCCATTCTTCCTTTTCTATGAAAGGACAACTGGATGTCCTCTATAGATCTCCAGGACATGTATTACCACATAAAGATGGACCAGCTCTCCCGGAGATTTCTTCGCATCCGGCTGGGAGCCAATCAGTACCAGTTCAGGGTACTGCCATTCGGTCTCTCGACAGCCCCCTGAGTGTTCACCAAATGTATGGCAGTTGTAGTAGCTCATCTTCGACTACAAGGATTCCAGGTGTTTCCGTATCTAGACGATCGACTCCTTACTGCCACGACCAGGAATCTTCTCATCCACAGCCTCTCTTACACTCAAGGCCTTGCTCTCCGCTAGGATTACGATCAGGGATAAATCTCAAATGTCCCCAACAAAAACACTGGAATTTATTGGAGCGATCTTTGACACAATATCCTGTCAAGCTTCCCTCCCTCCTCACAGGCTTTCAAAAATAAGAAACCAAATCCAGTCATTAACAAGCCCTCCTTTCGAACCTTCTAATTCATGTGATATAAGATTTCTATAATGGAAGACTCTACGTCTAGTAGCACTTACTTCAGCGAGAAGAGTATCTGAGTTGCAGGCCTCGAGTGTCAAGAGACCTTACTTGAACTTCCACAGGTATAGAGTGTCCCTACATACTGACCCTTCCTTCTTGCCCAAGGTCATTTCTGGATTTTCAATTAGCCAATCTATTGACCTGCTGGTTTTCTTCCCTCAGCATTCAAACAGAGTTGTGTATCTTTTGCACACCCTTGATGCTTTAAAGCAGTTTCATTTTTATTTGGACAGAACTAAATCTTTCAGAAAAATGGATCAATTGTTTGCGGCCTTTGCAGGACCCAGATTGGATAAACCAAAGTGACTCTAGCCTCCTGGTTTGGAAATGTTATTACCTTCATCTATCATCAGAATAAACTGTCCTTACCTTCCAGAGTAAAGGCTCATTCCACTAGGTCAATGGCTACTCCTATGGCTTTTCATTCCAGAGCCTGTATGGATGATATCTGCCCAGCCAGCTTGGGCAAGACGTCATACCTTTATCACTCATTACAAATTGGATTTGGCCTCCAGGGGACAAGCATCTTTTGGTTCTATGGTGCTCAGGAATATCCTTCCTTAGGGCCACCCAGGACTCAAGTAGCTGGGGACTCGGTCCTATCAGTAAGGAATGAATAAAGATTTACAACATCAGATAAAGAAGTTATGTTTTACCATAACATTCCATCTGTGTTGTAGATCTTTATTCATTCATTACTTCCCACCCTCCTTCCCCCTGCCTGGACTCCTGGTGGACTTTAGGAACTCATGGTTAAGGTATTTGCTCAGACAGAGCCTCCTATTATCTCTCTTATTATCTCTGTAATATAGGGTTGGGCAAACTTGATCTGAAGAGACTATGAGAGGGGCATTATGGGTAGGTCTTAGCTGACAGTTTTTGGCTGGTGCGAGCTTGGAAACGGCCATGTTGGTCCCGATGATGGAACCAAAGTCCTATCGGTAATGAATAAATAAAGATCTACAACACAGATGAAATGTTATGGTAAGACATAACTTCTTTTTAAAGATGACTGTAATAAACAAATTAATTTATTGAAAGTCTATCCTGGACAACTAAGTACTCAAATTAGTAACACAAAAGATATGACAGGAACAATAAATAAAGAAAAGTTGCCAAGTAAATTCCTTTTAAAAAAAGATTGATGAGCTTGAGAAGAGGGAGAGCAGAAATGAGCTAAGCATATATGGCATTCCTTGAAGGATATAATATGATAAAATGTTGCTCGTCCTTCATGGCTAAAATACTAAGTCTTCCTGAATCTCTATCAAGTAGAATAGACAGAGCCCATAGAGCTTTGTCCAAACCATCAAACAAAAAGGTGTAACTTAACTATCTGTAAATAGTAAAATCTATATCACATACAAAGTTCAAATGAACTGCCTGCTCCAATTATCATCTTAATATACCAGGAAATTCAATAAGATTTGCCAATGGCTATCCAGCTAATGTTTTAAAAAAAGAAAAAGCATGTCTTCTTTTGGCAAAGACTTCAGGAAGAATGGAATTAAACATATCCTTTCTTTCCAGCAAAGAAAAAAAATATTTTTATTAGAGGGTTACTGAACTTTGAACCACGTAGAAGGAGCATTTTTTCCATACAATTAAATAGTGATGGGAAAGCAATAGAACATATAGACTGGCGCAAAATAAATCTGAAAGCACAAAGGGAGCCAAATTGCTGAAATGTATGTTACAACAAAGAAATGAAAATCTTTTTTTTTTTTTTGTCTTTGCTGTTTTTAACATAAACATGAGCTTGTGCTAATTTCATTTCATTGCTTGCATCATGTAGGTGAAAAACATTTAACGGTATGTTTATTACGGGTCTATATTATCGGAACGAAAACTTCAAACTCCGAATACCATATGGTCGTCACCATATGGTCGAAGTTTGAAATTTTCGAATCCGAAAAAAAAATACTGACAGGCAAACTGTCATAAAGTGTTTTATGCAGGGGGGCAAGCCCTCCTGCATCCCCACACCCCCACTACTTAAATATACCAACTCCGAGATCGCACTACATTGAAGCAAAGGAAGAATTCCCTACAGTGATCTCTGTTCATTCTTGCGATGTTTCCCATTTTTGCACATTTGGTGTCGCCCAAATGGTATTCACGCTTACCAGACTTCACTGTTCTAATATAGACCCATTTATTATGTTTCAAAATGTATTAGATGTATTAGTATTTACTTAGGCAGTAGTATGCTCTTATTTAACATTTCTTCTTCTGATATTTAGGAGCATGTTGGTGTTACAACTATTTATTATTTATTTTATTTGACATTTGTTGAATGGGTTAGTCCATCTGAGCAGAAGCTCATTGCGGAGACCATAGGAGAAAAGCTCCAGAATTTTCAAAGGAAGTACAATTTAAATACAATAGTATCAATATACAAAAGATATAATTAGTTAAAAATATCCGTAGTTCAAGTTACAAAACCAATTATACAAAAAAATTAACAATGAGAATAAAAAAGTGAATAAAAAAGGGAGACCCAGAACTACAACAGAGAGAGTAACAGGTTTGCAACACATTTCTGTTTAAGCAGAGTAGCAAGTTAGCAAAATAATCTATCAGCAATGGGTCTACTTTAAAACATCGATTTACCGGAACATCAACTTGCAAATTCACTGAGATGAGAACGTTGCAACTTCACAATGATGAACTCCTGGAACATCACAATTTAACTCTGGGAAAGTAACCACTGAGCCGTCAATTAGTACAAAATGAACGGAAGCAAACTAAACCCACTAACATGGGGGGCTTTGCCTCCACACACCCGCAGCTAAATATACCAACTCCAAGATCACACTACAGTGGAAAATAGGGCAAAGGTCACCATGATGGACCAGTGGTTACTTTCCCAGAGTTAAATTCCGGGAGTTCGTCATTGTGAACTTTCAACTTTCTCATCTCAGTGATTTGCAAGTCAATGTTCTGGTAAGTCGATGTTTTAAAGGGGATCCTCAGCAATAAATAAATTGAGAAAAGTTGGAGGGGGCAAGAGTTTTAGAGTGTAGTTTGCATGAAAGACAAAAGAGGGGAGAAGAGGTGAAACCTGAGAAGGAATAACCTTTGCTCAAGACACTAAGTTACTGAGGAAGGCTAATTAAGTAGGCAACTAGAAGGGAGACAGAATTGTAATTATGTTGGGTCATTACCGTGATGCTCCTGCACTGCTCCAGTAATCAAGGAGTCTCAGTCCTCATCACTAGCACCAGTGAGGGACTTGCACATTGGGAGGATAACAAGTACACACACAGTAAAGTACAACTTCCCTTAAGACCACACAGAGATCAGTCAGTCTGGGGTTGGTTTCTCTCTCTTTATCCAGATCCTCAATAAGACTCCCCACTGACACAGTTGTAGAGTTAAGATCTCAGCTGAGTGGTCAAGCCAAAACCTTCAGCACCCCCTCTGTCCAACCAGTGCTTCGTGTCCTTGCCCAAGTAGCTGTCACACACACACTTTGAGGTTTGATTTATATACAAACACACAGACACTCCTGGGGTAGGCTGGCACAGGTTCACTAGCTATGCCCCCTTCTGCCCAGACTATATGGTAGTATCAACTGCCACCAACCACTCTTATCAGCTACTATAAGGCCCTTCCCAAAGGGTGACCAATTCTACTGTGTAATGTTGCTATTATCCAAATGGTAAGCGTGTCCAAGACTAAGGCTATTTAAGAGTGGCCGGTACAGTGTCACCAAATACATGCAAGTAATCTAAGAGCTTAAATATTTCTAATCAAACCAGCCACAATTAAAAGGTTTAAATATATTTAATAATAAATAATAAAAGCACAAGACAATACTCGATAACTCAGTACAGTGACAACAGAGTTCAGAGTCACAGGAAATATTTTAAAACAACATTGCAGGACACTCTCCCATAAATACAGAAAACATCTAAACTAATTTTACTAAGTTCATATCTATCTCAAAGAGAAATCACTGTAATCTAAGTCTTACTTACAGGTCAAAGTAAATGCAGATGAGAAGTGTTGAAGATGGATGTTTCAGGTCCAAAAACAAGATACAAAATGCACAGACTCACTCTCTGAGATAGTTCTTAAGTTAGTATCAAACATTTCTGCTGGGTTATCTCAGTGTCAAAAATACTTATTTTTCAGATGTTTGCCTGGAACTGGAAGTCGTAAAACAGTTAAACATTTTACCTTTGAAACCTGTAATTATTTCTGTTTCCAGACAATAGAAAGAATTTCTAGCTGCAGACATTCTGTCTCCTAGCTGAGATAAACACCATCATAAACAATTCACTTATTTTCTTAGAGTTTGCAAGTTAACTCTGTTCTTTCCAATAGGGTACACTGTGGTTACATTCTTGAAGCTCAGCACATAACATACAGTTTAACACACACTTCTGCACCAGCAGTTTAATACACACATAACTTATAGTTCTCTTACATTTGTAAGACAAGCCTATGGATCATATTAATATTCATAAATGACACATAATTATTTAAAAACTTCTAGCTAGCTGGGTTGGCAGCCTTCACAATTCCAATGACAGGACCAGGATGAATGGAAGCTATCACTTAAGGCAGATTTAAAGGAGTTGGGGGTTGTGATAGTTCTGACATTACTGGTAACTTATTCCAGGCTGAGGCTACAGAATGACTACAGAGTAGTTTACCAATATTAGTATTGCATTTACTGACTTGTTACTGGTGCTGTAGTGAGCTGTGAAGTGCACGGTTTGGGATATATGGCTGGACGAGAGTGGAGAGGGAGGGACAGGATGATGGCATGTATAAGACTGAATGAGCTGGGAGCAGTTGGGGAGTAGAAGTTGGTGTTGGAATTCAAGCCAATGCAGGTTTTTTAGGGCTATACAGTGATGAGTGCAATAATGTAAGCTGACAGCAAATGTTGCAACTTTATTATAAGTACGTTCTAATTTAGTCATGTGATTAGATTGGAGGGATGTGAGTAAGGGGGCAGCGTAGATTAGAGTTGGTAGTAGGAGGGCTTGTGCTAGGGAGTTTCTGGAGGCATAAGTGAGGATTGTTTTGTGTCTATATAGGAGACCTACTTTTTTGTGCGTTTTTTATGCATTGCTGAATATGTAGATCAAACCTTAAGTGGTTATTGATTATGACACCTAGGAGTTTATTGGGAGATTCAGTAAAGATTATTGTATTGTTTAGGGAAGGACTGAGAAGGTGTCTTTGTGATGTTGCATAATTTTTGGAAAGAATAGAAGTTTTTTTCTTAGGGTTTAGTATAAGTTGGTTAGAGTTAAGCCAGTTTTCAATATAGTGAACAGACTCTTGGGTAAGGGTGTGTGTGAAGGTGAGTGATATCTTCGGAGCAGGAGATGATTGTTGAATCATCAGCATATTGGATAACAGTTGAGAGTGGGAAAGCAGAGTGAAGGTTATTGATGAAGATGTTAAATACAAAGGGTCCAAGGATAGAGTCTTGGGGTACCCCAGTGTGAACAGGTAGGAAGGAAAAGAGGTTAGATTGCCATTTCACAGCTTGGAATCTGTTAGTAAGTTAGGTAGAGAACCAAGAGAGAGTAGAGTTAGAGAGGCTGAGAGATGCTGCCTTACCTAGGAGTAAACTATGAGAGACAGTGCTGAAGGCTTTGGATAAATCGAGAAATAGGCAGGAAACATGCATGTTATTATCATGAGATGTGGTTATTGTGTTAGTAAAGGATGTCAGAGCAGTAGTAGTGCTGTGTTTAGGCTGAAAGCCATGTTGTGTGGGGGGTTAGAAGCTTTTCTTTAACTACATAATCAAGGAGTTGTCTGTGAATGTACTTTTCTAGGATTTTTGCTAGTGGAGAAGGTATAGCAATGTGTCTAAAATTAGAAGAGTCTCTTTCAATTCTACCTTTATGTAGAGTTATGATACAGATCTTTTTCCAGATGCCGGGGACTGTATTTTCCTTGATGGGTCTGTTGATCAAAATGGAGATAGGGAAAGCAATAGAATTTGCAGCATTTTTTAGAAATTGAGGAGCTAGGTTATCTGCTGATGGAGAACAGGTTTTAAGTTTGGAGAGAAGGGACTTGATATAAGTTGTGGGGACAGGTCTAACAGTAAAATTGGAGGTATGGATAGTGGTAGGGGGTGAGGGTGTTGCAATATTGTTTTTTGTAAGGGTACAGATAGAGTTAATGAAGAAGGAATTTAAGACTGCGGCAGTTTCTGAAGTGGAACTATTAGGGCAGGGGTTTGGGGGTGCTGGTGACCCAGAATGTAGCAACTTATTTACACTTTGCCAGAATTTCTGGGGATTCGAGTGTGAGTTGTTGAGTGGACTGCTGAAATAGTTTTGTTTGTCTGAGATGATATTTCTTTTGGTTATGTCACATAACTCCCTGTATTTTTGGAGAGCAGTGGGAGATTTGGCTTTATTCCATTTTTTCCAAGCACAATCATGCTGACTCATAAGGATTCTGGTGGCTCGTGTTAGCCAGGGGGGCAGAGATCATTTTGACTCTTATTTTCCTTATGGGAGCTTTGGAGTTTAATGTGTCAAGAAAAACTTTATTAAAGGCCAGAGCTGCATCTTCTAGAGGGAGATTATAGAGGAAGGACTGGTTAAAAGAAGATAGGAGGTTGTTGAAAGTTTCAACACTGAAGCCTAAGAGTTTGCGGCAGTCTCTGTATTGTTGGAGTTTGGGAAGCTGGGAAGAATATCAGACAATAGAGGTAGGATGGTGATCATTAAGGGTATCAAGTAGTGCAGATGAGTTATGATAGAGGTTAAGCTTGGAGGTGAGTATCCAGTCTAAGGTGGAGGTAGAATTAATGTGTTTATTTACACAAACTGGGTTGGAGATGAGCTAGGTGAAACCAAAGAGGTTAATGGCAGAGTGAGGGGACTTGGTATTGAGGGTCATCCAGTTGATGTTTACATTGCCAAGGATAATGGTTTCATAGGGGATAGTAAGGGGGATCCAGGAGAGGAAGTGTTCAAGAATAGGAATGTTATTACCAGGGGGTGATGTAGATAGAGAAAATGGCAACTTTTTTGTAGGTATTTAAGAGACAGTTAGTGATGAGAATTTCAGCAGGGAGAAACTCAGAAGTTGAGACTAAGAGAGATTGGAGGGAGAGCTAATTGGAGAACATTATGTCAATGCTTCCACCTTTCTTTTTTGTCTGATCCTGTCAGATGCTGTTATAACCTGGTGGTAGTATTTTATTGTTGTAAATTTGAGGCTTAAGCCAGGTTTCAGAGAGACATAATATATCAGGGGAGTATTGAGATAGCCAAGCATGGAGAGGGGAGATTTTGTTCATGATGCTTTGGATGTTCATGGATACTATAGATATGTTTTTGGTGTGAGCAAGTGTGGTAGTTTGAGAACAATTTACAGGGGTGTAGAGTTGGATGTGTAAGGGGAAGCTGGAAGAGATGTGCAAGTAGGCCCAGGATTAGGATGAACATCACCTGATAAAATTAGTTTTAAAAAGAGTAGTCTGGGGATAGCAGTATAGCTTGATGTTCAGTGGGAGAGTAGGCAGAGTAAATAGCTTAACTTTAATAAGTTGGAGTTAAAGTGTGGAAAAAGAGATGGAGCTATTGCAAAAGAGTGGAAGGTGAGAGGAGAGATGAGGGGGTAGGAATGAATAGCTGTGTGGAATGTTGGTGGGAGAGAGCATTGGTAGGAAGTAGCACTGGAGGTTAAGAGCATAGCTAAAGTAGCACAGATAAAAATTAGGAAATGGTTTGGAAAAGTAGCTGTTGAAATAAGCATAATGTGGTAGTTTTGATAAGGAGGATAGATATAGGTATTTATAAATGCTGTTGCAGTCAATGTAAGAGAGTTAAATACTAGAAATAAGTAGTGGCATGTGATTGAGAGCAATATGAAGGTAGTGAAGTGGGAGAAGAGGAGTGGTTACAGGGGAGGAAGTGAGGTGGCTGAAAGGGGTGGGTTTAGTGGTGAAAAAAGTAAGGTGGCACAGAAGGGGTGTGATTACCGAGGTTAGAGTATAAATTAAATGAAAGTGGGGGGTGGTTGGGAATGGGGGTAGGGTAGAGGAATGGACTGGGATGAACCTGGATCCACAGAGCACAACAGCAGTACAGAAAACAGAGACACTAAAAGTTTGCAGGTCAGTCCTTACGTGAATATGCTTTAAGCCAGGATGATTGTTATTATGCTTTAATGGTGCACAGTAACGCAACTATTAGGCAAAAGTTATTTTCAAACAAGACAGATATTATAAAGATACTGGATTAAAACAAGAACTAGACAGAAGGCATAAAAAGGGCAGCCTAGGTCTTGTTGCTAATGCTGGTGGGTTAAAGATGGTATTGAAGGCACAGATGTGGGACAGTGGGTGATGGGAGCCCAGTAAGATAGACCGTCTTGATGTGCATGCCACTTGCAGAGCATGGTTCAGGGGATATCAATAAAATAACTTAACAGTAGTTGGATCTATAAAAGGACATACTTAGTAGCCAAATGCCCTGTTCAGGATGGGGGTGTGTGACCACAGTTGCAGATGGAGTTTTTGCAGCACAAGGAACAAAGAACAGCACCCCAGGAAAAGCGAACAAGTAGACAGAGTAGCAACTGCAGTAACTACAAATAGAAGAAAGAACAATGAGGGAAACAGAAAAAATATAAATGCTTACAGTAGAGAAGTCTTCAGTAATAGCATAGCAAGTAACATTACACAGAATCATATCAGCAATAGTGATATATACAAGCTGCAGTTAATACATTAATGCTTTACAAAGTTACATGCATGTACTAATCAGTCTTTTTAAAGTTCTGTTTTAAGCATCAAGTCTCAAGATGCTAATACAAAGCTGATATGTAAAGGTTAGGCCTTTAGTTTTGTTTAACAAGTCAGCAGACTGTTGCAGACATGTATATCACCATAAAGCAGTAAAATTATAAAAAAGATCACAATAAACCAAGTTTATACAGAGGGTCATCCACTTAATCATTGTAAATATCAAGCATTAGTCACTAGGACCTTTGGAGAGTCAGCGATATCAAGTCAGTGGAAAGAGTACACTCTATGATTATATAGTTCTATGATTATATCATGGAATACTAATTGTATAGTCGCAAGGAAAGAATGTGCACTGCATGCTGCGACTATGCTATAAATGTTATACACAATTATAACATATTTGAAACCCAGTCCATCTCCTCTAGCCCCTAGAATAATTGATAGCAATAGATATATCTTGTAGGCCTGTTAAGAAGCAGCACATTTCTCACTCCGATAACTAGTGGGGATACTTACACAAGTGGTTAGGCTGCCACAGGAATATCATTAAGTGTACGTCTGGAAACTGTAATGATTTGAGCCAATATTAAGCAACAAACAGATTGAAGAGATCCTACCACATTAGTCAAACAAACAAAGACATATTCAGGTAATGCAAAACAGGCTAGTCTTACATGGAGAGCACACTGCGCCATGTAAGACTACAACTAATATGTAATAACTGTCAGTTTAACATATTTAAATATTTGACGCACTTTTTGTTTAATTTTTTTACTTTGTACAAGCCACTTGTTTTAACATATGAATGTACTAAATGTTGCACTGATTCAAGTGGCTCATGCTGTTGGTGATACTGTAGAGATCTGAAGCATGGCATGAATACACAACATTACATGTAGAACTGAGGCAAAAAGAGGGAGCAAAGTGTAAGCATCTAACAAGAACTTGTTTGGAAAGTAGTCATGTTTTTAACCTAAAAACAAGTTAAATATGATAAATGTGACTGTCAGAATAAAAAAACAGATAACAGGGACTTTTTCCTAATTAAAAGGTTAATGTGGTAAACTAATGATGGAAGTAAATTATTTTTCACCCTTTTTTCAACAGACTGTGTAGAGTTCTGCTATCTGATGAATCAGTCTTGTTCTAGTCTTGTTGTGTTTTCATGCAGTTCATTAATAAAGTGTTACTAGTAGTTGATTTAAGACATATTTTCCTGTATGCAGTAGCTATTTGCACAGTTTATTTTGTAGTCTTTATAATGTATCATTACCATCTCAACAGTGCTTACTCCCCTCTGTACTCTTCTTTTCTAGACCTAATACCACTCTAAGTAATCGGCTGCAATGACACCTTTATCTTTAACCAGACCGGTGGATACATTGTTATATGAAAAGCGAAGCCCGGGTCTGAACTGTCTGCAAACACAAAACAGCTAAAGTTAACTTTGTGTATGTGTCTACCTGTTTGAGCGAATATTCATTATCCCCTGGAGAGCACTCTGCTTTGGCTTGTAAGCATTCCACCACTCACCCTCCCCCACCCCCACCCCCCCACACACACACACACACTCTCTCTCTTCTTCAATTTCTCTTTCATTCCCTTCTGTTAGCAAATAGTATCCATAACTGATCAAATACTGTGTGTATTTGTTAATTTAATTGAGAGCACAGTAGCCTACAGATACAAGGTTATGCTGTTTTTCCATCTGATAAATGGTTAAGAAATGACTTACAGCTTCACAGCAGTTTTTTGGTCAATTCTGATTCTTTTTCTTAAACACAAACTTGCCTTTGCTTGGATCTTGGCTCATTAGCAGCAGCACAAAAGAACTGCCAGCCCACACTCTTGTTTCCCCCTCCCCCTTCCCTGTTTATTACCTTAAGCCAATCCCAAAGTTAATAAATATTACCTGTGGCAGGCATCATTTTAGATTTTACATAGCTGGACTAGGTCTAAAGCACTAATTGCTCCCTTCCAATCAATATCTTAGAAAACCTTTATTATCTGATTTGGCTTACTAAGTCCCTTAGTACCCATTAAAGAGTACCTCAGTGGAAAACTGCTCAAGAAAACTTAATGCTTTGTGTGGGCTCTTGAATGCTAAGTGTCTTACCAGCACATAAAAGTGAAATTTACTCTCATAGCCATAAAACTATAAAATGCAAAAACGCGACTCTGTAGAACAAATTGTTATAAAAAGTAGAAGAATCTAATACAAAGTTACAAAAAAAACTACTTTTAGCTCCAGTGCACTCAAGCAGTATAGACAGACTCTTACTACCTTGTGGTCTGGTTCAGCTCTGCTACGTTCGCCATCGCTGCGCTTGGGCTTGCTCCACACCCCACCCTGCCCCCAATTTCCACCCACCCCAGTACAGCTGAATATATAGTGCTACAACCATGCCCCCTCTTTCTGCAACCAATCAGCCATATCCAAGTCATCAATAGGCTCTCCAGTACTTAACCCCTCTATCCTATCTTAAATAGTTTAAACTGGGGAAAAGTCAACCTCAATAATCCCAATGATACTTGCAATGAAGCCAATTAAAATACTATCACTATACTCTCTGCTACCCATTCTGCTTGTCCTATATCTTCTTACTGCCTATGAATATAATACATACCCAGGTTTCCACTACCCAAAAGGCCAAACCTCCACTTATATAGCTACACACAAGCTTGAACACTTAATACATCCCCTCCCATCTAACTCCTTACTTACTAGGTATCACCATTCCATTAAAACAAGATATGCCAACCCTAAAACCAAACAATACCAAAGTCTATTAATTAAAATCTGGAAGCTCACAATCAGATTACAATGCAACCTGACTATTAATGGAGATATCCACCCAAATCCTGGCCCGTCCTCATCCACTGGCTCTCGGTCCATTACTAACTGTCCCACTACTACACAAATCTTAGACAAACCCCCCAAACTCACTCTTGATCAGTCACATAAATATCAGAAGTGTAAACAATAAGATTCAACACTTACATGCCCTCTTAAATGCTCTTTCCCCAGACATACTATGTATAACTGAAACCAGGCTAAAATCTTCTTCTTCAGATAATGAAATTATTCCACCAGGCTATAACATCCTAAGGCTTGATCAAACTAATAGGAAGGGAGGTGGGGTAGATGTTCTGTACAAATCCATGCTTGAAGTGTCCAATAATGCCCTGCAAACATCCCTATTTGGCAATGCTGAAATGCTTATCACTAAGCTCCACATTAATAAGAACAAATGTATAAATTTCATCTGTGAGTATATTCCCACAGGCAATAACATAAATACCCTCAAAGATATCCTACATTAGTTATCCAGCAACTACCCACAAGAAACCATTGTACTTGGGGACTTCAACATAGACTGGAATATGTGTTCCTCAGAACCGCCCCCCCCACTCACCACATAAACCTTTATGGATTTTCACAGGCCATATCCTCCCCCACTAGGATCAGTAAATCCAACAATAAAATAAGTATTCTGTATTGGATTCTTCTCATCACCCATCCCCTCAATTACAAGAGTGGGACCTTGCCTGATGATGTTAAGTGCTCAACTTCTCACCTATTTAATCATGCAAAAAGCTCATATCCACAACCAGTCCATTTTTAAAACAGTAAGGAACAATAAGAATTTCAACTGCACAAATTTCCAAAATGAACTCAAATCTTGCAATTGGTCATTTCTGAAACAATTACTACTTGAAGAAGCAGTAAATTACTTTATACCAAATTCTTATCCATCCTTGACACCCATGCACCAGCACAGACTATTAGAACCAAAACAAAAGTTGCTCCTTGGCTCTCAAAAGAAACCAGACAAAAAATGCTACTTAGAAATAGGGCTTGGGCCACTTTGCGGACCACAAAAAACCCACAGACCAACTTAGATACAGACAGCAAAGAAACGAAACAAAAAAATCCACCACATTAGACAACAAAAACTATTAATGTCATCTACAAGAAAAACACCAAAAGGAGCCACAAAAGTTTTGAGTAAGTATAAATAAACTCCTTAGTCAAGGACAATCCTCCACTCCTGCCCCCTTAAATTCTAACCAAACCCCCCCAAAGAAATTGCCAATACCTTTAAGAGCTTCTTTACAGCAACCATCCAGAACCTAGCTAACCAATTATCCCTCAGATGCCCATATTCTCCAGCCACTACACCCAGCTCCCAACTCTCCTTTAACTTCAAACCAGTTTGCACATCTTTTGTCCGAAAATTACTTAAGAAACTAAAGCCTACCACCCTGTCGGCTTATCTACTCCCTGCAGAATATCTATAAAAAGCTGAAGATGCCATAGCATACTCCATTACTATCCTGATCAAAAGAACTATAACTGAAGCATCCATCTCCTCTGTCTGGAAGATATCCCATGTCATCCCACTCCATAAAGGGGGCAGCTCTACTGACCTGTCAAACTATAGACCCATAACTATTCTGTCACCCTTGGCTAAAATTATGGAAAAATACATCGATAATCAACTCCTGAACTATCTTATCCATAATAATCTTCTAACCAACACCCAACATGGCTTTAGACCATTCCATAGTACAACTTCAGTCCTCTTCTCCTTCTGTAATGCCACTAACCAACACCAAAACAATAATAAACTTTCATCTGATATCTTTCTCGATCTTTTGATAGCCTTTGATATGGTAAACCACCAAATACTCATAAACAGTTTAAAATCCATCTCCTTAGAGGGCCAGGCCATCCATTGGTTTCAATCCTATCTCAGTGGTAGACAACAGGCTGTCCTATGGCAGAGGAAACTATCCACCCTTTTACCCATCACCCTCGGAGTACCCCAAGGCTCCATACTAGGTCCAATTTTATTTTCCATTTTCATCAATGATTTGTATAAGGTCATCCCAAATGCAACATGCATTCAATATGCGGATGACTCCACTTTAGTATGCTCCGACACTTCACCTACAGAGTTGCAGATTCTATCCCAAAATACTTTTAACACAGTTGAAAATTGGCTCCTTAACCATCATCTCATGTTAAATCTTAATAAAACCAAACTGCTGCTTTTCTCCCCCACTCGCAGGTCTACCTCTATGACCTTTATATTAAAATCCAACAACGGCACCATTATTTCCCTGGATTCCTCAACCAAACTGTTAGGAGTTATAATAGATAATAACCTTAAATTTGATCTGCATATCAATAAAACTATTAAAACAGTTAATAAAAAACTTGGCTCACTATATAGGATCAAGTCCTTCCTAACGCGATTAGCCAGAACTGTAATTGCTCATACACATCTACTCTCCACCCTCCTCTATGCTTCCCCTCTATTTACAAACCTCAGCAAAACTGACCTTAATAAACTTTCTAGCAGCTACAATCACATTGCTAGATTTGCTACCGATGCAGCCTACAGAACTCATCACTGTCATACCCTAAATTTACTAGGATGGCTTAAACTGCCTAACCTACTTCAAGTTAACTAACTAATAGTTGCACACAATATCCTCTACCAACCAGATAATACACCCGTACATACCTCATCACCCCCTACAGTAACCTTAGCGCACTTGGTTCATCTGAAAGACTACTAGTTCAAACTCTCAAATCCAAAAACACAGCCGGAGAATCTCTATTTGCTAACTCTGTTGGCAAAACTTGGAATTCTGTTCCTGCTAATCTTACATATGAACTCTCTCTACCTCATTTCAAGAAAAGTCTGATTCAGTACTTTAAAAAATGATGGCTATGTCCTTGTCCTAATCCAGACTAATGCTAACCATCACTTGTGTGCACATGGAAGACTTTTGCCTACACTTTGTTTTTTAACTTATATATCCAATGATCTCCTTGGATCTACTACCAGGTTAGCCTACTAGGCATTCAATACCCTATCATTCTTAAAAAGACTGTCTAGAATTTTCCATCTGAGTAAAAATGTAATAATTTCTTTGTGTATATCTGTTGGTTGTGTTTGTTTACATCTGTGTAAAAATCTTTTTATTTGTGTTTATTATGTGTTTTAAACTGTAAAAATGTAACAGTTTGTTGAATGTGTTTTTTGGAGCTTTTCTCCACTGAAAATGGATATGTATCCAGTCAGACTATCCCAATAAACAAATGTAAAATAAATAAATAAAAATAAATAAATAAAATAAAATTAAACTGTGAATCATCTTTACTTACTAATTTGGAAATACACTGGGGTTCATTCATGTACACATATGTAAATGCCTTTCAACACGTGTATTACAAGATATATATGCACATGTGGAGATCTAGAAAAATGACAGGATATTTCTGTTAGTATGGATGACTGATTTAAACTTAACACAAATATAACATGTTTTTTTCACACCTTGGGTTTAATACTGAAAATATTTATCTAATTAATCAGAATCGATATCACAGTGTCACTAAATTAATCTGGAATAAAGGAAGTAAGATATGTGATATGAAAATGATTTTAGTTGCTGTTTGAGTTACTTTTTGCAGATACAAAGAAAGTTATATTGAGTGTGGTAGTTTAAAGATTTAACTGGTGGACTTTAATACATAGTTGAAAAAGAAAAATAGTACACATGAGATTGTTTTGTTTCTGATATAAATATAACATTAAATGCATTATTATGTAGTATGAGCCAGCAGGAGTTAGCTGTGTGTGTATATATATATATATATATATATATATATATATATATATATATATGTGTGTGTGTGTGTGTGTGTGTGTGTGTGTGTGTGTGTGTGTGTGTGTGTGTGTGTGTGTGTGTGTGTGTGTATGTATTTATATATATTTAGATATATGCATACACACATACACAGACACAATAAAATATTATAAGTAAACTTTATTTTTTCTTGTGCAATGCATATTACTTCATATAAATAAACACAAGTCATAGCAATAAGGAGCAATTATCCATACTTATTGTTGATAGGTAATTTGCAAATGATTACCCTTCAAAATGCAAACATACGTAGCTTTCATAAATAAGGTTTACTAATATTAATGTATCATTTAAAAATGCCACTTATAAGCTGTATGGGACATTTGAACAGGATACCACTAGCACAAATTGTAAATGTATATGCTGACAGATGCTTTATTTCTAATGTAAGAAAGAGAATACAGAAGACAAAACAATATTAATAGAAAACAGCAATAAAAATGATCAAGATCTCAACTTCTAACAAGACAAGAAGGGAGAGGAAGACGGCCTACTGGAAAAGTATAAAAAGAACTGGGAATAAAATGTGCTGTAAGTAGTAGTTATATATCGAATGGAATTCCATATGCTCTGCTAAAGTGTAACATGTAATTACACACAATATAAAAGACATTTGATGGTAGAAATTATCTAGAAAGGAAGGGAGATAAAATAGATTTTTCTTCTTTTTCCTTGGCTTGCAAAAGTATACTTAACTAGGAGTTCAAATAACAGATCTCATGTGCATTCATTTGTATTTATTTTTAAATACAGCTTGATTTATATGAGGAAAATAGATATAACCGTAGATATTAACTACCCTTTCAATATGTATGTGTTGGTTTAATTTTAGACATAGATAGGAAAGAATAGTGTTGGTAATCCTAGAAAACCATGGATGAATAGTTGATCTAAATGACTAAAATTATCAAAATTAGAAACTTGCTTGAATATGTTTGGGTGTTGAGGAATATTTAGAGATACATTTTCAGGCCAACAAACAAACTGAAGAAATATAGATTAAAACACAAGTGGAAGGGCCAAGGAAACAAACTGCTGCAGATAAAATCCAGAAGAACTTTAATCTAGAAACTTTTTGAAATAAAAACTTGTTTAAAACTATGAGAGTTAAGTGCTTTCGTTCACAAAATACATGGACTTCATCAGATAAACATTGTTGGAAGTACACACACATTTTGTAGCTTTTGTGTTCAATTGCATGACCACCAAGCTCCCTGGAAACATCATCTTAAAGGTGCCACCACAAAGATATTCTGTGTGTAGCACTGAATCAGTTCAACTGACAACATTTGCAAACAAGGAATAAATATATATATATGTGTGTGTGTGTGTGTGTGTGTGTGTGTGTGTGTGTGTGTGTGTGTGTGTGTATATATATATATATATATATATATATATATATATATATACACACATGTATATAAAAATATAGAACAAAATGCATTCCCTATAAAATCAGAAAAATGCATAAAAATATGTAAATTAAAAACCCTGTATTTAGGGCTCATCTTTCCAGTGCTTTTAACTTAAGCAAACATGCTATTGAAACATGTTCATTGAGTCCAGACTAATTATTCGCATTCAAATGTAGCTGCCAATATAATTCACATTTTTCCATTAATAAGGTCCATGGACTTTCATTACTGTTAGAAGGCATTTGTTCCAAAATACAAAATTTGAACGTGTGGTGTGGGTAATATTTTATGTGTTTGTAGAGGGTGTTAGTCTCTTTTCTCATTCTGATTTCATATAAATGTTCATATATTCTGTCCTTCAGTTTCCTCTCAGTTTTTCCAATGTAAAAACAGGGGCAGAACATACATAGTGCACAGTATACCGCCTTTGTTGTACAACAATTGAATCTGTTTCTTATAGTGACCACCTGGTTGTTCAAAGCAATTTCATGCCCTTTTCTGTGTTATAGGGTGCAGTCTATCAAAATATTAATTTTTCAACCAATTTTAAAGAAATGATGAGCATCATAATGATGGAGGAATAAATTAACATCATATTTTTCTCCTAATAAAAAGAACTATATATGGCATGTCATCATAACATATTTTCCAATCATTTAATAAAAACATACATAATGGCAAATGAGAAATGGCCATATTTTATTGGTAGAAAAATTGGTTGTTGTTGTTGTTGTGTCTTTCGGCTTTTCCCGGTTAGGGGTCACCACAGTGGAACTCCGGTTCCCTAATGACTGGCAGTAGATTTTTACGTGCCGAGTTGTCAGCCCTGACGCACAACCTTCAATGAAGGTACGCCCATTCATGCATGTCTCCACACAGAAGACACTCTAGCTGAGAACTGAACAGGACAACGTTTTATTGTGAGGCAAAAACGCTACCGCAGCACCAACACCGGTAGAAATATTGGTATGATTTAAAAATAACAAAAGATGTTTAATCAGTGTAGGCATACCTCTCAACCTTTTATTGCAAGAAATCTGGACAAAGCCTAAAATAATGGTGAAACAAAGACAAAAATAGGAACAGATTTTAAATATTGCTCTTATAAACTTAGACATTTGCTATATTAACAGTATTTGTGTTAGCATGTATTTTCTTCAGGATATGAAATCTGAAAAGCAAATCTATGTCATTATTTACTGACACCAGTCCTCAATGATTTGCCAGAAAGCCACACATTTTATGAGGTGTAAATGTTTCTTCTTTTTTTTTATTTTAACATTTCTTATCTGTATTAGTACTGTGGCCTGTAGGACCCATTCCAGGTATAAGCCCGGCCTAATAGCTTGGAATAACAGTTACCTAAAAAGAAGTTAACATTACTGAGAAAAAGTGCATGCTAATCAGTTGACAGTAAAGAAATGAGTACATAATCTTCAGGAAGTCATCAGTAAAGAATCAAAGAATCATGCAGTGCAATGAATGATTTCAGTAGCAATGTATCATAATCTAACTGTTATTGGTACAAAGGCTAGTTTCTGGTCCTTAAAATGTGTTACACCAAAAATTACTTGATAAGGATTAGATAAGGCAGTCACTTCACGTCCAATTCTGAACTTGCAGCTGTTTATAAACACATGGCAACAGGGATAACTGCAGTTACTGTTGGTGAATTAATCAGTAACCAACAGTGACTAGAAAGCACAAGAGTGTCATGGCATTCACATGCCCTGTGACTAGGAGCTCCATCTAAATATCCAGTGAGCTTAAAGGAAACTGCAATTATTGTTAGCGAAGTTCTCAGTAAAAGTTCACCTTTCAGGAAGTATAAGACTATCATGGCATCCAGAGTTGTTGCCTAACAGCAAGAGGTTCTCCTGTTCGATTCTCGGCTAGAGGGCAGGGAGTGCCTTCTGTGTGGAGTCTGCATGTCCTCTCTGCGGTTGGGTGGGCATTCGAAAGACATGCGTAAATGGGCGTGCCTTCGTTGAAGGTTGAACGTCGAGCTGGCACCTTGGCGTTCGTCAAAATCTACTGCCAATCATTAGCGGACCGGAGTTCCGCTGTGGCGACCCCTAACCGGGAAAAGCCGAAAGACAACAACAACAACATGGCATCCCCTGCCTAGAGACTAAGGGCTCCATTTGTTATTTTCAGTGAGTTTTAGTACATGACCATTTGTTTGCAAAAGTGGTCAGCTGCTGCATTACTAGACTTACTTTGTTTCTCATCATTCTCTTCCTATTTGAATGCATAGCCTCTCATTCTGTTTGAAGCCTTTTCACCCTGTAAACCTCTGTAGGTCCAGAAGAATGTAAATGACCCCTATAGCTCACTATCTTTGTTCTGAGAAGGTATTTTACTCAATGTGGTTATCTTATTTTGGTGGTTATTTTTCTTATGAAAGAGACAGTGTTTATATTCCCATTGCCACCTGCATTGTTTAACTACCACTGTCAACTGTTAATAGTTACTAAACATTCTCCAGCACAAGTCCTTATCTGCAACTTTCCATGCTGCCTGGGATATCTTGGTTCTGTGCATGAACAAACTAATCAGCTCCAACTAAAGTGGGGTATATAACCCACTTTGCTCTTCTCCGACTCTCAATTTCCTAGTCATCCCCAAATTATTCAGCTTATTCTATCATATACATTCTCCATCTTCCAGCTTAACCACTCTACTCCTAAAGAGAAATCATATATTCCTACACTTTCATCATCCACAATTTCATAGTGCAGTTCACAGCTAATCTACTGATAGTGCTCCTCTTTCTTTTACTTATCTTCACACGCACACACAACAACTATTTACAATTGTCCCATTACACAGAGTGCATTCTACACGACCCTAACCCATGAGTCTCTTGACTCATTACTTTAGGAGTGTGTGGAAAACAAAATATAATCTATTTCCTTCCATGCAGACAACTCATTGCTTATACAACTTCATTCCTGTAGCCAATAAAACTGCCACTTAAACACACTTTGAAGGTCAAATAAACTTTTCACCATCTTAATTATTTCTCTAGTAGCTTAGCTAAGACACATCTTCCTAAAACTACCTTGATACCTGTTCGTACTTACACCAGTCATATATACTACTTCTAAGAGCAAACACTGTATCACAATCTAATCACCAGCAGCCCATAAACCTACATAACTACCACCTTCATTCTATGTCAGGAGTGAACTATATCAAACCAGTTATTTCTTCCACACCCCCTCACCTGATACCACTGCAATCACTAAATAGTGGCTCAAAAATGACAACAGCAGAATCAAACATTCTGTTCCCTGGGTACAGTTATGCCTTTGCCACTAGACCAGGGCATAGGTCTGGAGGTGAATAAGATGGTCTCTATCAGACTGGTAATGTTAAAGCATTACAATAGAGAGTAGTTCTGAATTTCTTGCTCTATTTTTGTGGAGAGTTAATAGTTATAAAACATCTCCATCAGAAGTACTTGCTTTATTTTTTTTATTTTATTTTTAACATTTGTTAACTGGGTTAGTACAGTGGCCTATGGTTCCATTTCAGGCACAATCCTTGCTTCTAAATCAGCCATTATACTGCATGATTCTTTGATTCTTTACTGATGATGTCCTGAAGATCAAGTACTTTTGCTCATGATAACTGATTATCATCGGAAGATAACCAGGGGAAAAGTCTGATACTTTAAACAGAATGAGAGACCATATGGAAACAATGCCAGTATAAATCAAAATGAAATATCTCATTCATCACCTAAGCAAACACTACCTCTGATTCTAACCCGAACTGGCTACTGACTAAATTGCACACCAAAATCTCCACACATCTCTGCATTGCCATGGCATATATACCACCCCACCCTCTTTCTTGAAATTCAAGACTTTCATTCAAGCCTCAATCTCGTCTGTCTCATAGGTATTCATAGTCTGAGACTTCAGCCTAAACCTACTAGATCCACACAGAAATTAGTGAATTCTTAGGTGATTGAAAATTACTTCATCTTATAAGAAAACCATCCAGATTTAATATAATCTCAAATTAACACTCGCCAGTTGACATCATAATCACCACTTAGCCATCAAATCTTTTTACTCTAATCATTGACTCCCCCACTTTCAGTGGCTATTGCACTATTATCTTCATATTCAAAACCTTAATATTATACAGCCCCCCCAAAAAAGACCATGCAGCCTAGATTGCTCCCAAAATTGTCACCCTGCAGGATGATAACAGTACAGCAAGAAAACTTACTCTTAAACCTCCAAATCACCTACTTCTTTGTTACTAGACTTTTTAACACAAAGTTGAATGTCTCACTAAGGAACTATAAGCCTTCCTGCAACTGTGTAACTAGGCATAGCAACAACAGGTAATAAATCCAGCAGCGTCCACAAGAGACTAGTTCATCACTTAATGTAACACTACCAAATAAGCCATTAGAAGACAGGAATCCAAATATCTTACCTATAAACAGAAGTCACTTCTGCACTTCTCAAAACACTTCTGACAGGAAGTCAACAACCTCATAGAACATGCAATCCCCAGAGATCTCTGTATTTGATGTCATTCAGTATCAACAAAGTGTCATCACACCACTCAGTTTCTCACAGTATTCAAACAACTGGCAACTCTGACATCTGATCCCTTCTTCCACCCCTTGCAGCACCTTCCTCACCTTAATACTTAATACCCTTCTACTTTACAAAGATTACAGCTAAATGGTTCATACCACTGTTAGAACAAATCCTACTTCTGGCATCCACAAGCTCTGACAATTTTTGCTCATTGTTCTTCTTTACTGCAAGGAATTATTATTATTATTACTCTGTTCAATATCTGTAACCTCTGCCTCACTTCAGACTCCATGTCTGCAATCCTAAAAGTAGCCAAAGTCAGACCAGTTTGTAAACAGGCAAACCTTACCTCAGTTGTTCATTTCCACCCAATCTGTATTTTGCCAATCCTAGGTAAAAATCTGTGAGAAATTCATATGTAATTAACTTCTCTCCTGCCTGCAACAATACCCACAATTCTTCCAAATACAACATAGATTCCAGTCAAGCAGAATCTCCATAACTGCACTTTTGTCACTTACTGGCGACATTTCAACTAATATGGATGCAGGTGCTCCTTTCATTGATCTAACTCAGACCTTTGATCTGGTTAGGCACACAATGCTGCTATTCCCACCTGACTAGTAAATAGGTGCTAGTCCACAGGCTACTAGTTGTGTAAAAGACTTTCTTACAAACTGATCATTCTGTGTCAAAAGGGGCTCCTCTTACTCTGCGGAAACAACTATTTTTTCAGATGTCCCACAAGGCTCCATACTTGCCCCTACTACTTTTCTCTGTCTTTGTAAACAGACTTCTTTTGCCATTCCTACTTCTATTATACCCAGATGATATGGTCTTCTGTAGATATAGTCCTACACACCAAGACATTCAGGCCTGCCTCATGATCTCATCACTCTTTGCAAATGGCTCACATTCAGAAAGTTTCTGCTCAACCCAAACAAAATCAAAACCATGATCTTTCACACCCCCAAAAATCTTCAAAAGCCCCAACACTCACCAGATCAGTGACCTAGATAATGACGCCCTAGAAGCCACCTCCTCCTTCAAAGGCTTTCGCATCTGACTGGATCATACTCTGAATTTTAAGAATCATGTTGAGAAAATCAGGTCAGAAATCAACCACTACCATTTTTTGGCCTCAGAAACTGTTTTGCTTCCTGTTACCACCCATTAGAGCAGCTGTTGACAAGGGCCAACTTTTTCTACAACTGGAATATGGTTTGCTTGTATTTGCTCAGCCTCCAACAAAATCATTACAACCCTCCAGACCATCTCCAAAAATATGCCACTATATTAGCCAAGTCCCCTCAACATGAGCACCACCGCCTTTTCCTCAAAATAGCTAAATGGTTACCAGCAAAACAAAAATTCAACCTCCTTCACAGCTCACTCTATTTAAACTTCTGCAACAGGCCACTCCATTTGACCACTCGACCAAACTTGGTAAAAACAGCCGTTCTTAAAAACCTAAGAAGTAATTCAAACTCAAGCTGAGTTCTCCAAATCCCCAAAACAAAAGTCTTTTGCACAGATCACATTTTCTCCATACTAGCCCACAAATTATGGCAATTTTCTCTACACTTAAAGATCATCATAAATATTCCAAGTTCAGGCAACTATTCAAAGCCTACTTCCATAAAAAAGGAAAAGTTAAAGTGCAAATGTAACTTTGGACATGTTACCTAATTCGCCCTGGATGCTGCAAGCCTTCTAATTCTGCTACAGGTATCTCACAATAATCTCTTCTATTGGACAGCTTACATCTATGTGTATATAAGGGCCAACTTTTAAAGTTCAAAGTTTCAAAACTTTGAATTTCTTATGGTTGAGACCATAAGATCAAGTTTTGAAACTTCAAAACTTCGAAGAAAATAAAATAAAACATTTTTTTTTTTACATTCTTGCAGAGAGGTAAGCC
Organism: Protopterus annectens; assembly: GCF_019279795.1. NCBI lineage: Eukaryota > Metazoa > Chordata > Ceratodontiformes > Protopteridae > Protopterus > Protopterus annectens. The sequence goes on along the minus strand of NC_056734.1, from coordinate 979,908,628 downwards.
CCCCCACACAGCCTCCCACATCCCATGCTAGTTAAATATACCAACTCCAAGATCGCACTACAGTGAGGAAAATTATAAATTTTCCATTCCATTCTGCTTGGCAATCTCCATTTATACAGTTCAAAGTTTCAAAACTTGCATTTTCAGAACCTCCCAGATGTTGAAAATGAGATTTTAAATTCTGCTTTGGACGGGGGGGTTAGTTTTTGGTCCCTCTGCTGCAGAAATGATCAAACACTGTGATGAAATGGGTGTGCTGATACATGGAATCTCTAAGTTTTCAGCCCTCCTCTTCTAGGTTTTTCAGAGGATTCTCTAACTCCTCATCCAATTTTGGTAAGAAACAAAATAAACAGTCTCAACAAAATACAGATAAACTGACATTTCAGAAGAAATGGCAAGGGGGTTCCAAGAAAAATTCTTGAAACTCACAAAGTCAAGGACAGTCGAGTAAGTCAGAATGACTGTTTAAGAGAAATTGCCCCCCACCCCACCCTGGCACCCACTTTTTTCTTCCACAAAGAATGAATCTCCATTTTTCTCTTTGGCAACAGATAATTTCAGACAAATGGGTTCTGAATTTTATTCATCAAGTTTGCAGATGGCAGTGGGAGGAAATTCATCCTTTCCAGTGCATAATTCCTCTTTTGTTTTCAGCTATCCTTCATCACATGCTGTTCCCAGGAGTGATGGAACCTGTCTCCTCCTTCCTACATGGGAAAGGGGTTTTATTCAAGGATGTTTTTAGTGCCACAGAAAGAAAATGCTTGGAGACCTGTTCTGGATCTTTCTTTCCTAAACATGTTTGTGATAATGCCCAAATTCAAAATGATGTCACGTCATATATTGTTGCCTGTTCTTGCTCATTCAAGTTTTCTTGCAACATTTGATTTAAAAGATACTTATCACATCCCTATTCATCCAGACTTCAGGTGTTTCTTAAGATTCTGTTTGTTTGGCTCACACTATCAGATCTCTGCCTTGCCCTTTTGACTATCCACTGCACCAAGGTGTTCACAGTGTCGAGCTCCAGTTGTAGTGCATTGCAGGCTAGAGGGTATCCACATTTTTCCATATTTAGATGATTTGCTTATCTTTGCAGTGTGTTGTCATGAATCTCTGTCTTGGGTGAGAGATCTCTTACACAAGCTGAGATTCTAAGATGATATTCAAAAGACTTTCTTATTGCCTCCTCACAGGATTGTATTTTGAGATGTGAATTAGACACCAAGGTTCAAAAAAGATTGCTTTCACAGGAAAAAAATCGATCTTTATCTAGATCTGTCTCGAAGGTTTTCCACTCAGACTTCGATCACTGCAAGGGACTACCTCAGGATTTTGGGTCTTATGGCTTCTGTGATTCGCATGATTCCCCTGGCAAGACCCCACATGAGAAAGATACAGTGGTATCTGAAGTTTCTCTGGACCCAGCACCAATACTCCTTGACTTTTCGGATTCTAGTGCTGCGGTTTGTCAGAAGGGAAGTCTCTTGGTGGAGACATATCCCTAAATTGAGGTTTCCCCTTCTTCCTCAGTTTTCCAAAGCAGTCAGTCACCACAGATGGTGCAGACTTTGCTTGGGGAGCAGTTTCAGGAAGGATAAAATTACAAGGTGTACAGGACACCAAGGACACATGCAAGCATATAAATATAAAAGAAATGCTTACCCTGAGGTGGAAGGATATTCCAAACCTTGGATGTACACAAACAACTTGGATACCATCTTGACAAAACTAAATCTTTCAGATCTTTGGATCAATTGTTCATTTCTTGTGAAGGTAAGAAGAAGGGACAACCTGTGTCAAAGCAGACTGTTTCCAAATGGGTGTCTAAGGTTTGATAATCATCCAGTTTTATTAAACTCACCACAACAAACTGTTCCAGGCAGGGTCAAGGCCCACTCTACCAGGGTCTTGGCCTCATCTGTGGCTTTTTGGAAACAGTTGGATTCTAGAAATATTTCAGAATCAGCAACTTGGTCATCTGTGCATACTTTTGCAAAGCACTATAAGCTTGATTCCTTGTCTAGGTTTAGATCAGACTTTGCTAGGACTATTATACAGGGGCTCCTGGACTCTTCTCCTTTCACTTCCCAATATTACCCATATAGCCAAGGATACTGCAGCAGTGATCAATATGATGAACATAGTACAGTTCTGTAGGTAAACTTACCAATAATAGTAGATGTTCAGATGATCACTGCTGCAATAGCAGCACCCTCCCTCCACCTCCCCCCTTGCTTCTTGATGTATTGTTTATGCCAGTGTGTGGTAATTTATTTTTTGTTCTTCCCAGCATTGTCCTTTCAGGGCTCAGCCTCACTGTCTTGTTGTCGGGAAAGCTCTGAAGGGTTTGGAACCCAAACTTGTCTTTAAGTCAGCTCAGTTTGAACTGTTTGACAGTTTGGGTGCATGAAAGATTCCCTGAAACTGTGGAAGCTGGCTGACTGTTTTATCCTTGGCAGGATATAACCCATATAGCTTAGGCTACTGCAGCAGTGATCATTCAAACATCTACTGTTATAGTGGGTTTACTTACAAAACTGTACTTTCTGAGACAGTTGAGGAAAGAAGTAGTAAGAATTTAAGTCTCAACTGAGCTTAATCAAATGTAAAGAAAGGGAATATCATACGTTATTTCTGTCAGAAATGTAATTACAAATAGAGCAATAAATTCAGTTGTTCACTGTATAGTGCTTTCACAATACCAGCCTCAGATAGGCTATATTATCTTATTTAGTTCTGAGAAGACCATCGAAAAAGATTTTGTGTTTGCTTGCTTCCATATCAAGACAATATTACCTAATCTGTGCACCCACTGCTTGAAATTCCCAAAAGATGTGAAGTTAACTTATTTTACACCTGTCTGTGGCCATAGCAATGAAGAAAGCATTCTCAGATTATGGTATTCCTGTTGTGTCTGTATCATATAATGGCCTATCATATGCCGGTACTGAAATTAAAGCTTTTCAGAGTGGTAGAACAGCTGAAATTCCAGCATGTTACAGTCATGTTGAGAAAGTAGTACATACTGTAAAACATTTGGTGAAAATCACTAAGAAAATCTCAAGGAGCATTAACATCACCTCTTACATGGACTATCGCTTCGCATTAGTGAAATATAGGAAGTCTTCAGCACAAGGTACTGGTATCTCACCTGCACACCTATTAATTGGCTATACATTAAAAGGAAGGATTCCTAATTCTGCTTCTTTGTTGGCTTTATAAAGAATGGTGGCTCTGTGGGTAGAGCTCTTTTAGGAGCAGGAACAGAGGTAAGGTTAGGGTTAGCACACATGAGCAGTGATGGACACCTGCATCACTTTACTCATGGGTGCTAGGCCTAACCTTTCCCCTGTTCCTAACCCCAGACCTACAACTTACCTTCCTAAAAACCCTTTTCATAACAGTACCACTTAATAGGAAATGCAGATACATTTTACGTGCACCAACACATGCAGTAAGCACAACACAACATTTATCCCCTTACCTAAGTCTTACTCTAGCCTTAACCTGCAAACACTCTCACACAGACTGTCCGTCCTAATGGCAAACCTTTAGCAATATATGAAAGGTTTGACATTAGCAGACAATCCCTGCTTAAACACCATCAGCATGCACATTCCCTTCAGTAAAGAAACATTCAGCATTGCTCCTTTCCTAAAAAATACTTTTGATAATTTCAGATACCAGTAAACACTATTGATAAAGTATACATTCGACAGCATGTACTGCAACCACATGCATACATGTATACATATGCGTATACATACACATATTTTGTATTTACCCTTACCATCACTGTCTATGTCTTGACTGAAAAGTGTTGATAGATTACTCAACTTATCTACTTAACAGATCTTCTCTTTCGGCTGTTCCCGTTAGGGGTCACCACAGTGGATCATCTGTTTCCATTTCTTTCTGTCCTCTGCATATTGCTAGGTCACACCAACCACCTGCATGTCCTTTCTCACCACATCCATAAACCTTATCTTAGGGATTCTTCTTTTCATCTTACCTGGCAGCTCCATCCTTAGCATCCTTTTCCCAATATATCCAGCATCCCTCCTCAGCACATGTCCAAACCAACGCAATCTCACCTCTCTGACTTTGTCTCCAAACCGTCCAACTTAAGCTGACCCTCTAATATACTGATTCCTAATCCTGTCCATCCTTGTCATACCCAGTGCAAATCTTAACATCTTTAACTCTGCCACTTCCAACTTTGACTCCTGCCTTTTTGTCAGTGCCACCATCTCCAACCCATACAACATAGCTGGTCTCACTACCCTCTTGTAGACCTTCCCTTTCACTCTTACTGGTACCCGTCTGTCACAAATCACTCCTGACACTCTTCTCCACCCATTCCACCCTGCCTGTACTCTCTTCTTCACCTCTCTTCCACACTCACCATTACTCTGAACTGCTGATCCCAAGCACTTAAACTAATCCACCTTTGCCAACTCTACTCCCTGCATCCTCACCATTCCTCTATCCTCCCTCTCATTCACACACACATATTCTGTCTTAGTCCTGCTGACCTTCATTCCTCTCCTCTCTAGATCATATCTCCACCTCTCCAGGGTCTCCTCAACCTGGTCCCTACTCTCACTACAGATCACAATGTCATCTACAAACATCATAGTCCATGAGGCCTCCTGTCTGATCTCGTCTGTCAACCTGTCCATCACCATTGCAAATAAGAAAGGGCTCAGACCTGATCTTTGATGTAATCCCACCTCCACCTTAAACACATCTGTCACTTACACTGCAAACTTCACCACTGTCACACTACCCTTGTACATATCCTGTACCACTCTTACATACTTCTATGCCACTCCTGACTTCCTCATACAATACCACAACTCCTTTCTAGGCACCTTATCATATGCTTTCTCCAAGTCCACAAAGACACAATGCAACTCCTTCTGACCTTCTCTATATTTCTCCATCAACACTCTCAGAGCAAACATCGCATCTGTAGTGCTCTTTCCCAGCATGAAACCATACAGCTGATCACTAATCATCACCTCCCTTCTTAATCTAGTTTCTACCACTCTTTCCCATAACTTCAAGCTGTGACTGATCAGTTTTATCCCTCTGTAGTTACTACAGCTCTGCACATCACCTTTTTTTTAAAAATAGGTACCAAAACACTTTTTCTCCACTCCTCAGGCATCCTCTGACTTTCCAAGATTTTATTAAATAATCTGGTTAAAAACTCCACTGCCATTTCCTCCTAAGCACCTCCATGCTTCCACTGGTATGTCATCTGGACCAACAGCCTTTCCATTCTTCATCCTCTTCATAGCTGTCCATACTTCCTCCTTGCTAATCTGTTTCACTTCCTGATTCACTATCCCCACATCATCCAACCTTCTCCCTTTCTCATTCTCTTCATTCATCAGCCCCTCAGAATACTCTTTCCATCTGCTCAACACACTCTCCTCACTTGTGAGTACATTTCCCTCACTATCCTTTATCACCCTTACCTGCTGTGCATCTTTCCCAGCTTGGTCCCTCTGTCTAGCTAATTGGTACAGGTCCTTTTCTCCCTTTTTAGTGTCCAACCTTTCATACAACTCTTCATATGCCTTATCCTTAACCTTTGCCACCTCTCTCTTTGCCATGCTCCTCATCTCCTTATACTCATGTCTACTTTCTTCATCTCTTTGACTATCCCACTTCTTCTTCACCAGCCTCTTCCTCTGTTTACTCTCCTGTACTTCCTCATTCCACTACCAGGTCTCCTTGTCATCCTTCCTCTGTCCAGATGTCACACCAAGCACCTTTCTCACTGTCTCCCTTACCATCTCTGCTGTAGTTACCCAGCTATTTGGTAACTCTTCACTGCTCCCCAGTGCCTGTTTTGACTCTTCCCTGAACTCTACCTCATAATCACCCTTTTTCAACTTCCACCATTTGATCCTTGGCACTGCTGTCACACTTGTCCTCCTCTTCTTGATTACCAACGTCATCCTACAGACCACCATTCTATGCTGCCTAACTACACTTTCCCCTGTCACCACTTTACAGTTCATAGGTTCATAGGTTGGTACTAGGTTATCGGCCCTAGGGCCTATACAAGCCTAGCCATAATAATTCCCTGCCTATTTCTTCCCACATTATTTACTTCCCTGGACCCCTTTCTAGCAGGGCAACTGACGTGATCCCCGGGGTGAATTTCCTTTCTCCCATCCAATCATCAAGGTTTCTTTTGAAGAGGGCCAAAGAGGCACTCTGCTTGACATGTACAGGCAGTCTATTCCAGAGTCTGGAGAGTCTCTGAGTCAGGAACCTATCCCGCCAGCATGTTTTGTTTATTGTGATGACAAGATTTAGATCCCTGGAGTCTCCAATCTCCTTCAGACTGGCCCTCCTGCATAGGATATAATCCAACTGTGTGCATCTTCCTCCACTCTTGTATGTCACCCTATGCTCCTTCCTCTTCTTAAAATATGTATTCACCACAGCCATGTCCATCCTTTTCGCAAAATCCACTACCATCTGACCTTATGCATTCCTCTCCTTAACACCATACCTGCCCATCACTTCCTCATCCCCTCTGTTCCTTTCACCAACATACCCATTGAAATCTACTCCAATCACCAGTCTCTCACCCTTGGGTACACTCACCACCACTTCATCCAACTCACTCCAAAATTTTTCTTTCTCATCCATCGCACACCCAACTTGCGGAGTGCATGCACTAACAACATTCATCATTACACCATCAATTTCCAGCTTCATAAACATTACTCTGTCTAACACTCTTTTTACCTCCAAAACACTCTTGGCATACTGTTCCTTCAGGATAACCCCTACCCCATTTCTCTTCCAATTCACACCATGATAGAACAATTTGAACCCACCTCCTATACATCTGGCCTTACTCCCCTTCCATCTGGTCTCTTGTACATACCATATATCAACGTTCCTTCTCTCCATCATATCAGCTAGCTCTCTCCCTATACCAGTCATACTGCCAACATTCAAAGTTCCTACCTTCACTACTACACTCCTAACCTTCCTCCTCTCTTTCTGTTTTCGTGCATGCTTTCTCCTTCTTCTTCTCCTTCAGCCAATAGTAGCCCAATTTCCACCATCACCCTGTTGGCTAGCAATAGTGGTGGTGGTCGTTGTTAACCCGGGTCTCGATTGATCCGGTATGGATATCTGTATTGTCCACATATGTTATTTGGAAGAGGTTTTACACCGGATGCCCTTCCTGACATAACCCTCCCCATTTATCCGGGCTTTGGACCGGCACGAAGAAATGCACTGGCTTGTGAATCCCCAGTGGCTGGGTTATATTTACTTAAACAGATAATTTATAAATTTCTGAAAACTAATAATGGGTTCAAGAAAGACTAAAACATAATTAGTAAAGCAAAAATTATGTTAAACATGTCAGCTCTCTCTTTGAGCTGAAGAAAATAGCTCAGTAAGAAATCATTTCAGTAAAATTCCAGTGGAAAAAAATGTCCATTCCCTACAAGAACCATTGAGGCTCAGCACTCAAATCTGCTAGATTATTTTCCCATGGACAAGAGCCTTACAGCCCATTTATTCTCTAGTGGGGGTTGAATGGTGAAGGGTGAGCTAGCCAGGAGTGGGTGCTATCATCAATATGCTTAGGAAGATCTTTTGTCAGTGAGACATAATCTCCCTCTACACAGGCCCTAAAATACCAAAAGGGTTGATGTGCAGTGGGCCCTGGGCAGTGGGACAACTGCATTCTTTCAGGTTTATGGTGTTGCAGATTGTAAAAGAGAAACCTTAAGTTGACAATATTAACAATCTTACAGAAGCTTTTGAATGGAATTGAATTACTAAGTTAGATGCTGTTAAACAACAAGTGCTGAATGACCAATATAGTTTAAAACGTATGCTAAAGCACACAAAATTGAGACTCTGATTATAGGTCGTGATGAATGATGTCATGAGTATATATTATTTAGTTGATACTCTTAGAGGGAATTTTTAGATGGTGTGAAAAAGTGCTCTGAGATTAGAAGTGACTACTGTTTTTATTTTCATATTTTTATCCTGGACTTGGCTGTTCAACAAAGTTGTCTTCTCATGCCTGAAGTTTTACTTTCTTTTGCTGTATAAAGCTCTACCTTGGTTCTGCCAAAATTCTTTTTGTGGTTTCATGGATTTTCACCACTGTATCATTCTAGCTCAGCTACTGTCCCATGTTAAACCACAGCTTTGGTAGCAGCATATGCAATGCAGAAGTATAAAAGCATGCATGATGTCTCACATATGTAGTAGAAAGTGCACACAACTCTTATTCCTTATTTGGATATTGTTCTCCTGCAACTTTTCACTTCTTCTAGACATATGCTTTTCAGGGCTTGGACTGCATACATTTCCCTAAAGTATGAAAGCAGATATCCACGCATGCAGCCTGTCCTTCTAACCTTGCTAATGCATGCATACTAATAAATGTAGCTGCAGAACATGAGTAGTGAATTATCTGTAGTCTAAGGAATCATTAAGGAATCATAATCACTAAGGAATCGTAATCACTGACATCATTAGAGGTCTATGAGAATAGTAATAACATTTGAAATCACTGTTGTCTGTCTTGGATATATTTGATATTGTAAGTGATCTGTTTTTTGCAACAGATAAACTTTTATAGTTTCAATGGATGAAGTTAGATCCTGGGTGTTGCTGTGGTGCAAGGGCTTGCTTATTGAAGTTTTGCAGTAGTTCTCATACCTGTTGTTGTTTCCCACTTAGTGCCTGGCCCAACACCTTTTATTACTGTGCCATCTTATATTGGTCAGTTAAATGTACTGCGCATTACATGGTATTATTGGTTCAGGGCACACAGTTACATTAATATTACTGTTCATGCAAAGCAATCTAATGTTATTCATAATGTGCAGCTGATTTTTTTTCCTGTGTGTGTATGTTACTTTTTCTTGCTTCTCTATCACCTAAGGTCATCAGCAATCTTCCAGGTTTTTAAGCATTAATTCTTTGTTTTCTTGATAACTAACCTCAGACAGACAACTAGAAGTGGGAAGAAATGGAATCCTATTATATACATATCTTAAAATGTCAAAGGCATCTTCTTGACACAATGTCAGAACTATTATATCCCAACTATATCAGAAAAATGTCAAGATTGCATTATTACAGCAGGCAAGCTAAAATGTAAGCCACTATTTAGACCTACTGATATAATAAAAAGTAAGGCAGAAAGAGGTGGAATATACATATTTTTTCACTGAACTATAGTTCCTAAGTAAGACTACACAGATGTTACATGTTGAAAGAATACTGTAACATGGTCCAAACCATGAAAATAATCTGACGATACTGTCAGACTATGCATCTATACCTTCTTCACTAAGTTGTGAGCTTTCATATGTAGCCAGACAGTTCTGTTTATATTGCATGTTGTTGTGCTTTTTCTTTGTTAGTTCCACTAGGCTGGTGGCCTCTTTTCAGGGGAGACCCAAGGAAATATTTAACCTGACTAGGGGAAATTTTGCCAGTGTATCTGGGAACGTCCCCAACTCTTTGGAGGTTAGGATGTGAAGCACTCTGTGGAGATGCTAAGTGGTGTTAGAGGGTTACTACTGTAGTTCCAGGAATTCCAAGATGGAGGTGAGTGCAGCCAAAATGGAGAGAGAGGTGGGAGAAAACTTATTGAAGGAAATTGTGATGAACTAATTTTTACAGTGTTAGAAACTGGATGATTGGAGACACAAGTGCTGGCAGATGTTGATGAACCAGGAAGGAGAGGAAGCATGATGGAATGACTTGTAGTAGAGTGTGTATAACAAGAGGAAGAAACTGAGAGGTTGAAAATAGAAGCAACAGCTGGTATCAGAAAACATTGGAGGTATTCTCAGCTGGTGGAATATCAACAGGGTTTTTTTATTACAAGAAAATGTTATACATATGCAGCAAGGCAGAGAAGAATGGAAGAAGGAACTGAGAGGAGATAAAGATTTGCAGTTTCTCAACAGCCACAGAAAAGGCAACCAGTGGTAAAAATAAAAAGTTAAAACTGAGGGCAGTGTGAACAGGTATGACATTAGAGTTTAATGAGAGTAGTAATATGTGAAATAAGAATGAGCCAAAAATGTATAAGTGAGTTATGTGTATATTAATGCGACAGAGAGAAAACAGTTGTTTGAAGAAATTAAAAAAATGTGTTAGTGAATATGGCAATGTTGATAGTAGGAGATTTCAACTGTAATGTGAGGAAAGAAAAGGCAAAAATAGGATAGGATATTAAGTTGTTAAGAGAATTAATAAAATGCAGCAAATTAAAAGTGGGAAAGAATAGAGAATGGATGTACAAAAGGACAATTTTAAGACTGAAATTAATTATATAGTTTACTCTAAAGACATGAAAAAATAACACAAGGAGTACAGATGGCAGTTTTTGTATATTAGAACAGTACGAGTTATATCAGAGGAAGACACTAAAATAATAAAGGAGGGAAATGGATTAAGAGTTTAACTACAGAGTTTAAAAGGAGAAAGAAATATGGACACGCCATATGACAATGAGACAATTTTATAAAGAATTAGACAAAGTAATGAGCAATGAATACAATTAAGTGTAAAAGAAAGTATTTAGAAGTGTGAAAAGCTTAAAAAAGAAATACAATTAAATATAAATATATTTTATGAAATTATGAGAAAGAAATAGAACAATGAAGTTTCAAAATAATGGAAAAAGTAAAAAATGAAAAGAATAGAGAAAAAATAAAATGATGTTATATATCCAAACATTTTTTTTGAATGAAATGAAAGAGGGGGTTCCCCTTATTTAGTAAAATAAAATTGAAAGAAGGAAGGGTGGATACCATCTTAGATGGTAAAGGAGACATAAAATACAAACAAGAAGATATTATGGAAGTGGTAGAGAATTTAATAGATAATATTACAAAAAGAAGAAATGGATGGGCAAGAAGAAGAATGGAAAGTGAAAAAGTATCTAAAAAAGTAAAAAAAAATGTTTTAGAAAATTTGATAAAAGTAATAAAGAAGATAATAAATCAGTACGCGAATTGGATGACATAAACTAAGAGTGTTATAAGGAAATGAATAAAGGTGAATACTTGTGAATACTGACTATAAAAAATTTACGAAAATACTGCAAAAAAGATGCAGAGATTATTGGAATAAATAGGAGAAGGGAGCTAAGGTATAAAAGAGAGATGAAAGAAATGTTAATTATAGTGGAAGTCATACATCTCAACCGTACCAAATTCCTCTGTATTTACTGGTTTTGAGGGCAAAATAATAGGATGCCATGAATTCCTGGCCCCTTTAATTCCTGAATTTTTTTAATATATATACAGCTTTAATTTTATGGCTGACATCACCACACATAGCCAGCCTACAGGGGCGTGCATGATGACATCAGCTTCATGTGACAGCATCGGTCAGATAAACTGTTTTGGAAGGAAATAGGGACAATAGCAGCATGGCATCAAGTGGAGTAGAGCTGTGCTGTTGTGCACAATTTAAGTGCCCAGCACCCACTCGTGCCCACAGGTCAAGATGAGAAAGCCTCCAGGTTAGAAAAAAGAAAATGCAGTTTGTTATTTGTAGGCAGTGCATAGCTGGGGGGGGTAGCTTGCAGTCCATCCACCCAACCATGTTTTGCTAGTGCGTGAGTGTTGTGTTGAGTATTTTTGCAGGATTTAAGACTGTATTCAATTTGGTGTGTGATTGCTTTTGCGCCGGGGGGTGGGGTGTGTGTGCTTATTCAATTCAGTCAGATGTTTTATTGCTTAAGTCCATATTCATTTCAAATGGCAAAGTCCATACATTCAGTGTGTGATTGCTTTGCTCTGGGGGTGGGGGTTATTCAATTCAGTCAGATGCTTAAGCCTTGTGTGTGTTTATTTAATTCAGTCAGATGCTTAAGTCGTGTGTGTGTGTGTGTGTGTGTGTGTGTGTGTGTGTGTGTGTGTGTGTGTGTGTGTGTGTGTGTGTGTGTGTCTGTTTATTCAGTTCAGTCAGATGCTTAAGTCTTGTGTGTGTTTATGCTTATTCAATTCAGTCAGATGCTTAAATCTTTGTGTGTGTGTGTGTGTGTGTGTGTGTGTGTGTGTGTGTGTGTGTGTGTGTGTGTGTGTGTGTGTGTGTGTGTGTGTGTGTGTGTGTGTGTGTGTGTGTTAATTCAATTCAGTCAGATGCTTACGTAGTGTGTGTGTCTGTGTGTAAAATGCCCCAGTTAAGTATACCAGTATACCTGGTGGCTAATGCTACTCAGGCTCAAACTCTGTACCTTAGGAACGAGGAGCAAGAGCCTGAATTCTCTACCCATATCACTTGAGAGCTATGGGCCCAACTGCTCAGAATCTCTGGAATACGTATGGTCTGTTCCTCTTAAAAATTGTGTTTTTTCTGGCAAATCAGTGAGAACTGATTTAACTAATGATAGCCATTTAATTTTCAGTCTTCCTATCTTTCAGGAAACGCATGGTAACACAAAACGTTTTATTCTAGCAAATTTCCAAGATTATACAAGCAATGTTTAAAACATGTCCCTGGTTTTTGGGCCTATGTCCTGTCCCCCCCCCCCCCACATAAATGTTGGCTTTTTCCAGATTTCTTGTGCTGCAAAGTTGAGATATAGTTGAGTGTCAAGTGGATCTTACAAGGAGCTGAGAGCTTCAGGAGAAGACAAGTTTCATGCTGCTTATGTCAAGTCTGTTTGCATTGTTAGTAGCACAACAGTATACTTGCTTTTGATACAGAAGGCTGTGGGTTCTACTCCCACAGTATGTAGATGGATTGCTGATACTATACTGTGTTGTACTTTTAAAGGGGTGGATGGTGCAGTCCTGAGAATGCTCTCCTTTGGAGGAGATACCTAGTAACTATGAACCTGTTATCAGTTTGCCATCCATTCCCTATTGCAGTATTACTAGCTTATCATTTTTTTAATGTAACATAGGCAATTTATTCTTCAAGGGCAATAGGCACTTTACTTGTAGATGAAACAATGAAATATAAAGTTCCATGATCAACTCCCCCCTTTTTTTCCTGATTTTCTACATGGGGTCTGCTATTGCTTGTCAGCTGTCAAAATCTCTGATTCAATGCAGTTAATTTTATTTTTATAGAAGAAAATTGTATTTTAGTTTTATACAAGTTCAAAGTCTGATACATGTGCAAATGTTTATATAAATAAACACTATTGTTCTGGTTATATTTTGTCTGTTTTTCAGTTTGTGTTTGAATGCTGGTATCCCACAGTTCCATTGAAGTGAGTGGGGTTACATAATACAATATGCAAATTTTATGTTAATCAGCATACAGATTTTTGGCTAGCTGTACCTACTTTTGTTGGGGCTTTGTCCAGATTTTTGATGTTTCTAGGTTGAGAAGTATGATAGAAGTCAAAGAAGAATGATACTGAAAGAAAATAAAGAAGTAAGACTGATAGCATATGATATAGCTAAAGCCTTTAATAAAGTGAACAACAAAGCAATGTGGCAGATTTTAGAGGCATGTGGTATAGGAAAAACAGTAATGTAATAAAGAAATATTATTAAAATACATGGGTAGAAATGATGATAAATGGATGGATGGGGAAAAAGTATTATTAGAGGAGTATAATTGAGATACCCAGTGAGTATGTGCTTATCTGTATTAGTAATTAATGCAGTAGTGCAGATGTCTATGCATGAAATGAGGTAGACAAGATGGGAACTGGAAGGAAATGTCATGTTACCAATATGTATGATATATGGAGATGATTTAATTCTAATGCGGATGTGTCCAACCTGCGGCCCTCAGAGCTCTTCTATGTGGCCTGCGACCTTTAACTGCAACTTCAGTGTACGCATGCGCCAAAACACTTTTTTCATTTGTTTTTTTGTGCCTGTAACCTGTAATTGCAACATTGGTGTACGCATGCGCCAAAGCACTCTTCCCGTTTTGTTTTTTCATGCTGACGTAGGATCTGTGTGTTCACGCTGCTGTGTTCTTTCGTGCCAAAGAATCAGTGTGTGTGTGTGTGTGTGTGTGTGTGTGTGTGTGTGTGTGTGTGTGTGTGTGTGTGTGTGTGCGTGTGTGTCTGTCTGTTTATTCAGTTCAGTCAGATGCTTAAGTCTTGTGTGTGTTTATATTTATTCAATTCAGTCAGATGCTTAAATCTTTGTGTGTGTGTGTGTGTGTGTGTGTGTGTGTGTGTGTGTGTGTGTGTGTGTGTGTGTGTGTGTCTGTGTGTGTGTGTGTGTGTATGTGTTAATTCAATTCAGTCAGATGCTTAAGTAGTGTGTGTGTCTGTGTGTAAAATGCCCCCAGTTAAGTATACCAGTATACCTGGTGGCCAATGCTACTCAGGCTCAAACCTTGTACCTTAGGAACAAGGAGCAAGAGCCTGAATTCTCTACCCATACCACTTGAGAGCTATGGGCCCAACTGCTCAGAATGTCTGGAATACGTTTGGTCTGTTCCTCTTAAAAATTGTGTTTTTTTCTGGCAAATCAGTGAGAACTAATTTAGCTAATGATAGCCATTTAAGTTTCAGTCTTCCTATCTTTCAGGAAAAGCATGGTAACACAAAACATTTTATTCTAGCAAATTTCCAAGAATATACAAGCAATGTTTAAAACATGTCCCTGGTTTTTGGGCCTATGTACCCCCCCCCATAAATGTTGGCTTTTTCCAGATTTCTTGTGCTGCAAAGTTGAGATATAGTTGAGTGCCAAGTGGATCTTACGAGGAGCTGAGAGCTTCAGGAGAAGTCAGGTTTCATGCTGCTTATGTCAAGTCTGTTTGCATTGTTAGTAGCACAACAGTATACTTGCCTTTGATACAGAAGGCTGTGGGTTCTACTCCCACAGTATGTAGATGGATTGCTGATACTATACTGTGTTGTACTTTTAAAGGGGGTGAATGGTGCAGTCCTGAGAATGCTCTCCTTTGGAGGAGATACCTAGTAACTATGAACCTGTTATCAGTTTGCCATCCATTCCCTATTGCAGTATTACTAGCTTATCATTTTTTTAATGTAACATAGGCAATTTATTCTTCAAGGGCAACAGGCACTTTACTTGTAGATGAAACAATGAAATATAAAGTTCCATGATCAAGCCCCCTTTTTTTTCTGATTTTCTACATGGAGTTTGCTATTGCTTGTCAAATGTCAAAATCTCTGATTCAGTGCAGTTAATTTTATTTTTATAGAAGAAAACTGTATTTTAGTTTTATACAAGTTCAAAGTCTGATACATGTGCAAATGTTTATATAAATAAACACTATTGTTCTGGTTATATTTTGTCTGTTTTTCAATTTGTGTTTGAATGCTGGTATCCCACTGTTCCATTGAAGTGGGTGGGGTTACATAATATAATATGCAAATTTTATGTTAATCAGCATACAGATTTTTGGCCAGCTGTACCTACTTTTCTTGGGGCTTTGTCCAGATTTTTGATGTTTCTAGGTTGAGAGGTATGGTAGAAGTCAAAGAAGAATGATACTGAAAGAAAATAAAGAGGTAAGACTGACAGCATACGATATAGCTAAAGCCTTTAATAAAGTGAACAACAAAGCAATGTGGCAGATTTTAGAGGCATGTGGTATATGAAAAACAGTAATGTAATAAAGAAATATTATTAAAATACATGGGTAGAAATGATGATAAATGGATGGATGGGGAAAAAAGTATTATTAGAGGAGTATAATTGAGATACCCAGTGAGTATGTGCTTATCTGTATTAGTAATTAACGCAGTAGTGCAGATGTCTATGCAAGAAATGAGGTACACAAGATGGGAAATGGAAGGAAATGTCATGTTACCAATATGTATGATATATGGAGATGATTTAATTCTAATGTGGATGTGTCCAACCTGCGGCCTTCAGAGCTCTTCTGTGTGGCCTGCGACCTTTAACTGCAACTTCAGTGTACGCATGTGCCAAAACACTTTTTTCATTTGTTTTTTGTGCCTGTAACCTGTAATTGCAACATCGGTGTACGCATGCGCCAAAGCACTCTTCCCGTTTTGTTTTTTCATGCCAGTGTAGGATCTGTGTGTTGACGCTGCTGTGTTCTTTCGTGCCGAAGAATCAGTGTGTGTGTGTGTGTGTGTGTGTGTGTGTGTGTGTGTGTGTCTGTGTGAGAGTGTGTGTGTGTGTGTGTGTGTGTGTGTGTGTGTGTGTGTGTGTGTGTGTGTGTGTGTGTGTGTGTGTGTTCACGCTGAAGAGGGATTCATGTACAGATTTGCTATTGTTGCCTTTGAAAGGGACAGCACCTAACTGTATTAATAGGTAAGTGTGGAGTGAGTGCATGCATGAAAGCAAAATGTTTGTGTGCATGAAAATAGAACAAGTGTGTGTGTGTGTGTGTGTGTGTGTGTGTGTGTGTGTGTGTGTGTGTGTGTGTGTGTGTGTGTGTGTGTGTGTGTGTGTGTATGTGTGTGTGCATGAGAGAGAGAGAGAGAGAGACAGAGAGAGTGTTGTACTGAATTAACATACCTGTCAACTGTATGGATTTTTAAAGAATGTCTAGTATCTCCTCCGAGGTCACAAAGAGTGGGGAACAAATGGGTAGCAATCAGCTAACTAAGTCTTTTAAGTGTAGAAGGCTGTATTTTTTTGTCAGAACATCATGTTATAATTCCCTGAAAATTTTGTTAATAAATCAAAGGGATTGACATATGGATTATCTGGCATGCTTAGTTAAAATCCAGTTGCTGCATTATAAACAGTTTCCATTAGGGTTAGTGGTATGACTTTTGCTCAGTGGAATGCCGTAAATCAGAATATATCTATTTTACGATGATATTGGTTCAAAAATAAAAAAAAAATGCTTATTTTTCTTAAGGAAGTTTTATGTTGGTGGATTTATGCTTGCTCTTCCTACCAAATTTAGACTCAAGCAGTGACCCACACTAGGTTCAAAGGTAGGTACAAGGCTATTGGCCCTAGGGCTTATATAAGACTAGCCAAATGGTACCCTGGCTTTTGCCACCCAAGAAAATTATTTTCCTTTGCACCTGTCAAACAGAGCCACAGAAGTGATCCCCGGGGTGAATTTCCTACCCCCCATCCAATCATCAAGATTTTTCTTGAATAGTGTTAATGAGGAACTCTGTTTGACAAAGATAGGTAGTCTGTTCCAGAGTATGGGAAGTCTCTGGGATAGGAATCTATCCCTCCAGCATATTCTGTTTATTGTGGTGACAAGGTTTAGTTCCCTAGAGCGTGTAGCTTGGAGGGATTGGGATTTCTTTAAGTGGAGTATGTCCAACAGCTCTGGGTTTGACTAGCTTTGTATGTTAGGCAGAGATCGCCTCTGAGTAGATGATATGCAACAGAGTAAAGCTGGAGTTTTTTGATATGGTCCGCATAGGGCATCTGAGGCCAGTAATCCTCTTTGTGAGGTATTTCTGCAGCCTTTCCAGTTATTGTAGATGTCTTGTGAGGTACATACCAAAAAGGGCATTGTACTCTATAATTGGTCTAATGAGTGATGCGTAGAGGGGAACAATGACCTCTTTTTTCCTGGATGAGAAACCTTTTGTGATCAGGTGTGCCACGTAGAAGGATTTCCTGACCACTGTGGCGATGTGATTATCAAAGGAGAGACTACTGTCCACCTGTGTTCCAAGGTCTCATCACACTTTCAGTATTAAATAGACTACCGCCTATGTGGTAGTTTATGGATACAAAGTTTTTACCAAAAGAGATGACGATGCACTTTTTGGCATTGAACTTGAGGCCATGGCTTTGACACCAGGCATCTGTCTCAGTGAGGTCCTTTTGTAGAAAGTCCACATCGTTAGGAGTTTTGATTATGGCTCCTAGTTTGCAGTCATCTGCGAACTTCATTAACCAAAGACATTCTGTGTTAGCCTGTACTTCAAAGAAGTAAATACCAAACAGGAGAGGACCTAGGACTGAACCCTATGGTACTCCACTTGTCACTGGTCTGAAGTTGGATTTAGAGTCTGCTACTTTCACAGTGTGGGTTCTGTCAGTGAGCCAGTTGGCAACCTATCTTGTGAAATAGGGATTTATACCTAGTTTAGTGAGTTTATCTATAATTCCAGAGTCGGGGATGGTGTCGAAAGCCTTGGTGAGATCTAGATAGGCTGTGTGAACCACCTTACCCATATCTACGGCTTTGGTGACCGCTTCAAAGAAGTCTGTCAGGTTTAGGAGACATGATCTGCCTTTTACAAACCCGAACTGGGTAGGGTCCAGAGTTTGGAGATTACCAACGTAGTTGTTTATAAGTTCCATGATGATACGTTCCATAGCCTTGCAGACCAGGCTTGTCAGGCTAATGGGGTGGTAGTTCCCGGGGTCCGTGGTGGCTCCCCCTTTGTGGAGTGGGATAACCATTGCTGTGTGCCATTCAGTGGGTACAAAGCCTAGATAGAGACTATGATCGAACATGGTACTTAGGTGGGGTGTCAGTTCCTTCTGTAGTTCATGTAGAACGCAGCCTGGGATGTTGTCAGGTCCCATGGATGCTGTGTTCTTGGCTTTGGAGAGTGTGTTTTTTACCTGTTCAGCCATGATTACAGGAACTTTGCATTCTTCCAGTATAGAGATGGGCCCTTTAGGGGGTGAGAGAGGGGGGTAAAGTTAGCACTGAACCTATCTGCCAGGATGTTGGCAATATCAGTTGGTTCTGTATATTTAGTGCCATTGTGCTGTAATTCAGAGCAGATCTGAGTGTTGCCATTGAGATTCTTGACATAGCTATAGAATGCTTTGTGGTTGTCTTTAGAATCAGTGGCGATTTTGTTTTCATAACTAGCTTTGGAGGATTTTATGAGGGATCTCAGCTTCTTACTGAGGCTGACCACGGAGTTCCTCTAATCATGGGATTTTACTCTTTTTTGGAACAACTTCTTTCTTCTGTTGTAGAGTTTGTTTATGGCAGGGGACCACCAGATTGGCTTCCTTTTTTTGGAGGATAGCATCTTGGTTCTGTTAGGGATTGCACAATCCATGCACTCGTGTAAGTGCTTATAAAGTACATTTGTATAGGATTCAGCAGTCGTACCTCTATTGTCCATCAGCATGGGTGTCGTGAAGTTTGCCACTTCTGTCTTAAGAAGCGTGAAGTTGGCTTTGGAGAAATTTTTACGGTGGTTTCCCTAATGGGGGGTGGGATGTGGATGTCTAGGGTGATTAGCTTGTGGTTGGATCTGACCAACGAGGAAGTGGCCTCTGATGTGGAACACCAGTTGCCCATGTTGGTAATGACCAGGTCTAGGATATTGCTGCCCCTGGTGGGGGTGTGGATAAGTTGATCCAAGGCATTGGAATTTATGAATTCCAGAAAACGTTCAGCACAAGAGTTGGTACATGAGTAGTTTTCCCAGTTAATGGTGGGGTAGTTGAAATCGCCCATTATTAGGGTGTTAGGCTGTACCCTAATATTTTCCAGTGTATCAGGAAATGAGGAGTGGGAATCCTGGGGCATGGTGGGGAATCTGTAGCAACCTACAGTTTGGATTGCGGTCTTGCCCAGAGTTAGTTGCACTTGGATAATCTCGGATGCATTATGCTGAACAACTAGCCTGGAGGTGTGGATATCCTTAATGAATATGGACACGCCTCCACCTTTAGTGTTTCGGTCCAGGTTATGTGGCCGAAAGGTGTGGTATGAATTATAGCCTGGTAATGCAGGGGTAATCTCTGGTGCCTTGAACCAAGTCTCTGTCACTGCACAGATGTCGATGTTCTCCATTTTAAGGAGTGCCTCAAGTGAGTGCATTTTGAGGTTTAGACTTCTAGCATTAAGTAGCATTACCCTCACATTTTGCTTGCTTGTACCTGTTACGGTGGTGAATTTGTCATTTGAACCTTGCCTAAAAAGGCACTATAGGCGTGGCAAGAGCCTTAGCCAGTATCTGGAATCCCAAGGCCGACAGGTGCAGGTCATCTCTGAAATTATCGTGGTTTGTCGATCATGTTATCCCAGGCAGACAGATACTGGATCCCCTTAGAATGACACCAGAAGCTTAGCCAATTGTTGAAGTCAATCATTTTGTCCTTGTACTGTGGTATCATTCTGGGTGATGGCAGGATGCTACTCAGGGTGAGAGTCATACTGGCCTGGGCTACAAGATCGGACAGCTCCTCTATGTCTCTTTTCTTGTAGTCCATGGAGGTATGTCTCAGGTCATTCACACCAACATGGACAATGACAGAGTTATATTTGTACTTGTTGTGGAGTGTCCTGAGAGTGTGCGCTATGTGGTGGATCCAGGCACCTGACAGGCAGCTGACAGTAACTTTCTCCTTGTTTAGCCTAGTGAGTGGAACATCAGTGTGCCTAACTATAGTCACCTATGACTAGTATGTTGGGTACGTTGTTATGCCTTATGGGCTGTGGTTGAGTGGCACACTGAGTTTGTAGGCTATGTGTCATTAGGGCTGTGTTGGGGGGGGTGGAGGTTGCTTGCGTTTCTGCTATGGCGGTCCCTGTTGCTTGGGTAGATGTTTACTGAGAGCCTCTGTGAATGTAGGTGTGTGTTTTGTATTTCTGTGTGTGTGTTTTGGTGGTGTAGATTTTGAGGGACTATGTGATGAGTGTGGTGTGGTGCAAGTGTTTACCTTCTCCTCTTGACTGTCTAGTCTAGTCTTGGGTGAAGAGAGCTTTGCTTCCAGTTTGGCTATATAAGTGCATCTCTCACAGGTTGTAGTGTTGGGTGGTAGGAGGAGAGGGTTGTCTGTGTACATGAGGCAATTGCTGCATTGCCCCAAGATGCCCAGATTCATCAGGTAGACAGGAGAAAACACTGGGAGCTGACACTTAGACATGTCTGGAGAGGTGCTTATTTATTAAGTACTAAAAACTGTTTTCCTCTAGACAAGTGAGGAAAGTTGAGTGCTGTAGTAATTATTAGTGCTTACAATAAGTTCTGAACAAGTGCTGAGCTCAAAGAAACAGATTTGAGTCTCAAACTAGAAAACTGGCTAGTTCTAAGAAACAAAATTAAGCAAGAAGGCTTCCCTCCAACACAAAAAGGCTTGGGGGCTCAGAAGCCCACAAACAGTCCTGGATAGAGCAAATCTGTATCTGGACTAGATGACTTACAGGAAAGGCAGGAAACAAGCTTAGAAAAAAAAAAAAAATATATATATATATATATATATATATATATATATTTTTTTTTTTTTTTTTTTCTAAAGTGGAAAGGGGAAAGGAGGGGCAGAAACTAAGTGGATTGGCCTTCTCAAATGTTCTCCCTGGATTAGGTAGAATGAGGTAATTACACTAGACTGGGAGGAGTGTCCCAGATCAAATTTACAGTAGGGGCGGGCAACTGTAAAACCACCAAGTGCTATAAATAACACGTAAAAAACGATTAGCTCAGTGTAAAATGGCAGAAACACTCACAAGTTAACTTCTTAAGTAACAAAGTTGAAACCTGAAACAACTTTAAAAAAAAAGCTTGAAAGAACCAATGAGGTGCTTACTAAATGAAGATATAAGTGTGTATCTGTCTTTGTATTTGAAATCACTAACAGAAAGTACATTCTGGAGTAAGAGTTCTGGCATATTTTCCTGTGAAATTTGTTAGAAAATTTCAGGAGAGTCAGAAATTTGGTCCTGTATGACTAGGTATCACTAATATTACTACATACACATTGGTTACTGTTTTTTTTTAATATTCATTTCATAACTTTCAGGTGGACAACTAAGTATATCTCAGAATCCTATCATTAGGGTGTCTTCTGAAATCATATCTAAAATAATAGTTGTTCCTCAGACTATATGATTTTTACTGTCATTTTAAATGTATAGCATACGGTTATTTTACTTGTTTAGGAAGACATTCACATATATGAGAATATGCAGCCTGTTTTTCTAGATTCTGTTAGCTCATGCAGTGGGTTGTATAAAGCTGAATATTCTCTTGTTTGTCCTGATAATTTTATAATTATACCAGGAAGAGTGATGTTGGGACATTGACATTTGTAGGCAGCATCATATCTAGGCCAGTATGCTAATAATATTGATAGGCTACCTTTGTAAAACATTCAGTTAAAAAAAATCTTATCAACGGCATAAATACCTTGTGTTGCTGTAACATTGGGCCTAAAAAGAAGATGCATTTCTGTACAGAAGTGAATACTGTAGTATAAAAATTGTCATTTAATTTTGTTTTATAATTAAAATTCAAGATGCACTTTTCCTTTGCCGTTGGAACTGAGAGCACAGACTATGAGTTTTTTTTATTTATTTTATTTATCATTTGTTAACTGGGAAAGTCTGACTTGGAACAAAGCCAATTTTCAGCGGAGGGCCAGGAAGAAACACCCCAGATGCATTTGCAAGACAATCAGTTTTATTATAGGGAATTATTCCAGTACCATGTCTTGAAAATGTCCTGGGACTATAACCAACTTTTTGGAAATATAGCCATTTATGTACAGGAAGTAGAAATGGCCAACAGAAATCAGTTAGTATTTGGAGGTTTAAAGATAACTGATTCCACGTCATATTCTTTGATAAAGGCACTGATACCCTTCACTATGCTCAGACAAATAAATGCTAATGCAGATCTCTTGAGTTTTACTGATCACTCTGGTCTTCATACTAACAAATCTGCATCTTAGAGCAGACATCATGATTGCAAAGAATGGCAATATGAAAAATCTTTGTTATATCTAGGTACTTTTTGGGCATCTACTGCTGACTTTAGATCCCAGCATTTCCCATACGTCTGACATACTTAATGATTCCCATATTGTTGGAAGCTTACCTTGGATTTGTCCCCTCCACAATGAGATTTGCATCTCTCCAAATGAGAAGGTTTCTTAGCCCAAGGGCCTAGTAACATCCAAGTTCAAGCAGTGGACAGGGCATGCACAGGTGCAATAATTGTCCAGCTGAGTTTTTTCTTTGTGTCCCTAATCACCCCTGGAATACTTGTATGCTATACATCACAGGGTGGTTGCACAGGGGTGCCATGAGGAGCCACCTCCTCACAAAATGATGTGCCCTGTATTATGCCTAACCATCTACCAACTTGATTGATGACTGTTATCAGAGCTATAGCGTCACCAGCAGGTCTTGTGTCCTGGGTGAACCCTTGAACATGTTCTCACAATCTGCTCCCTCCTCCCACCAAAACGTGAGCAGCCTTGTACCTCATCATTCCTCTTCCCACATCATTGGCTCCTCCAGCACCTGGGGTGATAATCTACCTAGGCTGTCTGTGTTTCAGTCAGAGCTTCTTCCCTATGTGCCATAAAACATCTTTAAGAAACCAGCAAAATCAAGAGGTATGATCTCATAAAAATGGAAGGGTTCCATACCTCTTTATTTGTAAAAAAAAAGATTAACTAAGATGTTAGAGTTAACTGTCAGGTTAAGAATTAGAATTTTAAGTCAAATATTAGGCATTTATTACATTTATTCATTGTTCGAATGCACCTACAGTACAGCCAGGAGGTCAACTTTAGTGGCCTGTGTCAGCGAAATAGTTGACTATATGATATATTTTATATGTGGCCCCAAGACAATTTCTGTTTACTCAATGCGGCCCTGGCAAGCCAAAAGGTTGGGCACCCTTGTTCTAATGATAAAAAACAAGGGATGGATTTCAGGTTATAATAAGCATCAAAAAGCTGTTAAAAGCTGGTCTGCAGTTAAAGAAAGTGAAATGTAAGGGATTTGGTGAGATAAAAAAAAAAACAAATATGTTTCAAAGTGAAGGAAATATAGATTTTGGAAATGACATTTGATGAGTATGGATGTGTAATAAGTCAACGGAGAGAGATACTGGAACAAATAAAAAGTTAGCTTTGTAGAATCATTTTTATTTGTCATTTCAGAAAAATACATAAATGTTGAATACTTATGTATAAGGAAATAGCATATTTATGAGAAATATATACATACACACATATATACACAGATATAGTAGATATATGGGCCAGATTCAATAACACCAACACTGTGTACACAAAGTGTACATGATCTGTATTCAAGAGCATCCCTACCACATTTTTGCTTTCTAGTCACTCAGAAAGATTACACTAAGTGTACAATGTAGTATACAATTTGTGGTAACCTTTGTGAATCCCCCTCAGTATTTAAACCTGCAAGAAAATCAGTAGGAAAACTAAAATTGGAAAGAAGAAGGTATACATGGTGTGGTGCTTGTGTTTTCTGTTCACTCTAAACTGTGCACACTTAGTGTAGGCATTAATGAATTCCAGGGATATATTTTTCTCACTCAAATGGAAAATTAAAGTTTTTTTGCATCATCTGTGGCTTAGGGCTGAACCTGGTAAGAACAGGGATAATGCATAACAAAAAAGAAGGTGGTTTAAATTTAGAGGTATCTGTGCATTTATTTTTGATAATTAGGAAATGTAAAAGAAAGACAATTAGGTAGGTACTATGTTATATAAAAATTTAAAAAATGTAAGGGAAGAAAAACAGGAAAAAGAAAAGTGTAAAGGATAAGATGGAATTAAAAACATGAGCATAAAATGAAATTATGGAAGTTAAAGTAAACAAGGCTGATGGGGAAAAAAAATGGTATAATATGATCTTGGAATTTTGTTTTGGTGTACCCATGGAAGGAATTAAAAGACAATAAAGAGAAAAAAAAAGTCTGAATTTTTTTATGAAGCAGAGGAGTTTTGTGGAGAATTTTATTAGACAAGTTCCAGTGAAAGACGATATGAAATATAAGGTGATGGAACACAGTGGTGCAGCAGATAGTGTGTGTCATCTCGGAACAAGAGGTTCCCTCGTTTGTTTCTTGGCTGGGGTGCCTTCTGTGTGGAGTCTGCATGTCATCCTTGTGTTCAAATGACTTTCCTCTGGGTGGTCTGGTTTCAAACCACATTACAAAGACGTGCAGCAGCTGGATTGGACACTCTAAATTTAATATAGCCGTGATTGTGCATTGAGTGTGTGTGGTATGAAAGAACAACTGTGGTAGGGCTAGCCAACTGTCAGTGTGAACCTCAGCTCTAGACGATTCTCACTGTTTAAGTGACATCCCAACCCCATGAGCAGAAATGGGGAAAAAAGAGCTATGGATGGATGAAGGAATGAAGATGCATTGACTGTAGTGAAGAAGAGACAACGAAACAGCCCCGAGATTTCATTAAAGGTCCTAATGTGAGACAAAAGGCCCTTCCAGTGCAACATGCCCATTTGCAATTCAGGAGCATGCTAGATACAATAAGGTAGGATCTCTTTCTCAGCTAATCTGCATGTTTCCTAAATCACAGGTACTACTATAGTAGTACCCCGCTGCCCATGTAGACAATAGAATTTTCCCTGCATTCACTCACACACACACACACACACACACACACACACACACACACACACACACACACACACACACACACAGACACACACACACACACACACACACACACACACACACACGCACACACGCACACACGCACACACACACACACACACACTCACACACACACACACACACACACACACACACACACACACACACACACACACACACACACACACACACACACAATACAGTTCTGTCCCTACCCTTCTATGGTTAACCCAACCCGTAATACTTTAGTGACATTATGGTATGTATGATGCAGGCCCTTATGGTCTGGTGTAAACCCACACACACTCACGCACACACACACACACACACACACACACACACACACACACACACACACACACACACACACACACACACTAATCCCCGTTATCATGTTGCTGCCACTATGGCACTTTAAAAAGTCAGACCCAGTGGTCTAGGAGAGCTCCCCCCCCCAATACTAGTTCTGATGCCATTATGCCACTTAAGAGTGTAAGCCCTGGTGTTTGGTGGATTAACTAACAATCCCCATAATGTTGTATGTGCCTTGGGGTACTTTAAGGAGTATTGTCTGGTGCTGAGTCTGTCTCTCCCGCCCCTGTTCCCATAATAACGTTGGTGCCATGTTATCACCTTAGAGATGCATTACTGGTCTCAAATCATTCTCCCAACCCCTGATCCCTGTAATAATGTTGCTGCCATTATATCAATGGTATTCCCTGGTGGTCTAGTCATTCCCACCACCTCTGATCCCTGTACTGCAGTTGGTGCCATTAGTGCACTTAAGGGTGTGTCTGCTGTTTTTTTCCCATCTGAATCATGCTCTTCTTTGGCTTAGGACTCAATTCCCTGGTGTCTAGTGTACCTCTTGTCTCCATAGTAACCCCCACCTCCAGTCCATGTAGTAATGGTAGTGTTGGTAAAACACTTTTCATTTTTATCCAGGGTGTCTGGTGGATCCTCCCATGTCCCCAATCCATGTTTTGGTGCTGGTGCCATTATGACACTTTTACAGTAAGCCCTGCATTCTAATGGTTCCCCCACCATGTTCATGTCTGTGGTTAGACATGGCTTTTGCCCATGATCACTACCGTGACACGGTGGGATGGCTGTGCTCCTTGGCTGAGCACTTTCTTGAATCATTAAGAAGTGTAGATGGCTTCATGGGCTAATTCCAATGAGAGAGCATGTGGATAATTAGCATTTGCCTTCCTCCAGAATGCCTCATTAGCATTCTGCATGGCCACAGACCAGCTCTTCAAAGTGCTGCAGGTCTTTGTGTTGGAGGACCATGCAGCACTGTGTAAGAGTGCTTACTGAATGCACAAAATGTACCATGATATGAACACAGCTGTGTATACATCGTGGTACATTTATGAATCCTGCACAAATTATTTTTGCAATCCAAAAAACAATGAAGAATTTTGTGAAAAGTTTAAAAATAAATATAGATGGAAGGGAAGGATTTAAATGTATAAATATGAATATGATATTATATGAGAAATATGATAAAGAAAAGAAATGTAATAGTGATAAATTGTATAAAGTACTGTTTGTGACAATATGGGTGCTGAGGGAAAAAAGATGTGAGAATTTGTTATATAACAAGAAAATGGAAGATGATGTACTTTTGGATGAAATAAAAAGATGATTGTGGAAGAAAGGGAGGGGTGATAGAGAATAAATATTAAAAAAAAAAATGAATGAAAGCAATAGAGCTGTTTAGTTCCGCTCCTTCGTGTTGATTAACTGTAAATAATTTTAAGCATGGTGAGAGTGTAAGTAATAAGGTTTTCTTATGGTATAAAATGGATGTAAATATTAAAGCAACCCTACCCTTTTTTGCTTCTGTTTCCAATAAGCAGACAATAGGGTGGCACTGGGAGAAGAGGGTATCTGTGATAGCATTAATGCTGCTAGGCCGTGTAATTTGATGAAAGATGAACATTCAATTGGAGCGGCTGTTTCATGAAGCCAGTTTATGGACGATTATGATAAACTTCAACAGTCACGGATTCAGTAAGTATTTCAAAATCAGGTGGACATGTCAAAGGGCATAAATCACAGTACATCTATTGTGCATTCGATGTTAAAGGATGGACTTCAGGACACAAATGAGGCCCATACCAATGACTGTACCTCCCAACACTTACTGTAAAAACTTATGCACAAGCTGTTACTGTGAATCAAATGTGATACAAATGTCTTCCTCATAGAACATGCATCATCCAGTAGTGTGTATGAAGAAGAAAGAGGGGCAGTCTATAAATAGGTATTTTGTTTAGGACAATGTTGTTCCTTTAGGCTTTTCCTTTGAAGAGATTAGAACATTAATACGCATTGGCAAAGAGGATTTTTGAGAATTAAAATTTGAGACTGGATGGCGCAGTAGTGCAGCGCTAGTGTTGTCGCCTCACCTCCAGTTCAATTCTCGTGTCTGCATGTCCTCCCTGCATTCGTGTGGGTTTTCTCTGGGTACTCCGGTTTCCTCTCATGTTACAAATATGTGCCTGCAGCATTTCTCCCCAGGCTTCTGCTGAAAACTGGCTTAATTCCAAGTCGGACTTTCCCGGTAAACAAATGTTAAATAAATAACTAAAATGTTAAAATTTTGGAACTTACTTGAAAAGATCCTTCATGTATTCAATACTATAGCTTTTGTACATCATGGATGGCATATTCCTTTCAGGGTATTAATTTACTTCAAAAAAGGAAATTGACAATACAATTTTGTACTTCTGACGTTAATTATAATGTCACGATGTTGTTGGTATTCATAACATTTATGATGAGAAAAAACATGGAATGGCTTAGTGGTGGTGTGGCTAGACAGATGCTAAAATTATGCACATTCCAAGCTGTGTTACCAGTAATAGACATAAAGGTTATTTGTGCTATATAGGGCAGATTAAAACTAGCTTTTATTTTAGATTATTTTATACTTAACACAAAATTGTGTAAGGTAGTGTTGTAAAAGATACCATTCTAATGCAGATTGTACTGTCCTTTGTAAACAAAAATCCAACAGATTGGGCATTGTTTGATTGTTCATCTAGACTAAATTATTAACAAACAGCAGTCCCCCCCCCTTAATCCTCTTGAAGCCATTCTATTTTAGAGGTGAAAAAAATAATGTGAGTTAGAATTAGCTCACAAAGAATGTGTGAGTGCAGATGAAGATTGTTAGTAATGAGGCAGAATAATGTTAGTGATGACAATGAAGTTAAAACTAGTACTATTGGCTATGCTTTTGGTAATAGATAACGGAAATCAAAGCTGACACAAGGTGATAAAACATCATAAAAAGGGGAAGGGTGTCACATTCAAATGTGTTCCTTACATTAACTTTCCCACAAGGTGATAAAACATCATAAAAAGGGGAATAGTGTCACATTCAAATGTGTTCCTTACATTCCACAAGGTGATAAAACATCATAAAAAGGGGAAGGGTGTCACATTCAAATGTGTTCCTTACATTAACTTTCCCACAAGGTGATAAAACATCATAAAAAGGGGAAGGGTGTCACATTCAAATGTGTTCCTTACATTAACTTTCCCACAAGGTGATAAAACATCATAAAAAGAGGAACGGTGTCACATTCAAATGTGTTTCTTACATTAACTTTCCCACAAGGTGATAAAACATCATAAAAAGGGGAAGGGTGTCACATTCAAATGTGTTCCTTACATTAACTTTCCCACAAGGTGATAAAACATCATAAAAAGGGGAAGGGTGTCACATTCAAATGTGTTCCTTACATTAACTTTCCCACAAGGTGATAAAACATCATAAAAAGGGGAAGGGTGTCACATTCAAATGTGTTCCTTACATTAACTTTCCCACAAGGTGATAAAACATCATAAAAAGGGGAAGGGTGTCACATTCAAATGTGTTCCTTACATTAACTTTCCTGTCCTTTATTAAATCCCTTCAGGTTAATATCTGCTGAATGTTTGACTCCAATACAACAAAATCAATTACAAATATTTGTTGTGGCATTGCTGTTCTATAAAAAGCCTCCTATAACTATCTTAGACATAACTGTACTTAGTATATGAAGAGTTGTCATCTGTGACTGTGCTTCTAGGAACTTTGTTTTTCAACTAATTGTTGTTTATGCCTATACAGTCTTAGCATAAAGGGCAGATTTGTTTGAAATTTTAAAACCTTATTTTTTCTAACAACATACTTATTATTTTAAAAGGTGATTTTAATTGTAACCTATGGAAAAATGCAGTAAACTTAATAAAGATGCTAAGATATTTCAGGAAGCGACACGATGTGGTAAATTGAAGTGTAGTTCATACAGTAAACTCAGTTGACCAGCACCCATGGGGATTGGTAGATGCCAAATAACTGTATTTTCTGCTTGCTTGAGAGTTACTACTACAAATAGGCCTGACTAATACTGTACCCTGTACTGCTTGTTTGGGTTGACTTGTTCTTAGGTTGGGGAGAGAGGGAATGTATTCTTGTCTTCCTTTTTAAAACTCTAAAACTCTAAAAAACATAAGGTATGTATCTGCGTGGGGAAACAGAAAGTGCAGCACATGAAAATTGCACTGTATTTCTTTGATTTTTTTTTTCTGTTGCTTGAGAGTTCTAATTGCTTGGGTTCCAGTTAACTGAGAGTTTACTGTATTTAGGATAAACTTATAAAAGAAGGATACTTAAAACATAAATATGCTATTTCTTAGTTTTTAGGTATTTGTATTATTTTGCATTGTGGACGTATAAATGTATGGATTGCAGATCACGTCATTATGAATAGAAATAGACAAATATTTGTGTATTATACCAAAAGAAAGGGTATTAATAAACATAATTGCCATGTTTTAGAGATGATTACCATACAGACACATTATTGTTGTGGGACGATAATTTTTATAAATCATGGGCAAGATGGTGGAGTGTTGTTTTTTTTTTTCTTAAAAATGAAAACATATGTATTTAGAAGAAGAAAAAGAGATGTGGAATAGTAGTTAAGAGAATAACATATGAGAAAATTAAAACACATTTGACAGAACAATTAAAATTTCTAAATTAAACATTTCATTGATGGACTTTTTTGTGGCCTGTCATTCACAAGATGCACTTTCTGGCCTGGATTCTCCAGTTTCCTCCCTCACTTCTAAACTCTGTCACCACAGACTCTAGTCAGCAATTGTATTCTGTCCTCATGGTCTACACCCAATACAAATCTAATCAGACCTTGACATATGATTCTTTTTATACAGCCCTTGCTTCAAAGAACAACATTTATAAACTAAGCTACTAAGCAAGTTCATCAGTCTAGTTTCGTTACACTGAAAAACAAAACAAACAAAAGAATGAACCATGACTTGGAAAAAACATCTTGTGCTCAGCCTTGTGTCTAAGTTGGAAATGTTAAAATAATTTGATTTGAGTTGTGATGATTGTGTTGAAATTTCTCAAGGAAGAAATTAATGCATCATTTTATTGTATTTAAAAGGTAGATTAAAATGACACTTGCCTTCTTTCTCAGGTATCAGAGTGCATGATTATAGCTCATAAACTTCAAACATTGTGCTGTAGCTGGCAACAGTCAACCTGCACCTAACTTTCATGTGTCTTTGGCCAAGTTCTTTAGTATGCCCTTCAAAGATGTAAACACTGAAGTCTAAGACAAAACCCTTAACATGCATTCAAAGGTATACCTCTAAACACTTTCAAGTCATAGAATACGCTCCTTAATGTGCACTCCAGAGATGTACTTGTAAATAAACTTCAGTCCTAGATCAAGCACCTTAACATGCAGTTCAAAGATGTACCTGGAAACACACTCCTATCCAAGATTAAGCCCCTTAAAGTGTCCTTCAGAGATGCATCTGTAAAAAGTGCAGTCCTTGATAAAGCACTTTAATTTGCACTCTAAATATGACCCTGGAAACACAGTCCTGTTTAGTATGACTTTCCTGACTGATAAAATATAACCAGACATATTTTACACTGCAAAATATATACATATTCCACTAAATCATTCCCACCAGGTTTGGGGTTGTTTTTAAATCATATCAGTATGGTCAGGTGAGATTCTACTATCATAGGCCATGTGTTCTGTCCTGCAGCCCAGTGTTTAGTCTTATGCAAACTTATTCAGAAATTTGGGGTTTGATATATTTTGCTGTAGGCAGTACTACCATTTGTCATTAAATGATTGACATTTTGATTTGCTCTACTAACAGGTGGTACAGTAAGGTTGGTTGTGTTTATTGTTTTAGGTCAAGGCTACTGCTTCCTACCATGTGATGCAACCTTCATTAACCTTTTTTTTCCTTTTCATTCAGATATTTCTCAGTTGACCTGACAAGATTTTACCTTAAATGAATACTTAAGTATCTTTGTGGGATGTGCCAGTACATTTTTTTTCCTGGACTTTGCTTAATTTTTGATAGTTGCAGCCTCCTGTACAATCCTACGCTACAGTTGTTTGCATACGACTAAAATGCTTAATGCAGTTAGTAATGGCTAAGACAGCAGGCATATAAATATTTCACTTTTATTATGGGACATATTTATTGACTTTAAGACTCGTTCCCAAATTACTATTTGCCAAATATTTCAAATTGTTTTGAACTTCTATTGGTGAAATATTCATTTTTTTTTTGTCTAGTGTTTCTGAACTGAACTGTTTAAGATCCCCAAGCTTCTACAAAACAGTTTTGGAGGGAGACGTGAGAGCATGTGAAAATGCATAGCAGCCATTAGGTCAACTAGAACTCAAGACCCTGATAATTGACATCAAAGTGTGCTCTGGGGATTGCAGCTGATATCATCATAACCCTTTGAAGTAGAACAACTGACTCATGTATTAGTGTACTCACTGAGAGGAAAGGTAGTGAAGGGTTGGTGAGGTTTGGATACAGATACACTTCTACTGTACGAGAGTTGCTGAATGTAACTTAGACAATGATGGGCCAGTAGCAATTAGTGCACATCAGATGATAATGGGTATATGGCTAATCATTAAATCAATAACAAAGAAACTAATATAAGTAAAAATAGTTGACATTGAACATCATCAATGATAATAATGAAATACAAAAACAGCATTTTTTGCTAGAAGGCAAAATCCTGTTCTGTATGTCTCTCACAGCACCACGTCTTGCAGGTTAGGAAAACCTTTCCGAATTGTTCCATGATCTTGCTCTAGTAAATAGTCTTTTGTTGATGAAACAAGATAATTAATGAAGATAGTTGAACGATTCCCATTTCAGTGCAACAGGGGTTGATAATGAGCACAAAACTCCTAACAACAACAGCCTTGATCAGTGAACACACTGAAGTATCTAGAAGGACAAAACACAACATGGCTTCTGATGGTAGTAGCTCAGCTGACCATTCTGATATGATTTCAAAACAGCCCCAAAAAGAAATGGATGTGTGTGTCAGACCAAAACCTATGTGATGTAAATAGTTTTGTAGCTCTGCATCAGCAAAGGATTGTCAATTCCCATGATTGTGTAGTGCATCAAACCTGGCTCATAGCTCATATTTAGATGAACACTGAATATACCAGCATGGATTATCTATAGAAAATACAGGACTGGTAATGGGGCTGAATGTGTATCCATCTTGATTAATAATTAGACTTTGTCTAATTTAGATGCAGTTAGAAATTAGACAACCTCATAATATAGTAGGCAGAGACACCGCTATACTTTCTGTACACAAAGGTGATAATAAAGCACTCAGAATCACTTGCAATTAATTTAAAGCAGATTATGAACAAAGAAATTATTGAACTCCATGGTTCCCTGATTTGAAACTTATTTCAGATCTTGTCTTAATAAGAGAAATTAATATCTCTTAGCAGGACTGCTACAACGATGAATGAATTAATGACTGTACCACACTGGGATACTATCATCTGGTTGTCTCTCCTGATCACCTTTCACCTGTGGGCACCTCTGAAATTTTCAATGAGTTACATACTAAAATGGGTCTATATCACTGAATCAAAATACATATTCAGTGAATACATATTCATTGAACACTAATCAGCAAAACTCATTTCAGTGAACCCCAGACTTTTTATGAGGTTTAGGAACTGCTCGCCCATCAGCACTGAGGAACAGAAAGTGCACTAAATCAAACCCACCCAGGTTGATGGCTTCACCCCGCACACACCCCCCTCCACTATCTATACCAGCTGCAATATAGCACCACAGTAGGGAAAAGGGAAAAGTTGTGGTGACGGCTAAGTGCTTCCTATCCCTGAGAAGAAGTCTGGGGTTCAGTGAAATGAGTTTCACTGATTAGTGTTCAATGAATACGTATTTGACGAATACGTATTTTGATTAAGTGATATAGACCCACTAAAACACCTTTTTACTTTGCTGAAGCTGCTATCCTACCAAGTGTTGTAAGTGACAACCTTCCAAGATTTTCCACATAGAACCAGTTTGAAACCTTCACATATGGTAATCAAAAGTTCAGACTACCCTTCACAAAATAAGCCATGGCAATGTCATCATAAACTGAAATGGTGTCAGCAGCTGATCTCTGTACTGAAACAGCACTATACCTACTCAAATTCCCTTTATTGATATACACAACATAGGGAATATCCTGCCATGGATTAGTGCTCCAGTTTTAACCTAATTTCTGAAAGAGACACAGTTTAAAATCCTTTACATCCCAAAGGTCCAACATACTAACTATATAACTTATACAAGTGCATATAAGATCAGCCATTGCTCGCTCCCAACTTCTATCCACCCTACTCTATGCATCTCCCATTCTGACTAATCTCAACAAAACTGAACTAAGCAAAATGGAAGCTTGCTATAACAGAATTGCCCACTTTGCTGCAAATTGCTCATATAGAACTCATCACTGTACTGCTTTGAGACAGCTCCACTGGCTTGAACTGCCCAACCTCCTAACCTACAATCAGCTCTGCCTCTGTCATTCTATCTATTACCTCCCCAATAAGTGTCCTGCCCTCAAAAACCTAGTACAACATCACTCAGCCAAAAGGCCTCTTAGATCATCAAGCAAACTACTACTAGAAGTCACCAACAGCTACAATAGCTTTGGAGATGCACTATATAGTAGTTAGGTGGCTAAAAAATGGAACTCTGTCCCTACTAGCATTCAAAACACATCATCCAAAGCCTCCTTTAAAGACCTCATCAGGCAACATCTCAAGCAAAGTTGGCAGTGCCATGATTGCTCCCCAGGCTAGTGAAAGCGGATAACATATACATACTAAATCTAGAGCAATTGATAATAGTTTTCAGTCTTACTCACAAACACTGGCTAATCTACAATGTATGTACTGTACCTGTGTACTATGTATGTATTCTACCTACATTCCAAAGTTCAGCCGTACACCACAAATCTATTACTTACCTTTATTTTTAAAATTAATATTTTTTTGATTGTTCTCTCCACTGTAACTGTTTGTGCCGCATACCACTGTAAAACATGTCTCTTGTAATTTGTGTGTATACTGATTATGTCTAAATAACTAAATGTGTCTGTAATTTTTCTTTGTGGAACTTTTCTCCCCGGGCCTCTGCTGAAAAAGGGCCTTTTCGGCTCAGTCAGACACCCCCGGTTAACAAATGTAAAATAAAATAAAATAAATAAAATAAAAATAAATATGAGATAGATGGTAACCCAAACCATGGTAGCTAAACAAAGATTTATTTATTTATTTATTTTATTTTATTTTACATTTGTTGACTGGGCTAGTCTAGCTGGATACATGTCCTTTTTCAGTAGAGGCCCGGGGAGAAAAGCTCCAACATAATGACATAACATTATACATTTACACGCATAAGAGGAAGGATTAACATAGGATGAGAAAAAACAATTACAGCAGGCTATACATTTTGATTATAAAACATTTAAAAATTCAAATATAAGGTTGAGATGATAACATAGAGGGGCCAGAATTAAAGGAATTGAAGTCTGAGAGGGGGTGGAGGATTGAGAGGAGCGAGTCACTAGGTTAGTCTGGTTCAGTACAGGGACACAGCCAGTGTGACTTAAGATATTCTTTAAGATTATTTTTGAATTGATTAAGTGAAGTCATATTTCTTATGTGGTTTGGAAGGGAATTCCAAGGCTTTCCAATGGAATTAGCATAAAGAGCATCGCCGCCCATATTCTTTGCTTTAATGGTGAGTATTTGAACACTGTATGATGATCGAAGGCAGTTAAGGTTGGTATAGGGGGTCAGTATACTACTCAGTGATGGAGTTCTATCTGGGTGGTTTATTATTTTAAAAGCCTCAGTGAGTTGGTTAAGTTTGAGAAGGTTGGGCAATTCTAACCAGCCAATTTTCTTAAGGTTAAGGCAGTGGTGAGTTCGATATGGAGTTCCTGTAATAAATCTGGCAATGTGGTTATAGGCAACAGTAAGCATATTGAGTTCACGCTTTTTAAGAAAGGAGAGTACTGGGGAGGCGTACAAGAGGGTGGAGAGGAGATGGGTGCGAGCGATAGTGAGTTTGGTATTAGGGGTAAGGTAGTTTTTTATTCTATACAAGGACCCGAGTTTCTTGTTAACAGTTTTTATGGTGTGGCTAATGTGAAAGTCAAATTTGAGTTTGTGGTCAATGGTGACACCTAATAGTTTGGTGCTAGAGACAGGGTCAATGATAGTGCCATTGATGGATTCAACATGAAAGGAGATATTATTTGGAATAGGAAGATCTTTATCTAGGGGTGTGGTTATGGTGGGGAAAAATAGAAGCAGTTTGGTTTTTGATGGATTGAGTATGAGTTTCAGATCGGAGAACCATTTTTCAACTATAGTAAAACAATGCTGAGTAGTTGTTTGTAGTTTTGAGAGAGAGACGTCAGAACAGATCAGGGTTGAGTCATCCGCGTATTGAATGCAGGTGGCTTTAGAGATGACAGAGTGGAGATCGTTAATGAAGATGGAAAAAAGAAGGGGACCAAGTATCGAGCCCTGAGGAACATCAATGGTGTTTGGAAGCAGGTCAGATAGTCTGTTTTGCCACTGGACAGCTTGTAGCCTACCAGAGAGATAAGCCTTGAACCAGCTTAGGGCTAGGTTGTCAAGATGTAGGCTTTCTAGGGTGGAGAGGAGGAGCTGGTGATTAACCATGCCGAAGGCTTTTGATAGATCCAGAAAGAGGGCGGAGGATATTAGTTTGTTATTGCGGTTGTTATTGATGGAGTCAATGAAGGAGAGTAGAGCAGTGGTTGTACTGTGATGAGGGCGAAAGCCGTGCTGGCATTTAGACAGGAGATTATGAAGGGTTAGATAGTGTAGTAGTTGTTTGTGAACACATCTTTCCATAATTTTAGCTAGAGGAGACAGTATTGCAATTGGTCTGTAGTTGGAAGTTTCCGTGGAGTTACCGCCTTTATGAAGAGGGATAATGTAGGAAACTTTCCAAATCGAGGGGATGGTGGCTTCAGTTATAGTCCTGTTTATTAGGATTGATATGGGATAGGCGATTGTGTCAGACGCAATTTGTAAGTATTCCGCTGGGAGGTGATCTGCTGCTAGGGTAGTTGGTTTCAGTTTTTTTAAGAGGGTGCAAATATAGGTGGTGGAAACTGGTTCTAGGCTAAAGGAGGGAGGAGCAGAGTTGTTCTTATGGGAGGAGGGAGTTGAGGAGGTAGTTAACTGACTAGCTAGAGACTGGATGGTCTCAGTAAAAAAAGAGTTAAAGGTGTTGGCTATATTTTCTGGGTTTTTCCCAATTAGATTCTCAGGGGTGGGGGTGGTGGATTTACCTGGATGGAGAAGGTTATTAAATCCTGCCCAGAACTTCTTTGGATTATGCTGGTGCTTATTCTGAAGGTGGCAGAAGTACTGTTTTTGTCGTGGGTAATGGCTGATTTAGTGGTGTTCCTAAGCTGTTGAAATTTGATGCGATCAAGGGGAGTTTTAGTAGCTCTCCATTTATCCCAGGCCTGGTCTCGGAGTTTAATTTTGGTTTTAGTATGACTAGTTAGCCAGGGGGCTATCCGTTCCTTGGATCTAATTAGACGACTGGGGGCATGAGAGTCAAGTATGTTAAGGAACATGTCGTTAAAGTAGGAAACGCTCTCCTGGAGGGGTAGGTTTTTTAGGATAGACCAGTTACAGGACTTGAGTTCTGCACGGAATAGTTGTGGGTCAAATTTCTTTTTGTTTCTGACTAGTCTGTATATGGGGGGGCTAGTAGTTGGGCATTTATGTTTAATGATATAAGTAATAAGGTGGTCACTGAGGTCGTTTGGGAGGGTCCCAGAGGTATAATTATGTGGACCCTTATTGGTAAGTATCCAGTCAATGGTGCTCTCTTTTTGCTGGGTATTGCCAATTCTAGTTGGGGATAGAATGTTTTGGGAGAAACCATGTAAGTTAATAGGATGTGGTGTTATGTGGGCTGAGCAGTGAGACCAGTCTATATTGACATCGCCAAGTACTATGGTTTCTTGGGGGTAATTGGTGGACAACCAGCAGAGTGTTTGTTCCAGGTTTTCAGTGTTCTTCCCTGGTGGGATATAGATTCCTATAAGGCTAATGCATTTCTGGGTGTTGAGGCATATCTTAAGGGCACCAACAAAGTTCCAAAAAACAGGATAAAAGTTAGAACAACACAATTTGATAACAGCCACCAAACAAACAGCAACCACCTCAGGCTTAGGATAATCCAATTTATTCACCGACTAAGCGCTTTCACCATATCTTAAGGGCAATAAGTTCTATATAGACAGCACACTGCATTACATACATATAAGATAACACTGCATTACAATGAAACAATTTAAATTGTGCAATGAATTTCTGGAAGGAAAAAAATATCATGTTCAGTGGCAATGCATTGTTTTTCCATACACATCAGCATATCCATATTGTGCTCATAGGATCACAGGAAGTTACTAGGCTATTGGCCCTAAGGCCCTTACAAGCCTAGCCAAGAATTCAGCCCATGGTCTGACAAGTCAGCACCCTATGCCACTGTCCAGCAGGGGCACAGGTAGAATCCCAGGGGTGTATTTTCTGTTCCCCATCCAGTTATCCAGGTTGCACTTAATAGGTTCATAGGTTCATAGGTTGGTACTAGGCTATCAGCCCTAGGGCCTATACAAGCCTAGCCATAACAATTCCCTGGCTATTTCTTCCCACATTATTTACTTTCCTGGACCCCTGTCTAGCAGGGCGACTGGCATGATCTCTGGGGTGAATTTCCTTTCTCCCATCCAATCGTCAATGTTCCTCTTGAAGAGGTCCAAAGAGGCACTCTGCTTGACATGTATGGGCAATCTATTCCAGAGTCTGGGGAGTCTCTGGGTCAGGAACCTATCCCTCCAGCATGTTTTGTTTATTGTGATGACAAGGTTTAGATCCCTGGAGTGTGTAGCTTTGAGGGATTGGGATTTCTTTAAGTGTAGCATGTCCAACAGCTCTGGGTTTGACATGGCCTTGTATGTTAAGCAGAGATCGCCTCTGAGTAGACGATATGCGACAGAGTATAGCTGGAGTTTTTTAAGGCGGTCAGCGTAGGGCATCTGCTTTAGGCCTGTGATTATTTTAGTGAGGTATTTCTGAGGCCTTTCCATTTGTTGCAGATGTCCTGAGAGGTACATACCAAATGGGGCGTTGTATTCTATAATGGGTCTAATGAGGGATGAGTACAGTGGGACAATGACCTCCTTTTTTCTGGATGAAAAGCCCTTCGTGATGAGGTGTGCCACAAAGAAGGATTTCCTGACTGTTGTGGCGATGTGGTTATCGAAGGTGAGACCACTGTCCACCTGTGTCCCTAAGTCTCTTATCACACTTTCTGTGTTTAGTGTACTGCCACCTATATGGTAATTCATGGATACATGTTTTTTTCCCCAAAGATGATAACAATACATTTCTTGGCATTGAGCTTGAGCCCATGGCTCTGGCACCAAGCATCTGTTTCTGTAAGGCCCTTTTGTAGAGTATCCACATCATTTGGGGATTCAATAATGGCTCCCAGTTTGCAGTCATCTGCAAACTTTGTTAGCCAGAGTCCCTTAGTGTTGACCTGTACTTCTGAGAAGTAGATGCCAAACAAGAGCGGCCCCAGGACTGAACCCTGAGGTACTCCACTTGTCACTTGTCTGGATCTGGAGCTGGATTTGGAGTCGGCTACTTTTACAGTGTGGGTTCTATCAGTAAGCCATTTAGCAACCCATTGGGTGACATAGGGATTAATGCCCAACTTAGTAAGTTTATCTATGATTCCAGAGTGGGGGATAGTGTCAAAGGCCTTGGCAAGGTATAGATAGGCTGTGTGGACCACCTTACCCTTGTCCATGGCTCTGGAGACTGCTTCAAAGAAGTCAACCAGGTTCAGGAGACAAGATCGGCCCTTCACAAATCCAAACTGGGTGGGGTCCAGTGTTTGAAGGTTGCCAATGTCTTTGTTTATAAGTTCCATGATAATACGCTCCATGGCCTTGCAGATAAGGCTTGTCAGACTGATGGGACGGTAGTTTCCGGGATCCAAGGTGGATCCCCCCTTGTGGATTGGGATAACTGTAGCTCTGTGCCACTCAGTGGGCACGAAACCTGAGGTGAGGCTATGATTAAACATGACACTTAGGTGAGGTGCCAGTTCATATTGTAGTTCATGTAGTACACAGCCCGGGATGTCATCTGGTCCCATGGATGCTGTATTCTTGGCTTTAGAGAGTGCGGTTTGTACCTGTGTGGCCGTTATTACTGGAATTTGGCAGTCTTCTGGTATTGAGATGGGCCATTTATGGGGTGGGGGGGGTGAAGTTGGCACTGAATCGATCTGCCGAGATATTGGCAATATCCTTCGGATCAGTATATTTAATGCCATTCTGTTTTAGCTCAGAGCAGATCTGAGCATTGCCATTTAGATTCTTGACATAGTTATAGAATGCTTTGTGGTTGTCTTTGGAATCTTTGGCAATTTTATTTTCGTAACTAGCTTTGGAGGATTTTATGAGGCATCTCAGTTTCTTACTGAGGCTAGTAAGGAGTTTTTGCATCCTGGGATTTTCCTCTTTTCTGCAAAAGTTTCTTCCTTTTGTTGTAAAGTTTGTTTATGGCAGGGGACCACCAGATTGGCTTTCTTTTTTTGGATGAGAGCATTTTGGTTCTATTTGGGATGGCACGATTCATGCATGAGTGGATGTGCTCGTACAGTGCCTTAGTGTAGGATTCAGCAGTTGAACTTTCAGTTCCCGTCTGCATGGGTGTCATGAAGTTTGTCACTTCTGACTTGAGTAGCATGAAGTTGGCTTTGGAGAAGTTTGTTATGGTGGTTTCTTTACTGGGGGGTGGGGTGGGATGTGGATGTTAAGGGTGATTAGCTAATGGTCAGGCCTGACTAACGAGGGGGTGACCATAGGTATGGAGCATTGATTTTCCATGTTGGTAATGACCAGGTCTAGGATATTGGAGCCCCTGGTGGGACTATGGATTAGTTGATCCAGGGCGTTGGAATTTATGAATTCCAAGAACCGTTGCGCAAAGGTGTTGGGACATGAGTAGTTTTCCCAGTAAATGGCAGGGTAGTTAAAATCACACAGTATTAGTTAAAAAGAGTTAATGAGGTCCCCTGGTTGATGTGGAGGGGGAGTGTTCCACAGAAGGGAGAATCTCTGGGACACAAGTCCTGTTGATGTCACAGACCAGGTTGAGGTCATGTGTGCAGGTTACTCGACTGGAGCTTGAGATGCGGATATCCAGCAGTCCCATCAAGCAAGGGTCTCAGATTGCTTTGTATGCCAGACAGAGGTCACCTCTGAAGAGTCTGTATGACACTGAGTAGAGGGGCAGGGCTTTTAGCCTATCTGTGTAGGGTAGATGTTTCAGGCCCTGGATTCTGCTGGTGAGGAACCTGTGTGGTCTCTCCAGTTGCTGCATGTGATTAATGAGGTACGTGTCGAAAGGGGCATTGTACTCAGTAATGGGTGTTATAAGGAAAGAATACAGAGATGTTATGACCTCCCTGTCTCTGGTGTGCCTTGTAGAAAGCTTTCTGTACAATGGAGGCAATATGGTGGTCAAAAGTCAGTTTGCTTTCAACCTGGGTGCCAAGTCCCTCACAAATGATTGCATGCTTAGGACCTTGTTATTAATGTGATAATTTGTGGGACATCACTCTCCCAAAAAGGGATGATGATGCATTTTTTGGCTTTCAGTTTGAGGCCATGTTTCTCACACCAGTCATTTGTTTGGGTGAGACCCTCTCAGAGGATGTCCACCTCACTAGGGGAATTGATGACAGCGTCCATCTTGCAGTCATCTGCAAACTTGGTCAGCCATAAACCATTTCTAACTACAAGTAAAACAAGCAATACATTTTTTACTTTCATTAAATACTTAGAAAT
This sequence comes from Protopterus annectens, assembly GCF_019279795.1. Taxonomy (NCBI): domain Eukaryota; kingdom Metazoa; phylum Chordata; order Ceratodontiformes; family Protopteridae; genus Protopterus; species Protopterus annectens. The sequence continues at coordinate 979,866,989 of NC_056734.1, read as the reverse complement.
GTCTGCTATGCAGGTTGCAGAGATTACTTCATTGAAACTGTATTATCTGTACAACATCTATTAAGGCCTTCTAGCATAAAAATCATTATTTTACCATTTTCTAGCTCAAGGTATACTCTGCATAAAATTTTCTTGGACATTGCAGGCATCTAATTAGAAAAAAGTAAAGTTTGCCCACCATTCATGCATTTTGGAAGAATGATGAAATGCTGAAGTACTACTCCCATCCCTACTTTCTGCATCACCTATCTTTATTAATCTCAATTCCACACTAAAAAGCAAACTATAAATAGCCAACAAAAGAATTGCCAAACACCCTTCAAAATGCTCAGCTTCGCATACTCTTAAAAGAGCTTAACTGGGTTGAACCTCCAGACTACTTTAAATACTCACAACTCACTGTAGCCCACAATCTAATGTACTGCCCTGAAAAATGTCCATCTTTACAAAGTACAATGCAATCTTGCAGTACGACCAGACCCCTCAGATCCAGCAACAAAACTCTACTCCCTGTCACAAAATCAAATAATTCTGTTGGTGACTCTCTTTACTTTTATCATGTTACAAAATTCTGGAACTCCATCCCCTTAGAACTGAGACAAATACACAAGTAGTCAAACTAAATTTATTTAAACCATCACTAAAAAAAAACACTTATTAGACAACTGGCTGAGCTCATGCACAGCTCCAGGATTGTATATAAATACTATTCAGAAACACATTTTCCCTCTCATATATATATATACATATATCTAGCTAACTTCCTTCTGATCAGTATATGTCCATTCTTTCCCCCCATCCCTGTCTCACCTAACATCTCTATTTCTGCACTTCTGTTTCATGTACCACTGCATACTAATATTCTTAAAGTCCTCAAAGGTTCTTTACAAAAAGAATACAAGACGTAACAAACTTACCTTATGTAGAACACCTTAAAGCCTTTTCCCCTCTACTCAGTCTCCTATAGATTGCTGATGGGTAATCTATGCCTGGCTTTCAAGGCAACCACAAACCTCACACTTATGAATCTCCTGCATATTCATAAGTCAAAGAGTACCAGAAACACAAGGTCTAGGGACCTGCACTTTGTCTGTGACTGAAACAGAACATGCTGGAGAGACAGATATGTGTCCCAGAGACTGCTCCTCCTATGGAACAGGCTTCCCATCCATGTGAAGCTGAGTTAGTCTGTTACCCAATTTAAGCACAACCTAGACAAGTGGATGCGGAATAGGAAATTTGGAGCTAAATAGCCTGTGTTGCTGTCATGCTAATATGTATTCACAAGACTTTTTAAGGCTTGTATACCAAACAATATGGTGTAGTCACAGGCATAAACCCTTGGAACCCCCCTAAGAAGCCTTCTAACAACTATTTAGCGCAGATACAACAACAATCAGGCAGGAAACCTTCCATCATATACCTCCTATGCTTTACATGTAAAGAATCACAGCTTTCCAAGCACAAACCAGCTGTCACTGTAAGCGGTAATAGAGAACTGCCTGGCTGTGAGTGACATAATCTGAAATGCAGTGTATATTCAGCTATAGAGCTGCATCTCTGTTATTCTTCCTATCCCTACAACACTCATCCCATTACAGAACATTTGGCATGCAAGGCTAACAAGCACAACAAGGTTTGCTGAAACTTGATGAGTGAGCATGGCTAACCATGTCGCACTAGTAATTTTAGCATTCATTTGTATGCTGTGCACCAGCTGAAAACAATAGCAGGGCCCACTGCAGAGACATTGTCAAGTTACTCATCTTCACAGTTTACTGCCTATGTAGAAAAACCCAACATGTTTCTGAGTGGCACCTTTAAATGCTGTGTTACAGCATTCCTATAGCATGTGCTTTTATTAAACTTTCTCATTGCTTGTAGAGCACCTTCTTTGCTTTTTTGTAGATGTTTATCCTTGTTATAATGTCTATCTGCCTAATGAAATACTATTTTCCCACAGTATTTACACAAAGAACATTTCAGAGAAGCAGAAATGCAATGCACGTGAAATGAGTACCCCTGACTCACTCAATATCTGTGTCACAACTGCAGGCAGAGTCTGGTATACAGGCTTACACAGCTTGAGCATCCATGGTGCACACTGAGAATGAGTGAGTGACTGGGTCCTTGAGACCAAGAGGGTAATCATCTTTCATGTTGTATGCCAGCAGGCAATGGACACACTAAAAGCAATTTCTGTCAAAATGTTCAACAGCATGGTCACACACCATACATTTTCTGCCATTTCTCACACCTTACAATCAAATTTAAAGTAGCCATAATGGTGCATGCCATACCACACCCTCCCCGAGGTCAAAATTCTACTGAGTTCACAATGTTGTGCAACAATTCTCAAAACGTAAAACAGGCATGGCTACAATATGCTAGACATTATTCCCTGATATGGGACTTACTAAAGTATTGCCACAGTTTTGAAGGACAGTTTCAGGAAGGGCACCCCAGTGGTACTCTAACGAACCAAAAATGTTCACTTATTTTTCTACACATAGACCATAGCTTAAGGTCTCTTGTGATGTTCCTCAGTATTGGTTGGATGCCTGCTGCCAGGGCTGTTACTGATGCCACAAGCATGCAGTCCAGACATCACTATAGTTACCTGTGGAGGCACTTAGCCAATGGGAACAAGAGGTCAGACTGAGAGATCTGAGATGTATTGTAAGTAGAGTTCTTACTGTATATATTTTTCTATCCTACCATTGTGTTCTACCCAATTGACAGATGCAGATAAATAACTTGTAAAATGTATATTATGTTTTCTCTCTTTTATCTGCAGCTCAGGATGCTATTGCAGAGAATGCTGTACTGTACCAGAGGAAGATGAATTACCTAGCCAGGCTGAGGGGTGAGTACACCTGTCACTTGACATATAAGCAGAACTATTCCTCGATGTAAAATACTCAGAGGATTACTTGCACATCAGACAGTCATACCTCTCAACCTGCAGACATTGAAAATACGAACAAAGGCCCTTGATTAATAGGAACAACTAAAAATATGCACATCTAATTTGCATAAAACTTGAATACCAAATAGTAGATAACTTTTCCTGCTTCCAGTAGGAATTTGGGATACTACTCAGAAACTCATGTTTAAAAAGCAGTCATAAAAATTATGGAAAATGTAAGCACATGATCAAAGCTACAATATAAAATTTGTAGATTTTAATGAACTGTAACACAAAATCCTACTACATAAGGTAATTTATTTTTGCTTTAGAAAAAGGGAGATATAAGGTGTGTGTCCTCTCTTTCTTTAAATTAATGCTGCTGCTAGTATATACATTATGTAGTATTATTTTCTGAGCACTTGACAGCTTCAAAAATGTCATATGATGAGTGAGATTCAGAAAATTGTAATTTGTGTGACAGGATAAATCAAGACTGAAAATAGAGACCTACTTCAAAAAATGGGGCATCCTAAATCAGGCCTGAAAATAGGGATATTCCAAAATAATAACAGTTGTGGGGGTCTGCAGACAGTATACCTTTAGGAAATGTTTCAATTTATATTTGTTAATTAATAGCCTGTATATGTCTGCTACAGTGTATGACACTTTACGTAGTCAGGCAATATGTGTGCTGTCACCAGCTGGAATTATGGGTTTCTACATATGTATTTCAGGGTTATATTCCATGATACAAAGTAAAGGTCAATTGGACATATGTCAGTGGATTGACAGGAGTGCAGTTCTTCATAGGTATAGTAGATAGACTACACCAGACATAGGCAGTTCAGTTACTATACGCCTCATGATTTCATTTGTTCATTATAGTTAGCACATATCATCATATATCACTAGCTGGTGTTAGCTGTGCTTCTCACCAAAGTTTTTCAAAGTTGTCAATTATATGGTTGTTGTACCAAAATTTTTATATGCAAATCATATTTCATGTGACATCTCCCTTTTTCTTTCCTCCCACTTTACTGTTATCAGTTCTTCTTCACTTATTTTTATCTGTTTGTTATGTTCTTTCTCTTCTTTTGTTTTGATTTTCTTTACAGCAGCTGCCATGGCAGTGCCACTGGTCCCACTGTATGCCAGTATCACCCACAGACAGACATCACCAATGACACCCCTGGAACATTGTCAGCAAGGACTGCCTCCTCATTGCCTTCCCAAGGGTATGCTAATATGCTCTGTTCCCCTGCCCCTGCTGTGGATTCAATGAATGAGAGTGCTGTGGTTTCTTCCAGTGGCTTTGCCAAGGATGAGTGATATTACAGGCATCTGGCAGAAGTGGTGAGAGAACTAGTGGACTGTTGCATTGAAGCCTACATCAGTCATGCAGAGTCACATCCTTGGGTCACCACTGGGAGGACCACCAGAGCCAGGATCAGTGGTAAGGGAGCTGAAGGTGGGGTATGACCTCCCATTGAGTATGAAACAAGCATACCCCACCTTGAGCTCCCACTAAGTATGATACAAGCAGTGTAGTACAAAGGACCATATCCACCTTATCTCCAATCCCTGTGTTTCCCTCCTTTTTATATCCAGTCCATTCCTGCCTATCACCATTGCCTTCCCTTTGGTTGTTTGCTGTCTATAACTCCACTGTCAACCCCCTATCTCAATACATCAGCATCTCCCTGTCAGTTTTGTCTATGTTATGTGTTTGTGCATTTGCCCCAGCTGCCTACCCTCACCCTCTTACCATACATTTACCTTCCCTTTCCTGAAAAGAAATAAATGGGCACCTGTCCTAGAAAAAAATATATATTTTTCTTCCTCACCCTTTTCGATCCTTAACAGTTCCTCGCATTGCTTTCTCCATTTCATATTGTCCTATACTCCCATTTCCACCACTTCATCTAGTAAAAAATAGATTTAAAGTGTGCAGCAGACCCTTTAAGGTTCATAGCTGCCTTTGTCATATTACCATTTTTTTGTGATGGTGTGAATGCACTTAGATCTTGTACTTTTTCAAACTTAATGGACTGTATATATTCCTTACAACAAGAAATTGTTAATATTTGCTCAGTCTATGCTAAAATGTACTCATATGTGTATGCTCAAATTATCTCTTATGTACTGTATTGTTAACTGGAACTTTTCTCCCTGGGCCTCCACTGAAAATGAACCTGTGTCCAGTCAGACTTTTCCGGTAATCAAATGTAAAATAAAAAAAAATTAAATAAAATAGACATGCACTGTCCATTTGGCATTTGTGCTCACTGTACTGCAGTCACAGCTGTGGCTGTCTCTGTTTCTGTATGTCCTGCTCTGGCGGTTAATTAGTTACTGTTTGAGGGCTGAGTTTTGACTTTATTAATTGATGATGAGCACTGAGCTGCATCATACAGAATGCAAACACCAGATGGTTCACCACCACTGTGGTCAATATGTTTCTGAATCTCATAGAAAGTGTACTCTGATAGCAGAATCCAGAATCATTTTGTAAAGTGATACCTTTCCAGTCCTACACTATACAAGAAACAATTGTTGTTATTGTTATTATTATTATTTTCCATGGCAGGGTATCCCAGTATAGCTCAAAGTGATACATGATCACATAAAGAGTGACTGACACAAAACTAGTTTTGGAACTGAGATGATTTTTCAATTTCTCAATCAGAAGGCGACATTGTTGAAAGGCAAACCTTAATAATTATTATTACAGGCCTCATCATATTTTTAATAAGTTCTTTTTTGCCATTGTTATTTGTGTTTTGCAGGCTGACCACAATTCTTGATAACAACTGAAGCAGTAGTGAGTTACAGTATACCAATTACCCAGTGCTATATTGAAATGAGCCTCCTTACTGTAATTCCAAGACCTGTAATTGCAAGTCTAAACTGGATAAACTAAAGGAGAACTGCAGTCATCATCTATCACACTGTTCTTCTTTAAAGTGTTTTTCTGCAGAGTCAATGCTGAAGTTAATACTGCAGAACTCAATGACAGCATCTAATATAGATCATTTGAATCACTGAGAGTGGCAGGCCCATCTGCTGTTATGAATATAGTGCATAATTTATTGTATCGCAGTTTCCACTGGTAAAGTCTATAATGGATGACTGAGTTATTAATTTGGAATGTCACTTTATATTTAGGCTAAAGATAATAGTCGTATGAACTATGTTAATTAAAGAGCATACAACCATGGGTGGGGAGCACAAAGGTCTTAGGTTTATCAGTATAGTATCTAGGATACTGCCATCCCTCACTGGATTGCAGATTGTTTCTTTCAAGTCATTTTGATTCACATAGTCAAGTAATATTTAGTCATATTTATTTTGATATTGACTAGTTTAGCCAGCCATTGTTTAGGAAGTTAAAATCCTCCATTAGGATTGCATTTGCATTGATTTTTGTAGTTTAGTCAGGAATCCTCAGGTTCTGCTGGGGCCATGTGGTGCGTATGGTAGATTCTTATAATACTGTATTTAACAACTAATTTTAATTACTGTTTAAGCAATGTGTAGTCCTGAAGTGCTTTCTTCATGTTTGGCTTTTAAGTGTTCTGTTACAAAAACTAAGGTACTGCCACCTATCTCAACAGAGCTGTAGCAGAGAAAGGAGGTGTATCACAGAATATGTGATTTCCATTTTAGATCTTTAAATCATGTTTTAGTAGTGGTAGAAATATCAACATCCTCCAGACAAAGGAACGATTCTAAATCATTCATTTTTTGTTGAGACTTTCAGCATTCAGCAAAGCTATCCTCATCTCTGATTTTTATCCTGTGTATTTTCCATTTATTTTTGTAATAAACTGGAATTTGAAGAGGTCTAAAAAACGCTATGATGAAGGAACATTTCTTGTTCAGTTCTTGCAGTCCCAGGGAGAGACAGCTGTAGCCCATTACAGGCAAATCACTGTGAGTGTTCCTAAATCTCACTACAGGCCAAGAGGGAATGAATCCTCTGTATATACCATCATGTCCCTGTCCGCTGACTGAAGGCCAAAAGTTTATCATCATGTTTGGGTTCCATACTGCTATGTCAAGTTTGCTTTACTGTGGTAAGCAAACAGTCCGTGTAACATCCCTATGAGTTGAGATTTTGGTTTTATTAAGCTTATGGTATGCACTTTCAGAAATGTAAATATTATTTAATGATAACAGGAAATTTAATTAAAGGGATACTAGCATGGCTTGGTTGCCCTGGTCCAATACTCTACCAAGAGCCTCATTTCACCATGTGTCTTTGTTATTCTGAAAGTAAGTTACTGCCCCCTTGCATTACGTATAGCATGGCCATGCTACTTACCTTTAAAAACATTTTTATCAGGATTCATTCAAGTCAACTTTAGTAATTGGACACATTCTGTTTTCTGTTCCTTTCCTTTCTTAAATAACTTTCAAGTCATACATGTTTCACAGTACTGCTCATATAAACAGTTTACAAGAGTGTTATACTTGTCCCTAATTTAAAGCCTGATCTCCTGCAGCCATTTAAAGTATCAGCTGGTTTTAATGACATTTTATTGAAGGAGAAGAATAATTTCAGACTCTAGCAAAGCCTGAAATATTAGCCACACTTAGGTCTTCTGTTCAAAAATTCATCCACTATGATTCTGCTGATAACCTTTGCAAAGCTGAATTATCTTTCCCTCATACACTGAATACTGTTTAGTTCCAAACGTAAATTTCAAATGTATGAAAAGGCAGTATACGGACAAGGAAACACAGAACTAACCACTTTGTGTTACTAACAAATCATGAAACCAAATCAAACCAATGTCATGTGGTATGACATTAAAAAGATTAATTACATTCACAGTACCAAAAATTACGTTTTCTGAAAATTTAACTTTACAAAGCTACAAAGGGTGCCAAAGGGCTTCAGACATTGGAAGCAGCTGAATGGTTTAGTTTACAATTCTCCATTGTATTGTGAATTGGTCAAATTATTCAACTAGCAGGGCTGCGAACTATTGGTGGTGCTTATAAGGCACAACCAGAAAACCATTGACTCTTTAATTGATGAATCCACTGCTTTAGAGAATGTTATCGTGAATGATCTGTTATTTGATAGTAACCGTAAAAAATACAACAGTATGTTTTCCACAGCTGATAAGACCATCCTGGCAATTAAAGCCAGAAAAGAAAAGAAATTTGAGCAAGAAAAAAATGAGTACTTGAAAGGGACAGCTTATACTAAACCGAACGGCTTGGCTAACCTTCAGTATGGTGAACATCCATTGACCAATGAGGTTAAAGACACTGATGAGGAAGCTGCTGATGATCCATCCCCTTTAGACTGGAACCTGCCCAGACGTTCAGAGAGAATAAAAAAGCATTTGAATATTCAACAACCACAACAGAACCGGCAACAGAAGGAGAATGTTTTCTCTTGACAATGAAACAGGTGGAACTACTACTGAACGAGGAGTTGAACTTTACTTCGACGGATATTGCAGCACAGAGTATTGAGGATGATGTTCCAAGTGTTTTCAGAAATTTAAAAGGTGACTTTAAGATTTATAATTTTACTGGTGAATCTTAACAGTGTGAAATATGCAGAACTTTTATGCAAAGCGTTTTCATTTGTTCCTGCTATAAGATCTAGGATTGATGAACTTGTTATTGACCTAAAAGTATTTTTGAGAAAATTAAATCTCAAAATGTTATTCAAACAAAAAAATGTTGGTTTTGATTTAGGTATCAGTCATCTGAGTAGAAGTAGTACATTTACCCCCCCCCCTTGCTATGCCTTTAATTTTATTTTGAAAAGTTATGCAACTTTGAGTTTAGAGCCTTTTTACAAAGTAACTAATTTCAAAAGACCACTAATCTCACTTGTAATGAGTTGGAATTGTTGAAAAATGAAGTGGTGACAAAAGGATAAGGGTTATGGAACCAGACAAGGGTGGAGGGGTAGTTATTATAGACAACTCAAATTACTTGAACAGAATGTATGGATTTTTATATGATACTGACTTCTATGATGAGACTTCTTTAAAGTTTGTACATATTTCTTATGCTAAGATTGATTGGTTATTAAAAAACATGTTAGACTAGGAACAGATCAGTTATAGTGAATGGAATTTTCTGAGTGTTAAATTTCCTGTTGTGCCCACAATTTTTGGTCTCCCCAAAATTCACAAAAATTTAAGGGATCGTACCATGAGGCTGATCATTAATGCATCTAGAGCTAAAACACATCCCCTTGCAAGGCTTATTGATATAAAGTTAAAGAATGTTTTTGACAAATGTCATCACATCTGTAAGGATTCTTGGGATTTTTTTTTATTTAAACTTCATAATGTTAAATTTTCAGAAAACTTAATTTTGGTACTGTGGATGTAATTAATCTTTTTAATATCATAGCACATGACATTGGTTTGATTTGGTTTCATGATTTTTTAGTAACGCACAGTGGTTCCATGTTTCCTTGTCCATACACTGCTTTTTCTAACATTTTGCTTGTTGGTTGTCAGTTTTTGTGGAAATTGCAAATATATCCCAACCTATGAGTACATGATGCAGAAATGTGTTGAATTTATGAATAGGTATAACCACATGAAATGTATAAGCATGTCCTGAAGAAATATTTTCAGTCCTGTACCCATTTGCTTTACCTCATAACAGATGGCTATGTCATCTTTTCATAATTACCCTAGCGATGGAATCTTCACATATCAATAAACTAATGTAATGTAATGCAATGAAATGATCCCTTGGGTCTCTAACCACACTGCTTCACAAATAAGTGGAGATATGAAATGCAGTTTGGCCAGCCGATAATGAAAAGTATAGGAAACAAGCTTACATGGCAATCTTGGGAAACACAGATGGTAATAAGTTCACATAAACCAGACAACCAAACTGATTACCAAAGGTGAGGCTGATGTATGTTGTGGTTAATATTGGCACCACAGGTTAGTCAGAGGAGACAGAAAAGTCATAGCAAGAATGGTCAGGGATATGAGGTGAGGGGGTTGGAGGTAGCATTCTCAGAACTGTTACTTATACCAGGAGCCAGCATACAGAGGAGAGACAGACAGAGAGAGACTTAGGGAGTATAGTGATTGGCTGTGTCAGTAGACATGGAAGAAAGGTTTAGGACTGGTAGAAGGATGAGGAAGAACTGACACAGAACCAACTCTGTGCAAAAAACAAGCTCCATCTTATTCCAGAAGGGACAGCAGTGCTTAGCACTGAGTAAAGGTACATGCTAACAGCCATATCCTTAAGCTAATGCAGAAGAGGAATAGAGATTGATGGAAGCAGAAGTGGGTGGAGTACTGTTTAGATTGTAGATGGAAAGTGAAAAGACATGCAGGGCATAGCAGAGGAACACACAACATTGCCTCAGAGTGTGGCTGGGTAGTAATTGCTCTGCAATGCAAGGAAGCTGGTTAGGCAGATGAGGAACTACAGGCAGTGATGCAGAATGGAATGGTAGACATTGCTGTTATCACAGATCTATGGGCCATTGACAAAATGGGGTGGGATATGGAAATACTTGAATAATATTTTTTGGGGGAGGGAAATGACAGAAAAGGGAAAGTTGGGCTAGGTAGAATTCTACGTAATGTAAGGCATCAGAGGTCAAAGAAGAGAAAGAACACAAAGCCAAAAATTGGGCAAGGATGAATGCAGAGTTAGCACCTAGGCTATGGGCCTTGGCAGTTACAGTAGAGGAAGCGGTGGATAAGAGCTAGTGTATTAATACATTGTATCATCCACCTAACACAACAAAGGAAGGAATGAGAATGAGAAAGGATGAGAGACTAGAGGAGAGAATAAAAGAACATGGAAGGAAGAAGAAGATAATGCTTATACAGGAATCTACCTCTCCCAAGAGCTGACTAGGAGATTCTAAATCAGAACTGTAGCTAGGTTATCTGGTGCCCCTTCAAGTGAAACTTGATCAGCAATAATAAAAAAAGCTTTTCTGCAATTATATTAAGCTGCATGTTACATATGTAACCAGCTGCTTGCTACAAATGCAAACAGTACCTTACTACAAATCACAGCACACACTAAACACTTCAACATTTCAGTCATAACCACAACATCCAGTAACAATATTAATTTATCAATACACTCCTACATCATTAGCACCTGAAAATCACAACCCCTAAGACCTTCCACCTGGGGTTGCTCCCCCCTTTGCCACACCCTAGTTATGACTCTTCTGAGCTACAGAGTAGAGAAGAAGTTGGAGCTAATTGAGCTCTTGGACCATAAGGAGTTTAGTTAACTTGTTCAGGACTGTACCCTAAAGGACAGAATTCTGGTAGTGATAGTAACCAAGACAGTGAATATCAAAAGTGTCCAGGTTAAGACAGTGTTAGCCAACAGTGGTTATACCAGTCTATGGTTTACAGTAGGAGAAGAGTAAGAATACAAAGATGAAGATAATGGTGTATAAGATTTTATTCTTATATAGTAGGAAGAAAAAAGGACTACTGCCCAAGTTGTACAAAGGCATGAGACTCATCACAGAAAACTAGAGAAAAGGGGAGGATGCTATGCCAGGAAAGCATAATGGAGAGAGCAGTGAACAGATCCTAATATAGAGACAGAAGAAATGGAGAACGGGTTAGTTGCCCTGAGACAGTATAAAGTACAAGGACCAAATGTACAAATCTCAGTGCTTCCAGAAATCTGGCAAGTATGTAATTACACCCCAATGGAGATCTTTAACAGATCCCTGACTAGTGCAGAAGTAAAGCAGGAAACATTAGAACTACAGCCCTTTTAGCTTAGAAAGGAAAGTTATGGATAGACACCAGACGGGAAGGCTGGAGGTATTTCTAGAAGACAACAATCTCTAAGACAGCCATCAGGAATTCATGGCTAGAAGGATCTTTCTGCTGGCCTTGACTGAACTACAGCTGAACTTTATGATGGAGTACCAGTAGACATGGCTTACTTGGACTTCAGAAGGTATTTGAGTGACCTCACACAGGAGGTTGATAGGAAAACTGGAAGGGCTATAGGCAGAAAAAAGACTGAGAAACTGGAGACCCGCATGGTTGAACAGTAGATACAGCTGTAGGAAGGCCAAGGCAGAGCTGCTTCCTGTAGTTTATGGTTTAATTCTGTCAGCCACCATTTGTCTTCAGTGTGACTTTGTGCAAGTAATTCAGCAAGACATTTCTCTTATTTATTTTATGAACTGGGTTAGGCTCTCAATGGTCTGCTGGCCTCCATGCCTAGGAACTGCTTATGAATTAGAAATATAAACCAGTTAGTTAGATTTCAGAAATAATTCAAAATCATTAAGTACTTCAGGGATTCAAGTTAGTCGAGTCTAGCTGCAAGCATTACTTTATGTAAGATATTAAACACTATCAGTTGTAGTATAGTATCAATTTATTCATCCCATACATGCCCAAGGTTATATGTTTTCTTGGTATTGCTGAGGAGGTAGTGTGGGGATTTTTTTTAGGATGTCTTTTTTGATAAGCTTATTTATCTGTCATAAAATATGATTAAATATAGTATGCATACTATTTTACATGTGCATGCACTCTGGTTAATTCATTGTTTTTATGTCTCTCTATTAAGAACTGTTTATCTCAATATTTACATAACTACTGAATGCAGTATTTAATTTGCTTATATTTGTCCTTAATAGTAATTGTGTAAAACATTTTATGATATAAATTGAATGTTACATACTAAAGCAGTTTTGTGTAGTATGTAGTCACTGGTATTTTAAATATTGGCCTGGTGGAGGGGTCTTTTCAGTAATTGTTGTATGTAATAAAGATATTTCAGTAACGGCAATTTGTTTTCAGTTGTAATAAATATAGGCTTTACAATGTAATAAGAGAATAAAGGCTGGACAAAAGCAAGTTTAAGTTAATATACAGTGATCTTGGGCTACTGGGGTGGGGTGGGGTGCAAAAGTGCACTGATTAGATTATATGTAAAGTTGAGATGTTTTCAATTATTTTTGCAAAGGTGAATGTCTGGATTAATGTCCTCAGCTTAATCTGTAAACAAATGTTTCTGTAAGACATTAGACTTGAAAAATAAGACAAAATGAAAGCAATGAGAAGTAAGTTTCTTGCATATACAATGATATTAGCTTGTTTATTTATTTACAAATGTTTAGTAGGAGTAAAGACGTCTGCAGCTGAAAGCAGATGTACATTCTGTTCTGTGCTGAGAGAAATTGACAAAGATTTGTTCATGCATTTGCACAACTGTTAGCTGTTTTTTCTTTCAGTCTTTTCTGACTACATTTCCATAGACATGAGCTGTCTGCAAGTTTAAGCAATTAAACATGAGACTTCTGAGCATTCTTTTTGAGGGATATTCAAAATGTAAAGGTGCAAGGACAGTGAAAAATAATGTTTGGGATTATTTGACTTGAATAAGAGATAGCAACTACCCTAGTAGCCTTAATACTTTAATGCATTTAATAGAACAGTGTATAATTTATTTTTATTGAAAAATAGCCAGTGCATTTTTTCTTGGGGCTAAAAGTTAATGTTTTCTGAATGCATGCAAGCTGTTTTTCACATCTGGGAGAGGAATAGGGATAATAAAGGAACAGACAAAACTCAGTGTAAGTGGGAGCACAGAGTTATGCTTTAGTATGAGTAATCTTACTTTTAGGTTAAATAATGCCTGTGGTGCAGCTGTCAACATAGAACAATCGTTCCCATTTGGAGGATTAAACTTCATTTTTTGAAGATGTACATAGTTTTGTGTGTTTGTTCTAAATTAATAGGTTATGGGGTATTCTGAAAATGTATTTTTCTATTGAGGGTTTTCATTAAAACAAATAATCTTGAAAATGTGACATAGTTTCAAATAGAGTTGACAAGAAATAACTGTATAAAATATCACCCTGCCAAATATTAGTGCGTGCATGTAATGCAAAAATTGGAAATATGCATTCAGAAAAACTATCATGTATAATAGGAGGGAACAATAACTTCTTATCATAATGGCTACCCTATCTATATTATATTGGAGCATAAGTGGCCTGACAGGTAAGGACAAAAAGGAAAGAGTACTGAATTATATTAAGAAATCCAGAGTGCAAATAGCAATGCTGCAGGAGACACATTTGAAAAGAAATGAGCATATGAATTTGATAAAAAAAGGTTTTAAGGATGGATATTCAACAGAATATCAGAGACAAAGGAAAAGAGAATTAACTATACTAATTGCTAGAGGAGCTCTAATAGTGATAGAAGAGGAAAAAAGAAAATAATGGTAGATATGTAGTAGTAAGGGGCTAATGGCATGGGAGAAAGATTATGTTAGCATGTATCTATATTCCACCAAAAACTGCTATTATGGAGCTTAAGAAAATTTGGGAAAAATAATCACTTTTCAGCAGGGAATATTACTTATAGGTATGGAATGGAATTTGATTAGCAACAGTGAGAATGTATCTGGGGGACCTAGAAAGAAAAATATAGCAAAAGAAAGTAGATTTCTGAAGAAATTTATGAAAATATTTGGTATGGAAGATGTGAATTCAGTAGTAGGAACTTGGTGAGAATTTACATTTTAATCCTCAGGGTACAATAACTGGGCTAGACTAGGTAGAAACTGCATTTTGAAAGAACACGTGAAGTTAATTGAAAGCTTTGACAGATATCCAATAACTATTTCAGATCATGCACCAGTAACAACTAAGATAAAAATGAAAGGGTTTGTTTGTGTCTTTCGGCTTTTTCCCAGTTAGGGATCGCCACAGCGGAACTCCGGTCTGCTAATGATTGGCAGTTTATTTTTACATACCGGCTTTCCAAGCCTGACGCACAACCTTCAACGAAGGTACGCCCATTCACGCATGTCTCCACGCAGAAGACGCTCTAGCTGAGAATCGAACCGGACAGCGTCTTACTGTGAGGCGACAATGCTACCGCAACCTCTTAGAGTCAGAAATCTGGACAAAACCATAAATAAAAGTGGGGCAAAGGCCCAAAAATAGGGACAATTTTTAAATACTGATCTTACAAACTTAGAAAGTTGATAGAATAACAGGCTTTGCAAGCCTGAAACTAAAATGTATGTCATTATTTTCTAGCTTCAGTCTTAAATGATTTGCCACTATTTTGCCAGAAAGCCACAATTTTATGAAAATGGACCAAAAATATGACACAAAAATCTGGATATTAGGTGAAAATCTGTACAGTTGAGAGGTATGATCAGTGGCAGTTTCGCACCAACCTGTTAAAAAGAGTGGAATTTAAGGAAAGGGTAGTGGAACTTATTCAAGAGTTATTAGAGAAGGTAAAAATGTCTTCAGAAACAGATTTCCAAGATGACTGCACCTTTAGTAACAGCTCTGCCAGTGTAAAAATGGAAACTCAGAAGAGACAGCCAGTAAACTCATATTTTTGGGTAAACTTCAGTAACTGGCTGCTAAGTGCACTGCCTGGATGCCAGCAAAAAAAGAAATTCAGAGAACCTGAAAGAAAATCAATCACAAAAGGTAAGGGAAAAACGCTGACTGGAAAGATTTCTGCAGCTGTTCAGCAAAAAGCAGTGCAACCTCCAGCTTCCAATAACCTAGAGGAAAATTTAAGTTAAATGTACTCAGAGCTGATTAAAATAAATGAAACACTGATGGAATACATCAACTTAAACAACAACAGGCTGGAAAAATAGAATAATCTTTAAACAGATATTCAAATGAGGTAATAAAACTGCAAAAATCAGAGATCAAAATGAAGAAAGGACTGGCTGAATATGAGACAGCTCAAGAAAAACTGTTTCAAAAAATAATAGCATTAAAGGGCAGAGCACATAAGGAAAACCTGAGGTTTTCTGCTGTAGCAGAGAAGCTGGAAGGAACAGACTGTATTATTAATTTTATTAAATCAGAAATAAGCAACTAGACTGGTATTCCATATTGTGTGTATGCTCCAAACCTGGCCATGAGAAAGCAACCTAGACCTTTAATAGTAAAGATGCAATCCTACCAGCAGAAACAGTTGGTTCTGATAAAAATGTGGCAGAAGGACAAAGTACTAAAAGTGGGAGACAGTAGAGTGTTTGTGAAAAATGATTACTCACTGTACACCAGGCAGAAGAGGAGTACATTTATTCCACTATTCAGGGAATGTCGAGAAGCAGGTATGAGATACAAACTGTTCCCAGCTATCTTCAGAATATTCTTTCCTGGAGTGACAAAATCATTTTTGATGCAGAACATCCTAAGTAGGAAATACAAACATTTATCCAATAAAAGATGAGCTGTGAAAATGAAGGAGGTTCTGTTTCTTGTTCTTCTGGTAATAAAGACCACAGAAAGAGACTGTGTCAGAAAAACCTTTTCCAATGTTTCAATGGAAAATGTTTGAGAGAAAGAAAAAAGCAGAATACTTGACTAAAAGGGCAGGGAGAATGTTGGAAATGAAACAAAGACTGGATTTGGGAGATGGATATAAACAGGAATAAATCCAGGAACTCAGAAATTCACAAATAAATGTGGGGTTACAAAACATTAATTATATTTGTGAAACATAACAGAACAAGAAAACCTGGAAATATTGGACTTTCTTGACTTTGTTAAATGTGTAGGGGACTCTAAAGCATATGCTCTACTTCATATCATTAATGTTTAGAAGAATACTTAAGAGAGGGGAAAAGGAGTGAGTGCATTAACTGTAAGTATACAAATTTTGTTCTTACTAGTAGTTTTATAATGCATGATATAATCAGCATGCAATAAAGTAAAGTTTTCTCAGTTATTTTCAAGTGTAATGGGAATACTAAAGTAAAGAGGTGCCCCTGTTTTTTTCTTGTAGAAGCAACTCTGTATTTGGTTCTCATGTCTCCATGGAGACAATCTGATAAAGAGCAATAAAAACAGAATACTTATTTCTTTCAATGGCTAGGAGATAATGTTTTCTGAAAGCAATGAAGTGTTTTCCCAGTCTGGGAGAGTAATGAAGGTAATACAAAACCAGACAGCAGTTAGTAGAAGCACAGGCTGTATCATGTGTCTTAGCATGAATAACCTTCCTTTTACGTTAAACAAAGTCTATGAGTGTGGCTGTCAGTTTGGGACAATTGTTCCTATTAGGAGGATAAAACTTAAATATATTAAGATGTACATAGTTTTAAGCGTTAGTATTAAGTTCATAGGTTTTAGGTGTGTATTGGGGGTGTATTTGTTTGTTGTTTGAGGGCTTTCAATAAAACAAAAAGTTTTGTAAGATGTGACATAGGTTCAAATGAATGTGACAAGAAACAACTGTATAAAAGAGCAACCTGCCAAACATTAGTGTATGCATGTAACACAAAAGCTGAAACTATAGATACTTAACAAAAAAGCTGTTACACATAAAATATGGGAATAATAACTTTTTAACATACTGATGCTTTCTATATTATCTTTAAATGTTAATGGTCTGACAAATGTGTA
The DNA here is from genome assembly GCF_019279795.1 of Protopterus annectens. Classification (NCBI taxonomy): domain Eukaryota; kingdom Metazoa; phylum Chordata; order Ceratodontiformes; family Protopteridae; genus Protopterus; species Protopterus annectens. The sequence goes on along the minus strand of NC_056734.1, from coordinate 979,849,665 downwards.
CAAACAAAGAGTAGTGTACTATATTAAAACATGCAGAGTGCAAATAGCTATGCTATAGGAGAAGGAGACATATTTGGAAAGAACTGAACATGTACATTTCATAAAGAAAGGTTTTCAGGATGGCTATTCAGCAGAATACCTGGGACAAAGGAAAGATAAGTACTTATATTAATTGCAAGAAGAGCTCCAGTAGTGATAGAAGAGGATAAAAATTATAATAATGGTAAATTTGTAGTAATAAGGCACTACCAGCAAGGGAGGAAGATAACACTGGCATGTATTTATATTCCACCTAAAACTGCTATAATGGAGCTTAAGAACATTCTGAGAGAAATAATCAGCTTTCAGCAAGGAATATTACTTGTAGGTAGAGACTGGAATTTGATTTGTAGCAGTGAAAATGTGTCTGGGGGCCCAGAAGGGAAATATAGCAAAGGATGGTAGATTTGTGAAGAAATTTATGGAAATATTTGGCATTAAAGCTATGAAATTAGTAGTAGGACTTTGGAGTGAATTTACATATTACTCTCCAAGAAAACAAAAACTGACTAGACAAAACTTACATTTCACAGTAAGATGTGCATTTAATTGAAAGTTTTGATATGCATCCAATAACTATTTCAGATCACACACCAATAATAACAAAAATAAAAATGCAGGGTAATGAAATAAAATGAGACACTGGTGCTTTCCTACCTATCTGTTGAAAAGAGAGGAATTTATGGAATGGGTAGTGAAAATTATTTGGGAGTTATTAGAGAAGACATAAATTTCTTCTGAAAATATAGCTAGAGACTGGAATAAAATTAAAGTGGAGTTTAAAAATAGGATAGAAATAAAAATGTTTTTAAATGTTAACATCCACCTAGCAAAGTCTCCTGGTGGTCTGGCATAGTGTGCATACCAATTCCCAACACTGTGAGCTGTGCATAACCTCTGTGAGGTCCATAATGTAAAGAAATTTCACGCAACTCCTGCTATCAGCAAAGGAATGAGTGATTCAGCTACCTCTCAAGATTTATCCCTGCAACAGTGTACGTTTTATATACCAACTAATAAAGCCATTCTTGCTAAATCATAGAACAGGCTCTCTCTGGTGTACATACTTGCCAGACATTAGTTACCTGCATAACCTACCCAGAACCTGGTCCCTGCAATCTAGATTATTGCAAATATTTACACCCAGTCTGCAATATTATACTTTTAGCATCATAGTCCTGTTAAAGCTTATAGAAGTTAAGAGCAGGATCAGACAAGCTTACTAAACATAATTAACTTACCTGTTTGTTTACTACCTGGCTGATAGTTTTTCTTGGACTATGCCACCTGCCTTGTGGTTTCAACCCACCCCGTTTGCCCTCACTGAACTCGGGCTCACTCCACTTCCCTACCCTACCCCCAATTCCCACACCCCCCACTACATGTAAACTTAAACTTAATTGTAACCACGCCCACTTACCACCTACCAATCCCATCACATGTAGCCATACTTCCTAACTGGATCAGTTAATCTCCCTTTCCTTAAAGTACCAGCATCACTTATAGCACTATTCCTTCATCCTGCATCCTTACAATTACATGTATAGACCCTCTTCACCATGACAGGTTTAAAAATAACTCTACTCCTTTTTACCTCTGGTTCTCTGCTCCTCCTATTATATACCCTCTCCTCATATGATACTCCCCTACATCACACCAAATCTCCAATGTGGCATACCTCCACATATCAAATGCCACATAATTCTCTTCAATTTCTTATAACTCCAACCATCTTCCACACCACTGTCAAAGACTATCATACCCTTAAATTCCTCCCACAGCTAACTAAATCTCCAACCATGCTTAGATTCACTAGACTCCTATATAAGCTCTCCAAACTCTATCATCACATAACCAAAAATTAAGCCTAGCAGGAGACATCCATCCCAATCCTGGTCCCACCTCCACCCAGCATACACTACCCAACCCATCACAACCTAACCTTGCATGGATCCACAAAAGAAACAAGTCATCCCTCACCCTGTTCAAAATAAATGTAAGGAGCATAGCCAACAAAACTCACAACCTTTATGCTTTATTATCCCACTATTACCCTGATATAGTTACTTTAACAGAAACCTGGCTAAAACCAAATATTAACAGTAACAAAATCACACCCCAGGCTACAATATCTTACAGAAAGAGTAAACAAAAAAGGGGTGGTGTAGCTATCTTATGCAAAGACCACTTCTCACTTCGCCTCCTTGGCTCTTCTATCCCAGATATGGCAAATGCTGAATAATTCTAGCTAAAGTAACAATTAACTCCATCAAACACCTTAACATTATAGGTGGATACATGCCACCAGGCAACAACATCGCCACATTTGAAAACTTACTACAATGGTGTTCCACATTCCCCTCCCAAGAGACCATCATCATGGGGGACTTTAATACTGATTGGCTCCTCTGCTCCTCTCCAACTCCAACAACACACATTAACCAGTATGGATTTGCCCAAATCATCACAGCTCCCACCTGGACCGACAAAACTCTAAATGTAACTCCATACTTGACTGGATTCTAGTTAACTCTTCCCACCTATCATCCCACTCAGGCTGTCTCCCTGACAACGTGAGTGACCACAGCCCAACTTTTCTCCTTAGAGGCCACAACCATCCATAATACCCAAGTACCTTCTGTGCAATTAGGAACCAAAAAAAAAATTAATCCTAATAGTTTTATCTCTGTCCTAAAAATTTGCTACTGGGAACATCTCAAACAAATGCCACCAGATGAGGCAGTACTCTCTTTTAACACCTTCCTTGATATTCTCAACACCCATGCACCACCTAGAGTCAAAGCCAATTACACACTCTCATTAACCAAATAAACCAGATCCCTACTCAAAGCCAGATACAAAGCCTGGTTACAGTTCCATAAGAACAAAACCAGTACTACTAAACAGCATTCGTTGAACTTCAAAATAAAAACAAAAAACGTATTAAAATGGACAAATCAATCTACTACCAAAATATCAAAAACAAGCATCAGAAAAATCCACAAAATTTCTGGGCTGCAGTTAATAACCTATTGCAGCCAGGTAAAGTTACTACTCCCACTCCAAAAACAACTAATAGATATGAAAGTGTAGCTACCCAATTTAATACTTTCTTTACAGAATCCATCCAAACTCTAACAACCAGATTAAGGAAAATCCTACCCCCAAACCAAGCCATAATTTACCCCCACAAAATACCTCCAGTCAATTCAAGCTACATCCAGTATCCACCAGTTACATAAAAAAACTACAGAAAAAATAAAACGTACCACTTTAGCCGCTGATAATCTCCCTCCGGAATATCTTCAAATTGCAGCAGCAGTTATCTGCTACCCAGTAGCCATACTCATAAATAGATCAATCTTCTTCTTCTTCTTTTGGCTGCTCCCGTTAGGGGTCTCCACACCAGATCAATTGTTTCCATTTCTTCCTGTCCTCTGCATCTTGTTCTGTCACACCAACCACCTGCATGTCCTCTCTCACCACATCCATAAACCTTATCTTAGGCCTTCCTCATTTCCTGTTACCTGGCAACTTCATCCTTAGCATCTTTTTCCTAATATACTCTGCATCTCTCCTCAGCACATGTGCAAACCAATGTTATCTTGCCTCTCTGGCTTTGTCTCCAAACCTTCCAACCTGGGCTGACCCTCTAATATACTTATTCCTAATCCTGCCCATCCTCATCACACCCAGTGCAAATCTTAACATCTTCAACTCTGCCACGTCAAGCTCTGACTCCTGCCTTTTTTTCAGTGCCACTGTCTCCAACCCATATAACATAGCTGGTCTCACTACCATCTTGTAGACCTTCCCTTTCTCTCTTACTGGTACTGGTCTGTCACAAATCACTCCTGACACTCTTCTCCACCCACTCCACCCTGCCTGTACTCTCTTCTTCAGCTTTCTTCCACACTCACCATTACTCTGAACTGTTGATCCCAAGTACTTAAACTCATCCACCTTCGCCACCTCCACTCCCTGCATCCTCACCATTCCTCTATCCTCCCTCTCATTGACACACATATATTCTGTCTTAGTCCTGCTGACCTTCATTCCTCTTCTCTCTAGAGCATATATCCACTTCTCCAAGGTCTCCTCCACATGTTCCCTACTCTCACTACAGATCACAATGTCATCTGCAAACATCATAGTCCACGGGGACTCCTGTATGATCTCATCCGTCAACCTGTCCATCACCATTGCAAATAAGAAAGGGCTCAGAGCTGATCCTTGATGTAATCCCACCTCCACCTTAAACGCATCCGTCACTCCCATCACAGACCTCACCGCTGTCACACTACCCTCGTACATATCCTGTACCACTCTTACATACTTCTCTGACACTCCAGACTTCCTCATACAATACCACAACTCCTCTCTTGGCACCCTGTCATATGCTTTCTCTAAATCCACAAAGACACAATGCAACTCCTTCTGACCTTCTCTGTAATTCTCCATCAACACTCTCATAGCAAACATCACATCTGTAGTGCTCTTTCCTGGCATGAAACCATACTGCTCATCACTAAACATCACCTCCCTTCTTAACCTAGCTTCCACTACTCTTTCCCATAACTTCATGCTGTGACTGATCAATTTAATCCCTCTATAGTTACTACAGCTCTGCACATCACCCTTATTCTTAAAAATTGGTTCCAAAACACTTTTTCTCCATTTGTCAGGCATCCTGTCACTTTCCAAGATTTAATTAAACAATCTAGTTAAAAACTCCACTGCCATGTCACCTAAACACCTCCATGCTTTCACAGGTATGTTATCTGGACCAACAGCCTTTCCGTTCTTCATCTTCTTCTTCATAGCTATCCTTACTTCCTCCTTGCTAATCCACTGCACTTCATGATTCACTAGATCAATAACTGAAGGATACGCTCTCACTATCTGGAAAATCTCTAACATTCTGCCCCTTCACAAAGGCGGCATCTCTTGTGAACTTATAAACTACCGTTCCATTGCCATTCTTTCACCCCTATCCAAAATCCTGGAAAGAGTAGTACACTTCCAACTCATGGCATACCTCTTCTCACACAATCTCCTATCCCATACCCAGCATGGTTTTCATCCTACACATAGCACCACAACAGCCCTACTGTCCTTTACTAACACAGAAACAATTCCAATTTGTATCAGCCTTATTCCTTGACCTGTCAAAGGCTTTTACATGGTCAACCACAGCAAACTCATTAGCAGCCTTTCCTTCCTTAACCTCAGCAATATTACTATTACATGATTCCAAAGCTACTTAGCAGACTGGCAACAAGTGGTCCATTGGCAACAATCCCTCTCATACTTCCTCCCAGTCACCTTAGGGGTCCCTCGAGGCTCCATCCTCATTCCCTTTGTTATTTTCACTTTATTTAGAACCATCAACAAAAAAATATAAGGGACTCGGGAATTCAAGGATATAATTGGCATGGTTGTCAAGAGAAGCTGGCTCTGTTTGCAGATGATATTATTTTATACCTGAAAAAGAACAGAAAAGGACATTTCATTGTTATGGAACATTTTAAAGCAGTTTCAAATATTTTCCAGATACAAAATTAATGAAGCTAAAACAAAGGCAACAGCTGTAAATTGTGTACCCACACATGAATTTGTTTAGCAATATCCATACTTATGGGGGCATGGTAAAATGAAGTACATAGGAGTATGGATTAAAAAGGTTTCTGGTGTGGCAGCTACGGATATGTGGGAAGACAGTAAAACGATAATACAAAAATTGAGAAATTGGAAGCTCTATTATATGGATATGGATACGATACAAGCAGTTAAAATGTTTTAGTACCTTTAGTTTTATACACATCAGGTATATTTTTATCAACCAGAGAATTTCTAGATAGCATTTAATAAAGACCTGAAGGATTTTATCTGAGGGGAAGACAGCATAAATCAAGTGGGATAAGCTGATTCTTCCAATAAAACAGGGAGGTTTAGGATTACCTGATTGGAATGGGGTATTTCAGAGCTACACACTTAAGATTCCTATACATAACAGAAGCTGAAACCTATAATTCAAAGTGGAAAGAGATGATGATGAAACAGGGAGAGAGGAGGATTTTGGATGCCGCTCATTAAGGAGAATATGAAATAATATTCTGTATGGTTATTGCCAAAGTAACAGAAAGTATTCTAATAACTAAGCCTACATGGGAATGGAGAAAGGAGATTCTCTGTATAGGGATGACTGCAATTATTTATTTATTTTATTTATTTTACATTTGTTTACCGGGATGGTCCGACTGGAACAGTGTCCATTTTCAATGGAGACCCTGAGAGAAAAGCTCCAGTCTAAGCTTACATAGAAATTATCACAACAAGTAATAGAAATCATAAACAAAATTGAAAAAAATGAGTGTTAACACATTTACAGGATACAAATGTTAAAAAAAAATATATACATAGTATCAAATAGAACAAGACACTGCGGTGGTGGTGCTGCGGTAGCGTTGTCACCTCACAGTTAGACGTTGCCCGTTCGATTCTCAGTTAGAGCGTCTTCTGTGTGTCGGCATGCATGAATGGGTGTTCCTTCGTTGAAGGTTGTGCATTAGGCCTGGCAAGCCAGCACGTAAAAATCTACTGCCAATCATTAGCGGACCGGAGTTCCGCTGTGGTGGCCCCTAACCGGGAAAAGCCGAAAGACACACACATCAAATAGAACAAGACACCAAACACTTGAATATAGACAAATGTATGGTTGAATTTATATATGTGGAGGAACATAACATTAGTTAGAAAATTAAGCAGGTAGAATCACTTAGGTAAAGTACAGGGATATAGACAATAGGCCAGAGGTATGTTCATAGGTTGGTTCTAGGCTATCAGCCCTAGGGCCTATACAAGCCTAGCCATAACAATTCCCTGGATATTTCTTCCCACAATATTTACTTCCCTGGACCCCTGTCTAGCAGGGCGACTGATGTGATCCCCGGGGTGAATTTCCTATCACCCATCCAATCGTCAAGGTTCCTTTTGAAGAGGGACAATGAGGTGCTCTGCTTGACATGTATGGGCAGTCTATTCCAGAGTATGGGGAGTCTCTGGGTCAGGAGCCTATCCCTCCAGCATGTTTTGTTCATTGTGATGAGTGAAAATTATTTGGGAGTTATTAGAGAAGACAAAAATTTCTTTTAAAAATATAGCTGGAATTTATTGGAGAAGACTCCAAAGAATTTTTCCTCAGATATACAGCAAATGTTGGAGTTATGACAGGTAAGAAAGAGGTAATTTGGAACTATTTTCTGGGAGTGTAATCAGATGGCATACTTTAAAGCTTCCCTGCAGAATACTCTGTCAGAGATACTGGGTGAGCAAATATGGACTGATGTGGTTTCGTGGCGGGAACGCAAACATATGACAACATTAATAGAACAGTGATAATCAAAAGGGAAGCAGAATGTAAGAAAATACTGGTGTTGTTGGTGGGTCTTGATGCAGAGAAAGCTCACAACAGAGTAAGCTGTGGTTTTATGAGTCAGGCAATGGAAGCATTTGCATTCCCTGATACAATAATAAGGTTAATTAGGAGGATATATGAAGCATCAGAGGCAAGAATTAAAGTGGGAGAGTTCCTCTCTGCAGAGGACCAGGCAGGGGTGTCCTCTTTCTACTTTGTTGTTTATTTTATATTTAAAGCCATTGGCAAAGGAAATAAGAGATTCAGAAATTCAAGGCTATAACTGGTATGGTAATCAAGAAAAGTTGGCTTTATTTGTAGATGATATTATTTTGTACCTGATAAATCCAGAAAAGGATATCTCATTGTTGTGGAATATTTTGAAACAGTTTCAATTCTTTTTTGGGATATAAAACTAATGAAGATAAACCAAAGGCTATAGCCATAAATTGTATACCCACTGAAGTGGTTCAGCAATACCGACATTTATGGGGACACGTTAAGATGAAATATTTAAGAGTATGGATTAAAAGGGCTTCTACTATGTCAGCTAAGGATATCTGGAAAGAGACTAAATAAAAGATAATACAAAAACTGAGACACTAGAAGCTCTTGTTTATGGATATGAATAGTAAGATATAAACATTGAAAATGTTTTTAGCCCCTTTAATTTTTTTATACAGGTCAAGGAATATATTTATCGACCAGAGGAGAAGTTGTGGACAATAATTAATAAAGTGTTGAATTACTATCTGGGAGGGGAAGAGGACAATATTTAAGTAGGATAAGTTGATTTTTAACCAACAAAAACTCCATCCAGAACACTAAAATGGTACGTTGTGCGGTGATGTTATCACTTCAGTCCTTATGTGATGGCAAGTATAGAATTCACTGAAATGATTTACAGAATTAAAACCAAGGTGACCAGCTCCTTAACACAATTTTATTTAAACACCATACAACCACATGATATAATACAAAAACTAAGGCCTTTTGTTCATAACTATTGGGACTTCATCAGTATGTGATACAAAGTAACACACATTCCTTTTAAAAAAAAACATTAACCAATCAAATTCACTCTGTTGTACCAAAATGAACCCTATTTGTGAAAACACAAAGGAAATTGTAGAGCCATGAACTGTACACTTTTGTAAAGCCATTCCCTGTTTTTATCAGACACTGAAACTAAATGTCATTATCTTAAATAATAAAGCACAGCTTTAAAATAACAAAATATTAGTGATTAGGAGTAATAAATAAATAGTAAATAATAAATAATATCACTGTCATAAAAAACACCCTCAGTAAAAGTCGCAGAACTGTAAAACATGTCTTTAAGCAATAACAATTATATGAAAAACTATAATAAACCTTAGCTGGCAATTATATTCATGTGAATACTAAAAAATAAATACTGTTCCTAAAGTAGAAGAAGTATGAGGTACATAATAACTGTTATATAATGTTGTTGTTCTTCTTCTTCTTTTGGCTTTTCCAGATTAGGGGTCGCCACAGCGGAACTCCGGTCCGCTAATGATTGGCAGTAGATTTTTTTATGGTGCCGAGGTGCCAGCTCGATGCCCAACCTTCAACGAAGGCATGCCCATTCATGCATGTCTTTTGAATGCCACTCGACCACGGGGAGGACATGCAGACTCCACACAGAAGGCGCTCCAGCCGAGAATCGAACGGGACAACCTCCTGCTGTGAGGCGACAACGCTACCGCTGCACCACCGTGGCTACAATAACTGTTATATAATAAGAATAAAAAATATTGTCTAAATAAATCAATGAATTAATATATAAAGATAAAACTACCTATTGTGAAGTTCAAAATACTTTATAACTTGTAAAAAAAGTAAAAGTACTTTTAGAAAATTAACTTAATTTAAAACATTAGCCCTGTCCTTTAAAACACTGGCTATGGATACTGAGTCATTAAGTCAAGGGGGCTGGCAAGCATTTAACTGCAATTGGCATATTAGTCCTTTTATCTTTAGCCTATTATCACCATCCCCCTCTGGCAGATCTAAAACTGTTATCAATTAAAAAAAACTGAATTTTTTTAAATTCGACACTCAGTTGTATGCTATATACAGCATTCATAGGACTGGTTTTCTAGATGTCATAAAAATGTTTTCTCATTTAATCCTTTAATTTATGGATCATTTTACCAACATAAAAAGCTGGACAACTTTCAGAAGTAGCAACATAAACTACTTGGTCACAGTTGCAATTGTTCTTGCTGGGCAGGGTAAGGTACAGAAGTAATTCTCTACTATCATGGACCTTCATGTACGTATCTATAAAATTTGCATCTCCCACATTTAGCCATAGAGTGGATTCAACTGATATTAACCCTACCGGAAGTGATAAAATCACTGAACAACGTACCCTTTTAGCGTTCTGGCTGGAATTTCTGTTGGTTATCTGTAAATGTGTTGGTATGGTGGTTTTGTTTATTGAATAATTTGATCCTTCCAATAGAACAAGGTGGTTTAAGATCATCTGACTTGAAGGGATATTTTAGAGCTACACAATTAAGGCTCATATACATAACACAAGCAGAAGTTTATAATTCAAAGTGGAAAGGGATGATAATGAAGCAAGGACAAATTCAAGAAATAAGGAGAGAGTGAGATTTTATATGCAGATCCTTAAGGAGCATAGTAACAGATATACAGAATATTATATTCATAAAACAGCAAAATGTATTAAAAGAAGGAAGTGAACAAGAGACTAGAGAGAGGAGATTTTTGCCGACAGAGATGACTACAAGTAGGGGTACAGAGAATAGGCAAGAGGGGGTTGGAATTTACTGGAGAAACCTGGCAAAGAAACCAAGGGATTTGAGCAAAGAACTGGAGAGGGAAACGTACTAGAATAGGATGAGGCCAAGAAGACATTTGGCCTGCAGGTTACAGACTGCCTTCCCTATCTGGAATTGACATCAGAGTATAAACAAAGAGAAAGGGATTGGGGAATCCTAATTGAAAGACCTGCTCTGGTAGGGTTTTTAGTTGAATCTGGAATAGAAGCTGCTGTTAAAAAAGGCATAATTTGTAAGACAAATAAGATATTGTATGATAACTATAAGAATAAATCAGAGGAGGTTAGAAAAGATGTGGAGGAGAGAGATTGGATAAGCAATTTAAAAGGAAACAATGGGAGGACATATGTATAGATCCCAAGTATTCAACAAAGTCCAGAAGCTTTAGGATTTTTGTTTGGAAGTGCTTGCATAGTTATTTTTATACCCTAAGCAGACTTCAAAGAGTTTTCCCTCTGGTAGATGACAAATGTTAGAGGTGTGATGTGGAAGAAAGAAGGTAACTAGTAACAGATATTTTGGGAGTATAATGAATTGATAGGTATTAAAAATTCCCAGAGTACTTTGTCAGAAATATTAGGTGAGTAAGTGGGCCTAACTAAGGGAATGAGTCTTTTGAGCTAGGACACAGAATCTGAATTGTCTAGGGCCTTGCTAAGTTTAATTCTGGTGGCTGCCAAAAAAATCGGTTACTAGAAAATAGAAATTAAAGTCTAAACCAACTGTATTTAAAATATTGAATGTTGTAACAGAGTTAAAAGAATTGGAAGTGGGATCTTCAGAAAAGGAAAGGACCAAATTGCATAGAAATAAATGGAAATTTGGGGAACAATATATGCAATAATGTTCAGGAGGGGAGGAGATGTTTAGGGGAATGCAGGAATTTAGCATTTTATATATTATTGGACTGATGATAGCTATGAAAAAGAGCACATATGATGTATTTAACTGGAAGCATGTTAATACAGTTTGTTTTCTTTTATATTTAATTACGTTTGTCTATTTCTTAAGTGATAATTTAACAAAGGTGTTAAAAAAAACATTTTTTTTACTCCCAGTCCAAACACATGACCATCAAGCAGTCTAGCTGAAATGTCTTCTTCTCGGTCCTATGTACCCATGCACATGCCCAGTTAGCACTTCTGGGGCAGTGGTTGTAATGGGTGTTGCTCAGAATGACACTTTTTTCATGAGTGATATAAAGCCACAGATGGCTCTATCCCTCATTGAAACAAATAACCTTGGCATGTGTTTCAATCTCCACCATGGAATTTAAACAGAATGCTCACTCATGAACATACTCCTTATCTGTACACCCTTGTATAGGCGAGCACCCATAGCTCCTTCAATCCTCTCATGGCCCAAACAAATCCTCCTGTTGCAGTGCCCTTAATTAATTTCAGGTCCTCTGGTTTATAGGCAGGGCTGCATCTCTGTGAGCTACACAGGCAAAAATACAAACAAAAAAAATGTTTGCTTTTATCTCCAAGAAGTTACAGACTTGGTGTGCAAAAAAGTAATACATTTCCAACTTTCTAACATTGCTCCTTGGTCCTCTACTCTGTGCACAGATAAGAAAAAGAAAACAATATATTGAACAATGGATCTCAAGCAAACAAAAAGAGGTGTGGAAGGTTGGCAACTTGACACTGTAAAAACCCCACTGCCAATCATGAGTGGACAGGGGATCCGCTGTGGTGACCCCTAACCAGGAAAAGTCGAAAGAAGAAGAAGAAAGTAGTAGTATCAAGCTGGTGAAGTAAACACTTGGGCTATCTACATGCTTATGCAAAGGCTATACATTTCATACATATTCTTGCATCTACAGATATTTTCCAGTTCTATTTTCTTTAAAATGCCATTGTACAGTCTTACTTATCTAACCAAAAGCCAAGCAGATGACAGCAGTTATGGTGACTTGTAACAAAGAACTTTAACTACTGAGTTAAATTAAACAAAACAATATGAGCAATCCCAATTGCCAAATTGAGTGGAGTTTGAAACTCCTTTTAGACTGTGTCCTAATTTTCTGTCTCCTTCACTTTATTCCCTGTTCTTAATTCAATGTACTGCTTGTACTGTTTACATTTACATTACCCAAGCTTTGCTTGTGTATTATCCTTGCAGACTCTGCATCATCACTGGTGGGAATTCTGTTTTATCAAAGAAATATAAACACATCCTTCCCTTTTTACTGAATTCTGTTTTCCGTTAAAAACATAGCTGTAACAGTTTCATTTTATTTTCACATTCCACCGTTCAACTGCCCAACAATACTTTTATGTATAAATCCTTCTTTTACATTTGCACTTTTCTACTGTATTTTTATCTTACTTTTCCTTTTGTTTTACTATGTCACGTTAAACCTTGTTATTTTAAACAACTTCTGACCATAAAACCTGTCCTTTCTTTACTATTTTTCTTAAGTTGTAATTTTCTTTGCTTTCACCTCTCTCGTTCTCTATGCTCTTTCACTCTGTTATCTCAGCTTATCTTTACTGCTGGGAAGCACCTGGGAGCACCTACTGTGTATCCTAACCCGGGTAGACATGTCTCTGTATGTCTTGATGTCCACAATTATCAGTCCTCAACCTGACGAGGCTCAGACCAACTCAACCAAGACAAAGGTTGGCCTGGTTGTATGTCTGTAGCCAGGCCCTGTTGTGTAAATACCTAAGACATCAGGTCTAGACAGAGCTGTGGAACAGAAGTGTCACTGCTTTCTTCTTCCTCATTCCAATAAAAACTAATAATTAACATTCATGATCTTATCCATAGTACTATCCAATCTGGAATTAGGTACCTGTTAACTCCCAGATGAAATATAGGTGCCCCACAAATGGTTCAGTTGTTCAAGGAAAAAACACTCTTCTATTTCATGTGTGCGCTCTTGCATAAACTGACCCTCCTTCATCTTAGAGATTTGTAACCTAATGATACTTATAGGGAACAGCAATGTCATCATTTCCATATCTGAAAAGAAAAAAGGTTTTTATTTCATAAATGAGTATGTAACATATACTCATAAAGTGCATTCTTCATCATAAAACACTTATACAGTAATTGCATCCTGTTCTCCCCCATCACCTACACTGCTGTTATAAGGCCTTACTACCTGTTGTTCTGATCAGCTGTTTCCAGTCTTGGTAGCAGCTCATTTTATTTCTGTTTTTTTTGTTTTTCTAATTATATCATCTTCAATCAGATCTGTTTTATTTTTTTGTTTGTTTTGTTTTTTGTTTTTTGTGGAGGCTCCCAGCTGAAAAGTCAAATTGATACTGCTTCCTTGAAACGCAGCTACAAGCCAACATAATCAGCTCTTACTTTGCACTGTACAGCAGCAGAGGCTATGCTTTACAAGTACAAAAAAAAAGAGTTCATTTTTGAAGTCGGACGGTGATGACTTAATGAGTTTTAGATGACAGGCACAGGCACTGACACTGGGTAAGTGCATAAATCCATTTATTATTCTCATTCTCAAATAGCAGAAATGTCAGGCTAAAGGTTTATTGCCATTCTGTTGCTGAATAAGTTGCAGAAGATAGACATACAGTGTATAGCACCTGTGTGACCTGTGCCATACATTACAAAAAAAAAGAGAGAGAGTGAGAGAGAGAGAGAAGGAACTAGCTGAGCCTAGACAGTATTGCCCAGTGGTCTCACTTTTGATAACCACATAGCCACAACAGTTAGAAAATCCTTCTACGTGGCACATCTCATCACTAAGGGCTTTTCATTCAGAAAAAAGGAGGTCATTGTCCCTCTGTACTCATCCCTCATTAGACCCATTAAGAATACAATGCCCTGTTTGGTATGTACCTCACAAGACATCTGCAACAGCTAGAAAGGCAGTAGAAATACCTCAAAAAAAGAATCACAGGCCTAAAGCAGATGCCTTATGCTGACTGTCTAAAGAAACTCCAGCTATACTCTGACACATATCGCCTACTCAGAGGCGATCTCTGCCTAACATACAAGGCCATGTCAAACCCAGAGTTGTTGGACATGCTACACGTAAAGAAATGCCAATCTCTCTGAGCCACATGCTCCAGGGATCTTAATCTTGTCATCACGATGACCAGAACATGCTGGAGGGATAGGTTCCTGACCCAGAGACTCCCCATACTCTGGAATAGGCTGCCCATACATGTAAGGCAGAGCGCCTCAATGGCCCTCTTCAAGAGGAACCTTGACAATTGGAAGGGAGATAGGAAATTCATCCCAAGATCACTTCAGTAGCCATGCTAGACAGGGGTCCAGGAAAGTAAATATTTGTGGGAAGCAATAGCCAGGGAATTGTTATGGCCAGGCTTGGATAGGCCCTAGGGCTGATAGCCTAGTGTCTACCTATGAACCATAGGACATGACAGAAGGAACTAGTTGATCATCTTAACCCATGACATATTGACAATTTTGGTATCAATGATGTGATCTTATTTACCTGATGAGCATATGGTCAAAGGAACTTTAGCAAAATTAAAAAAAATAGCCTACAAATACACAAAGCAGTGCAATTAAGTTCAATTATTCTGCAAAAGAACTGAAGTGTAACTGTCATAAGGATATTTACATGTAATATATATATATATATATATATATTTTTTTTTTTTTTTTTTTTTTTTTTTTTTTTAAAGCAGTCTTGTGTGGCATAATTTTAGCAGCCTTGCTTGTGAAAGCACATACAAAAAAATCAAGCGAATAAGCGTTTGGATGAAATATTCTCTGTTTTAAAGAAAATCAGAAATCAGGTTAAGATATAAGGTCACTCATGCTTCCTAATTAATTAAATGAAACCTTTAAAATGAAAACTATATGAATTAATAAAGCAATTTTGATATGTCATTAGATGTAATCTACAGAAATGAAATTTATTTCTGCTTTCACAAACCTGTTGTCCAGTAACTTACTCAACAGTGAGAAAATAAATCTATATTTGCATGAACAGAATCCAAGTGAGACCACAATTCATGAAGAAAAGGTGGCTGGCTATGACTCTGAGAAACCACTCAGATTTACATAGCACATCCAAAGGTATAATAACATACCTAGTGAATCTGTTAGACAACTTGGTCACATAGGATATGCATTGTAGTTACAGAAGGTAGTATAACAGTCTAAAAATATATGTTCTTTCATATTTTGAAAAAAACATAAAAAAAGCCTTCTTTGTGGTGTGTATATGATGAATGCAACTCACATTCATTTGGACTAGAATGTTATTGTGCCTAGTAGCACAGTGATGTGATTTCATGGGTGGATGTGCTTGGAATACAAAATACCAACTACAAACTGAATGGAAACACTTAAAGAGAAAACTAAACCAAAGTCTTATAATAGTCATTCCAACAAACATAATATTTAGTGAATAATGCTCTTATTGTTTTAATATTCCTGGTATCAGAATGTATGTTCTGTAATCTTGTCTTTGCTTTCCCTTTATAGTGATTTAGTCAGTTACCTGATAGTCTAACCCCTCCCAAATAGAAAAAAAAAGAAAAACCCAGAAACATAACCTATTCCAAGTGCAAAATAAGTGCAGTATAGAAAAAGGTATATATTTGAGAATACGCAAACAGTCTAACAAATTCTATCTCAAAAACAAAACCACAAGGTGGAAGCTGAGATAAGAACATTTCCACACCAAAAGCCACATCATCATGTCAAATCTTTCGCAATCACATTATTGGAAGGGTACAAGCACTAGACAGGTCAAAAGACCATTTTAAAAGTCTTATTTTCACATAAATTATTATTCTCTGTAAAAATATAAATCAGACAGTCTGTCAGTCACTGCACACTAATGAACTTTTGCTTATGGCAGAATAGGAATGCTGATGTTGCATTCCACTTCATTTATGTGCATTTGATTTGTATAGAAGGAGGTATATATAGCAGGAAATGAAGTTATGTTCCCTCTTTATTAAGAGCTGTAAGGACACTGATGAAATAGAGGTTAAATCTCTGAGTAGTGATCCCCTTGATAAGTGTAAGCAGGGACTTAGGAGATGCAACATTTACAAGCAGGGGCCTCTGAGATTAACCATTTACAGGCTGACTGTGTCCATTAGAAGTACAGGTGTCAAACCAGGGATGAATTTCCTATTCCCCATCCAACTGTCCAGCTTACATTTGAATTGGGTTAGGGAGGGACTCTGCTTCACATGGATGTGGAGTCTGTTCCAGAGAAGGGGTAGTCTCTGGGGTACATACCTGTCTCCCCAGCAGGTCCTATTTATGTCACAGGAAAGGTTTAAGTCTTTAGAATGGGTCATTCTGGTGCTGTTTGTATTGCCGATATGCAGTGGGTCCATCAGAGTGGGGTCTGTCAATGACTTGTATGCTAGACACAGATCTCCCCTCAACAGCCTGTAGGAGACAGAATACAGGAATAGGGCCTTGAAGCGCCTGCATAGGACATGTTACTTACACCCTGTATATATTTAGTGATGACCCTCTCTGGATGTTCCAGTGGTTGTATATGCTTTGTTATGTATATACCAAACGGGACATTGTACTCAATGGTAAGTCTAATGAATGACGAATACAGTGGACTACTGTTGACATGTGATGTAAAAGGCTAGATTACTGTCCGTGTGTGCCCCCAAGTCCCTGACTACTGGGTCATTTGTGTCATTGTGATAGTTACCAGGGGTGGATGACTTCCCAAAGGATGCTATTGTGCATTTCTTGGCATTTAGTTTTAGTCCATGGCTCTGACACCAGTTGTTTGTCTGTGTCAGCCTTTTCTGGAGAATATTTGTGTCAGTGGGGGATTCAATGTCAGCTCCTAATTTGCAATCATTTGCAAATTTAGTCACCCAGAGGCCACTGACATTGGCCTTGACTTCAGAGAAGTAAATGACAAAAAGGAGCAGTCCCAGGACCAGTCCCTGAGGGACTCTACTTGTGACTGGCCTCTATGTAGAGGTAGATTACCCATTTCTAACTTCTAGGGTCCTATCTGTGAGCCAGCTGGCTATCCATTGGGTAACATAATAGTTTGTACCTAATATTTTCAGTCTGTCAACAATGCCTGCATGGGGTATTGTGTCAAATGTCTTGGCCAGGTCAAGGTAGGCAGTGTGAGCTGTTTTGCTCTCATCCATTGCTTTGGTGACCTTCTCAAAAAAGTCCACCAGGTTGGATTGGCAAGACCTGCCCATGACAAAACCAAATTGGGTTGGTTCCAGTATTTGGAAGTTTCCTGTATCATTATTGATCATTTCCATGATAATTCCTCCATGGCTTTGCATATGAGACTAGTGAGACATATTGGTCTGTAGTTTCCAGGGTTGTGTAGAGAGATAAGTGTTGCTGTTCTCCATTCATAAGGCACAAAGCCTGTTTGGAGACAACAGTTAAACAGCAATTCTGGACAGCCTGATAGGTCATATTTCACACTCTTAAGAAGGCATCGTGGGGTATTGTCTGGGTCCATTGATGCAGTGCAATTGGCCATAGAGGGAGCATCAAGGACCTGTTCCCTAATGATAGCAGGAGAGTTATATTTGATAGTAATTCCTGCAAGAAGGTTGAGGGTGAGAGGGGGGTAAAGTTGGAACTGAATTTGTCAGCCAGTAGGTTTGCTATATCTTCTGGCTCAGTTTAATTGCCTCCATTAAAAATGAGCTCTGCAAAACAATTGTGTATTTCCTTTGACGTTGGGTACATAGGTAAAGAATGTCTTGTAGCTGTCCTTGGCCTGTGAGGCCACATTTTCAGCAAATTTGGCCTTGGTAGACAATATTTGTCCTCTGAGTTGTTTGTTTAGTTTGACAAGAGTGCTTTTATCCTGATGGATGCTGCACTTCCTAATTTTTGCCATGATTTTCTTCCTTCTGTTATACAGCCTATTTATGTTGCAATTTCACCAGGGTGGCTCGTTGTTTGAGTTAGCAAATGGGAAACAACAAGTATGGTTCACAACCTGAAAAGGGAAAACCACAAGAGCTTAGTATGATTTTCAGCAAAAGAAGGACAAAGCAATCAGTTAAAGAACATAACATTTTAAGTACCCCAAGAAAATCAAGAGATCCATGTCATTAAAACCTGTAATAAACTCTAGCACCTTCAATAATTAAAAAGCTTTAATAACTATTCCTAAGCCCAAGTCAATGATTCTAGAGAATCATCACTTGGAGGAGGGTGTTGGTATAATACTGAGCCATCTCAATGAGCTTAATGTATAACAGCAATAAACCCTGGAGCAGAGAGGCTGATGCATGTATCCCTTTAGCTGTATAAGGCATTATGGCTGCGGTAAGTGGATTAATTATAAAAATCAGATATTACTGTTAGTATGCATATACGTATTAAAAAGCACTTTCCAGATTTTACCACATTATGTTTAGCTTTTTCCTAAGATGTCATCTCTTCTGGCTTTCTTGTTACTGTTTAATACTGCTTAGCAATCATGAACTTATTGTGGGACACAACCAATTTATATATTTTTTCTTTTTGTACATATTTGTATGTATCCCTGTTATAGCATTCAGTTTGTTGTACCTTATATATATATATATATATATATATATATATATATATATATATATATATATATATATACACATGTATATATACACACACATATATAGGTTCATAGGTTCATACTGGGCTATCTGCCCTAGGGCATTTATAAGCCTAGCCAGAATGTGTTTGGCTTTCGCCACCCATTTTAAATTAATTTTGCTATGCCCTTTTTCGAGGTTAGTATACTGTACCTCTGTCTAACAGTGACACAGAAGTGATACCCGGGGTAAACCTACGATCCCCCATCCACTCATCAAGACTCCTCTTGAAGAGAATCAATGAGGGACTCTGCCTAACCTGGACTGGGATTTTATTCCATAGTGAAGGGAGCCTCTGGGTTATGAATCTGTCCCTCCAGCATGTCCTATTTATTTCACTGCTGAGGTTCAAGTCTCTCGAGCGTGTAGCTCGATGGGATTTGGATTTTTTGAGGTGCAGCATGTCCCTTAATTCCGGGTTGGACATGGCCTTATACGTCAGGCACAGGTCACCTCTGAGCAGGCGGTATGCCACTGAGTAGAGCTGGAGTTTCTTTAACTGGGCAGCATATGGCATCTGTTTGAGCCCTTTGATCCTCTTGGTGAGGTACTTTTGGAGTCTTTCCAGTTGTTGCAGTTGTTTGGTAAGGTACATCCCAAAAGGGGCATTGTACTCAATTATGGGCCTGATGAGGGATGAGTAAAGAGGCACGATGACCTCCCCTAATCTAGATGTGAATCCCTTCATGATTAGGTGGGCTATATAAAATGTTTTTCTAACCACTTTGGCCACGTGGTTGTCAAATGAGAGATTGCTATCAACTTGGGTCCCCAGGTCCCTAATTACTTCTTCTGTACTTAATGGATTACCACCTATGTGGTAATTTGTGTGCACTTTGTTTTTGCCAAAGGGATGACTATACACTTTTGGCGTTTAGCTTGAGGCCATGGCTCTGGCACCAGTTGTCTGTTTCTATGAGGCCCTTTTGGAGGATGCTTGTGTCGGCTGGAGAGTTGATTATGGCGCCCAGTTTGCAGTCATCTGCGAACTTGGTCAGCCACAGTCCTTCCGTGTTGGCCTGTACCTCCGAGAAATATATACCAAACAAGAGAGGTCCCAGGACTGAGCCTTGTGGGATGCCACTTGTAACTGGTTTGGAGTCTGACATGGCTCCAGCAATTCTAACCATGTGGGTTCTGTCCTTGAGCCAGTTTGCAACCCATCTAGTGACATAGGGGTTTATATTTAAGCTGGTGAGCTTATCTATAATGCCCGAGTGGGGTATTGTATCAAAGGCTTTGCGAGGTCCAGATAGGCTGTGTGGACCACCTTCCCTTTGTCAATGGCCTTGGTGACTGTTTCAAAGAAGTCAACCAGGTTTAAGAGGCAGGATCTGCCCTTAACAAAGCCGAACTGGGTAGGATCCAGTGTCTGTAGGTCCCCAATATCTTTATTTATGAGGTCCATGATGATCCTTTCCATAGCTTTGCAGACCAAGCTAGTCAGGCTTATGGGGCGATAGTTTCCAGGGTCCGTTGAGGCACCACCTTTGTGGAGAGGGACCACTGTTGCTCTACGCCACTCTTTGGGTACATATCCTGTAGTAAGGCTGAGATTGAACAGTAGTTTTATGTTTGGGTTTAGCTCTTCTTGGAGTTCATGTAGGGCGCAGCCTGGGACACTGTCTGGTCCCATTGATGCTGTGTTTTTTGCTTTGGAGAGGGCGGCTCCCACCTGAGCATCTGAGATGTCAGGGGGGCAGCACTCTGCTGGGATAGATATTTGCCCTTTTGGTGGGGAGGGGGGGGGAGAAGTTTGCGCTGAACCTATCAGCTAGGATGTTGGCAATGTCTGTGGGATCAGTGTATTTTTTGTAATTTGGATTAATTCTGAGCATATCTGGGAATTCCCACCCAGGTTCCTAACATAACTAAAGAAAGCCTTGTGATTATCCTTAGTGTCCTGTGCAATTTTTCTCTCGAAGCTGGCCTTTGATGATTTTATGACTGCCCTTAGTTTTTTGCTAATACTGATCAGAGATGCCTTCCCTTTTTGGGATTTTGCTCTATCATGTAGTAGCTTCCTCCTTCTATTGTATAGTTTGTTTATGGCTGGGGTCCACCAGACATGTCGTCTGCCTTTGGAGGATTGGGTCTTGGTTTTATTTGGGATTGCATGATCCATGCATTCCTGAAGATGTTCGTAGAATGCATTTATAAAGGATTCTGCGGTCTGGGCAGTATTTTCCACAAGCCCAGGGGCTTTGAAGGATTCCACCTCGGTTTTGAGGAGTGTGAAATTTGCTTTAGAGAAGTTTTTCACTGTGGTTTTCTGGGCAGGGGGTGGGGTCGGGATGTGAATATCCAGTGAGATCAGTTTATGGTCTGATCTTACCAGTGAGGGATACACTTCTGGTCTGGAGCATAGAGTCCCCATGTTGGTGATGATCAGATCCAGTATGTTTTCCCCTCTTGTGGGAGTGGTAACAAGTTGTTCCATAGCATTTGAGTTTATGAATTCTAGGAACCTTTGGGCAAGGGTGTTGGAGCTAGAGTAATGCTCCCAGTCTATGTTTGGGTAGTTGAAGTCGCCCAATATAATGGTGTTCGGAGAGACCTTCATATCTTCCAGTGTTCTCAAGAAGGCCGAGTGGGGTTCCTGGGTTTGGGAGGTTGGTCTGTAGCAGGCTATAAACTGGAAGGCAGTTTTACCCACTGTTAGTTGCACATGGATAGTCTCTGATGCTTCGTGCTTTGCCACCAACCTGGAGGTGTGAGTATCTTTGATGAATATCGATACTCCCCCTCCTTTTGTGGTTCAGTCCAAGTTTTGGGGCCGAAAAGCATGGTATGAGGTATAACCTGGTAGTGCTGGGGTGCTCTCGGGAGTCCTGAACCAGGTTTCTGTTACTGCACAGATATCGATGTTCTCCAGGCTAAGGAGAGTTTTGAGTGCGTGCATCTTGAGGTTTAGACTTCTGGCGTTGAGTAGCATTACACTTAGTTTCTTATCCCTTGTGATACCTATGGAGGTGGGTTTGTCTTTTGAGCCTTGCCTAAAAAAGGCACTATGGGGGTAGCAAGAGCCTTTGCCAATATCCAAAAGCCCAGGGGTGACAGGTGCAAGCCGTCCCTAGCAAAGCATCGTGGCTTGTCGTGCATATCATCCCAAGCTGACAGGCATTGGATCCCCTTTGAATGACACCAATACTTAAGCCAATTGTTGAAATTGATCATCTTGTCTTCATATTGTGGCATCATTCTTGGTGAGGGTAAGATGCTACTCAAGGTCAGGGTCATACCAGCCTGGGCTACATGCTCAGAGAGCTCCTCTATGTCTCTTTTCATGTAGTCCAGGGAGGTACGTCTCAGGTCATTCACACCAGCATGGACAATGACTGAGTCATATTTGTACTTGCCTTGGAGTGACCTGAGTGCTTGTGTTATGTGGCGGATCCTAGCATCAGACAAAGGCTGCTTACCATGACCTTCTCCTTGTTCAGCCTGGTGAGCGGGACGTCAGTGTGCCTGACGATAGAGTCACCTATTACAAGTGTATCAGGTGTGTTGTTTAGCCTTAAGGGCTGTGACTGTTCGGCACACTGGCTTTGTGAGATATGTGTTGCACGTGTTTTGTTTTGGGGTAGTGGTTGCTTGGGTGACTGCTTTGGAGGTCTCTGCTGCTTAGGCAGATCTTTATTTAGAGCCTCCGAGTATGTTTTTGTGTGATTATGTGTTTGGTTTGTTGTCGTGGTAGGTCTATGTGAGACTGGAATTGTAGTGAGTGTGGTTTCCTTCTCCTCCTGACTGGTTATGCCAGTACTGAGTTGAGAGAGCTTAGCCTCCAGTTTGGCTATATGGTTGCATCTCTCACATGTGTTGGAATTTGTTGGGAGGAGGAGAGGGTTGTCTGTGTACAGGAGGCAGTTGTAACATTGCCTCAAGATTCCCATATTCACCAGCTGGACTGGAGAGGAGATTGACAACTCACCTTTGGACATGCTAGAATAATATTGGGAATTCTTTTATAATTGAAAACAAGGGCCAATGGGGAGCGAGGGTGTAGTGCTTTTAATTTTTAGTGCTGACTTATAATTGCTTTAGTGAGCAAGTGCCAGGTAACAAGTGCAATGTGTTACAGGTAACTTAAATGCAAAAACGACAAACAGTAACTTTCTTTCAAGCGAAGCAAGGAAATAAGTACAGTAAGCAATGCAGATATCACTAGGGATCCACAGAAGCGCTGAGAAGCCGCGTTTTAGGTGGAATTAGCATTCCAGGGAAATAACAAGCATACAAACAAAGCTAGATTCAGCAGGCCTGGATCTAGTCTATGCTACAGCAAACAAGGTGTACCAATTTCAGTAAGATACAGTTCAAATATTCAGGCACTATAAACCTTTAACCAGAAATTCCAAGCTCAGAAGGGCAGAGTCCAGCCTCTCCTCCCACAAGAGTGCAGACCACGAACCTTCTTAACATAAAATAACTGGCCTGAAGCCCAAGTGCTTAAACCAAAGCTAATACACTTTAAGAATAACAGACACTGAGCTCTCAATCAGCAGTTCCCAACTTAGAAGGATGAAAGCTACCTGTCCTGCCACCACAGTGCATGCCACAAACCTTCCTAATGTAGAACAACTGGTCTGAAGCCCAATTGCTTAATCCAAAAGACTTAGAATGATAGCTACACTTTAACCAAGTTACTACCAAGCAGTAATAAATACAACTGAATACTTTAAATAATGCCTGGATTAGTGCTCAAGTTATACAAACAAAGCTAGATTCAGCAGGCCTGGATCTAGTCTATGCTACAGCAAACAAGGTGTACCAATTTCAGTAAGAAGAAATTCAGATATGCATGCACTATAAGCCTTCAACCAGAAATTCCCAGCTCAGAAGGGCAGAGTCCAGCCTCTTCTCCCACAAGAGTGCAGACCACGAACCCTCTTAATGTAAAATAACTGGCCTGAAAGCCCAAGTGCTTAAACCAGAATTAATATACTTTTAGAATAACAGACACTGAGCCCTCAATCAGCAGTTCCCAACTTAGAAGGATGTAAGCTACCTGTTCTGCCACTACAGTGCAGACCACAAACCCTCTCAATGTAAAACAACTGGTCTGAAGCCCAAGTGTTTAAACTAAAAGGCTTAGAATGAGTTACACCAAGCAGTAATAAATACAATTGAGAACTTTTAAGATGACGCAAAAGCAAAATAAAGTAGGAAGAAACACAAGTACAGTAAAAGCAGAAGAATTTTTTTTTTTTTTTTTTTTTAGAAAAGTAGCAAAAGCAGTAGTAAATACAATTCTCATGCAGTGCAAGCTGGCACACTTGAATATGTAGCAATATTAGTCCACACACAGTTTGAAAAAATGTAATTAAATTAAAAAGGACTAAAAGCAAGTGCAGAAAGGGTTTATTAGGTTGAATACAGTAAAGAGATGTCCTGGGGGAGTGTCTTAGATCAAATCTACAGTGGGGCGGGCACTGCAAAAGCCACCAAATTTAAACTACAACCAAGAATAGGGGGGGGGAACAGTTTCAGCAAATATGTAAGGAATGTGCAAATTATAAAAAAATATATATACTGTTTTCTATATATTTGCAGAGCAGTAAGACACAGATATCAAGCAGACAATTTAGCTCTATAATACAGATTAACACAGAAAATATACTCAGCTCTATAAACTTGAAGATAGTTCTGTAAAGCTGTCTCTCAAACTAAGGTTCCAGTTTGAATACAGGTTGTTAATTAAAAGGAGACACAGCACTAGCTAAATTATATCAGCTGAAAGACAAGGCAGGAAATGGGGGGGGGGGGAACAGTTTCAACACAGATGTAAGGAATGTGCAAACTATAAAAAAAATATATACTGTTTGCTATATATTTGCAGAACAGTAAGACACAGATATCAAGCAGACAATTTAGCTCTATAATACAGAATAACACAGAAAATATACTCAGCTCTATAAACTTGAAGATAGTTCTGTAAGGCTGTCTCTCAAACTAAGGTTCCAGTTTGAATACAGGTTGTTAATTAAAAGGAGACACAGCACTAGCTAAATTATATCAGCTGAAAGACAAGGCAGGAAATGGGGGGTGGGGAAACAGTTTCAACACAGATGTAGGGAATGTGCAAATTATAAAAAAATATATAGACTGTTTTCTATATATTTGCAGAGCAGTAAGACACAGATATCAAGCAGACAATTTAGCTCTATAATACAGAATAACACAGAAAATATACTCAGCTCTATAAACTTGAAGATAGTTCTGTAAGGCTGTCTCTCAAACTAAGGTTCCAGTTTGAATACAGGTTGTTAATTAAAAGGAGACACAGCACTAGCTAAATTACATCAGCTGAAAGACAAGGCAGGAAATTGGAGGGACAGTTTCAACACAGATGTAAGGAATGTGCAAATTATAAAAAAAATATATACTGTTTGCTATATATTTGCAGAGCAGTAAGACACAGATATCAAGCAGACAATTTAGCTCTATAATACAGAATAACACAGAAAATATACTCAGCTCTATAAACTTGAAGATAGTTCTGTAAGGCTGTCTCTCAAACTAAGGTTCCAGTTTGAATACAGGTTGTTAATTAAAAGGAGACACAGCACTAGCTAAATTATATCAGCTGAAAGACAAGGCAGGAAATGGGGGGTGGGGAAACAGTTTCAACACAGATGTAAGGAATGTGCAAATTATAAAAAAATATATATACTGTTTTCTATATATTTGCAGAGCAAGACACAGATATCAAGCAGACAATTTAGCTCTATAATACAGAATAACACAGAAAATATACTCAGCTCTATATACTTGAAGATAGTTCTGTAAGGCTGTCTCTCAAACTAAGGTTTCAGTTTGAATCGGAGACACAGCACTAGCTAAATTATATCAGCTGAAAGACAAGGCAGGAAATGGGGGGGGGGGGAACAGTTTCAACACAGATGTAAGGAATGTGCAAATTATAAAAAAATATATAGACTGTTTTCTATATATTTGCAGAGCAGTAAGACACAGATATCAAGCAGACAATTTAGCTCTGTAATACAGAATAACACAGAAAATATACTCAGCTCTATAAAACTTGAAGATAGTTCTGTAAGGCTGTCTCTCAAACTAAGGTTCCAGTTTGAATACAGGTTGTTAATTAAAAGGAGACAGCACTAGCTACATTATATCAGCTGAAAGACAAGGCAGGAAATGAGGGGGGTGGGGAAACAGTTTCAACACAGATGTAAGGAATGTGCAAATTATAAAAAAAAATATATACTGTTTTCTATATATTTGCAGAGCAGTAAGACACAGATATCAAGCAGACAATTTAGCTCTATAATACAGATTAACACAGAAAATATACTCAGCTCTATAAACTTGAAGATAGTTCTGTAAGGCTGTCTCTCAAACTAAGGTTCCAGTTTGAATACAGGTTGTTAATTAAAAGGAGACACAGCACTAGCTAAATTATATCAGCTGAAAGACAAGGCAGGAAATGGGGGGGGGAAACAGTTTCAACACAGATGTAAGGAATGTGCAAATTATAAAAAAATATATATACTGTTTGCTATATATTTGCAGAGCAGTAAGACACAGATATCAAGCAGACAATTTAGCTCTATAATACAGAATAACACAGAAAATATACTCAGCTCTATAAACTTGAAGATAGTTCTGTAAGGCTGTCTCTCAAACTAAGGTTCCAGTTTGAATACAGGTTGTTAATTAAAAGGAGACACAGCACTAGCTAAATTATATCAGCTGAAAGACAAGGAAGGAAATTAGGGGGGTGGGGAAACAGTTTCAACACAGATATAAGGAATGTGCAAATTATAAAAAATATATATATACTGTTTGCTATATATTTGCAGAGCAGTAAGACACAGATATCAAGCAGACAATTTAGCTCTATAATACAGAATAACACAGAAAATATACTCAGCTCTATAAACTTGAAGATAGTTCTGTAAGGCTGTCTCTCAAACTAAGGTTCCAGTTTGAATACAGGTTGTAAATTAAAAGGAGACACAGCACTAGCTAAATTATATCAGCTGAAAGACAAGGAAGGAAATGAGGGGGGGTGGGGAAACAGTTTCAACACAGATGTAAGGAATGTGCAAATTATAAAAAAATATATAGACTGTTTTCTATATATTTGCAGAGCAGTAAGACACAGATATCAAGCAGACAATTTAGCTCTATAATACAGAATAACACAGAAATATACTCAGCTCTATAAACTTGAAGATAGTTCTGTAAGGCTGTCTCTCAAACTAAGGTTCCAGTTTGAATACAGGTTGTTAATTAAAAGGAGACACAGCACTAGCTAAATTATATCAGCTGAAAGACAAGGCAGGAAATGAGGGGGGTGGGGGAACAGTTTCAAGACAGATGTAAGGAATGTGCAAATTATAAATATATATATATATATATATATATATATATATATATATATATATATATACTGTTTTCTATATATTTGCAGAGCAGTAAGACACAGATATCAAGCAGACAATTTAGCTCTATAATACAGAATAACACAGAAAATATACTCAGCTCTAT
This sequence comes from Protopterus annectens, assembly GCF_019279795.1. Taxonomy (NCBI): domain Eukaryota; kingdom Metazoa; phylum Chordata; order Ceratodontiformes; family Protopteridae; genus Protopterus; species Protopterus annectens. The sequence goes on along the minus strand of NC_056734.1, from coordinate 979,822,294 downwards.
AAACTTGAAGATAGTTCTGTAAGGCTGTCTCTCAAACTAAGGTTCCAGTTTGAATACATGTTGTTAATTAAAAGGAGACACAGCACTAGCTAAATTATATCAGCTGAAAGACAAGGCAGGAAATGAGAGGGGGTGGGGAAACAGTTTCAACACAGATGTAAGGAATGTGCAAATTATAAAAATATATGTATACTGTTTTCTATATATTTGCAGAGCAGTAAGACACAGATATCAAGCAGACAATTTAGCTCTATAATACAGAATAACACAGAAAATATACTCAGCTCTATAAACTTGAAGATAGTTCTGTAATGCTGTCTCTCAAACTAAGGTATATTGCTGTGTGCCATATTGCTACGGTTATGGCAGGGTGACTGGAAAACCTACAGTTTGCCCTGAATGCTGCTGCTCCATAAACATGGACAGGACAGATTCTTTAAACCTTCTGCCTCCCCGGCCATATTTTAATGTAGAGATTTGGAGAAGGTGTCTCCTCCCCTTGGCAGGAAATGTCAACCAATACTGTGTTGAGGCAGAGCACATGTTTTTGTGTTAGTGTACTTGAGTTCAGTGTACACAAGGACAGGATGTGCTTTTGCATGCCTCAGTTAAAATGTTTTATTTTATGTAGTGATATGTGCTGTACTGATGATATTATTTAGCTGAGCATCACACCTCCATTAACAGGACAGGTGCCATGGGAATACTGCATTTGCTGCTGTTGATCCGCAGTTGTACATCCATAACTGCTAGGTATATAGACTCGCAATACTCTGTAGTTCACATGTTTGTGAGCACAAAAGACAGTAACACATATGGTTCACTACCTTGGATCTTGTTCTAGTTACACAGTTACATGTGTTCATCTGTCATGGTGCAGTGGGACCTTCGTAGCTTTCACTTCTGTCATGTACCATCTCTCCACAGTTAAATATAACAGTTGTGAATATCCCAATCATTCTGAATGACTGTTCTTCAGTCATACTAATGAATCAGCCCATAAATATTTATTTCCTGTCTCATCTTAGGAACAAATTAAAGAAAGTAGAACAATGCAAATATACAGGATTATTTAAAAATGAAAAATAAAGCTGTGTACAGTTTATACAAAACAATTATATACAAGAGAGTCAAAGTGACAACTGAATGAGCTATGCATCAAGGAAGTTTTACTAGAGATTAGCTAGAATGAAAATGTGAAAGCCATGACAGACTGTGAGAAATCAGGTAATGTGAGAGGTAGGCAGCATCTGCATTAATTAAGTGTTTGAAGATAAGCTTCTAACTACACATGGAACTTTGGGTAAGATGAAGTGTCTTTAATATAAGAGGGAATTTGTACCATCAATAACATTAAAACCCTACAGCCAGGAATCTGTGTATATATGCATGTAAACAGTGCAGCAGTTAGGGAAATTTGCACCATGAGTCCCCTACACTGGTGCTCCTTAAAAGCAAAGTTAATGAGCAAAAAATAAAAATGAATAAATAAATAAAGCTCATCTGAGACTGAGAATCAGAAAAAAACCTCCTCTAACATCCTGATCATTCCAATCAACCTATCTGCATGAGGACCACATATGGTTCACTACCTGAACCGGACACCATGCAAACAGAAATCGTAAGAGCTTAGTGTGATTTTCAGCAAAAGAAGGAGAGGGCAATCAGTTGAAGTATATAACATTCTAAATACTCCAAGAAAATCAAGAGATCAGTGCATTAACGCCTGAAATGGCTATACCATTACTGAATAATACTTGCAATTGGCAATGCTGGTACACCACTTTCCCATTGCCAATCATATCCCCCTAACAGCTAGCACACAGGGAAACTGCCCCCTTCACTCTGCCCTAACTATGCTTCTGCATTTAATTATGTATTTATTCATTTATGTATTTTACAGTTAAGAAAACATGAGCTATTACAGCCCTTTATCACTCATAACCTAGTAAAAAGAAAACGAAAGTAAAACAGTAACAATTTTAGACAAAATTAGGACCATAAGCTCAATGGCACAGAGAAATGAAACCTTGACTGTGCCTTAGACAACCTGAATTTAATTAGTAGCGCAGGCACTGGAAGAGCTAACCGGGTGAGTGGGAATGAGTGGATGCGGGGATGGGCAGGTTAGCATACTGTTTAAGGTCATTACCTCAGAGATAGGTTCATAGGTTCATAGGTTCATACTAGGCTATCTGCCCAAGGGCATTTATAAGCGAATAAAATATCATTTTCTGTGCCTCTGTCAAGCAGTGACACTGAAGTAATCCTCTGCGATCTCTGGGTATCCCATCCATTGGTCAAGATTCCTCTTGAACAAGGCCAGTCTCTGGGTGATGAATCTGTCCCTCCAGCACGTTCTATTTATAACCGTGTCAAGGTTTAAGTCTCCCGCCCTTGTGGTTCTGAGGGATCTAGATTTTTTGAGGTGAAGCATATTCATCAAATCTGGGTTTGACATGGCCTTATATGTCAGGCACAGGTCACCTCTGAGCAAGCGGTATAGGGTTTGATTCTGACCTCTGATTATTGGCTTGGCTTGTAATAGTCTGCAAACTAATACCTTAGTATTTGCCTATGAATCTTTCAGCCTATGACAAAGGTTCACCCACCATGTGGTAAACGAATGGTAGTTCTGGTCTGCTGCACTCACCTTCAGCAAGCAGAGTTTTGTAGACACCAGAAAGGAGCAAAAAGCAGGGATCTCTGCTTGGCTACCAAGCTGTTTATGGTGTCCCTCACTGGTGTCTGGTGGGAGTATGCATGTTGTAGGTCCTCATGCAGATGAGAACACCAGTGTCTGCTCCCAAGAGAGTGGAGTTCGGGCCAGATAAAATTTCCTGCACTAACCAGTGTGTTATGAAGGATGTCTTCTAACAATCACATTGTTGTTGAGTGGTTTTACTAGGGCTGGGGACTGTTAGGGTTTATCCTTAAAAATGGACTTCCCCAGTTGGGAGGATGAGGTCTGACCCTCAGGCGGTTAGGATGAAGACTGCACTGAGCAAAGGAAAAATCACCTCACTGCACCAAGCTGTGTCCTTTCCCCCTACTCATAGTATAGTCACCTCTGCTTCTTATCACAATTTATCAGCACAGTGTCTTGTCTTGCTGCTGAAAGCTGGACCGGGGTAACACAGCCAACCCCCTTTCCTCCTCTTTTTCTTTAGTATTTTAGTTGTGTTTCATTCACCCACATGGTTTGCAGAAGACAATTACAATATATAAAATGTAATACAGTCAGGAGAGAGTACTTATTTATTATCTTTTGTTTTACTGATCTGCAGTGCTGGATTGCTTGCGTGCATGAGCACACTGATTGGCTTATGCTATGCAACTGATTTGCTGTCCATTTTGCTTTCTCCTGCCCACATCCCCAGCCAGCTCCTGGACTGCTTACTTTATACTTTACTCAGACACACACCCATAACACTGAACCACCTCCCTATTTCACTCACCCAATGCCTTGTCAATTCTGTTACTTTTTATTTTCTTGTAATCTCCTCCACTAACTCAAATGACCAACTCAGTCACATTTCCACCCCCTTCGGTGTCCCAGCCAATATGTCATCATCTCTTACAGCTCTTCACTTCACTAATTCTCCTTAACCATTAATATGTAACTTTTTAAAACCACTTTTCTTCACATTACTCTATCAAACTCCACCCAATTCTCATCCATATCCTCTCTCAAATAACACTCTAAACTATGAAAAAAATTCTATCACACCCACTACCCACTCTCTGTAGTGCATACTCTTCTCACATTCTATTTAGAAACTATCAAAACTTTCACCCACCCCACCACCTCCACCCTAAACTCACATGCTCTGCAATTATCATACTGCCAGCCATCTCATCTCACAGCCATATTTCACCATATCAAATTTCATCCAACTTGATCTTAACTAAACAATCCCTCACCTCATTTCTTTCACTGTTTTTACCACCTGCTTTTCGTACCCCCACATACCCCACAATCACTCACTCAACAACCGTCCCCTTTTCCTACCCTTTCTCCCTCCCTAATTGTACTGTTCCTCCTTCTCCCTTCCTCCCATTCTCTGCCACTTTTTCTTTCTCTCAATGACTCCCCCTCTCCCTAGAAATCAGTATTCTTACTCAACCTTCTGCATTACCTCTTCAATACCAAAGCCTCCCATCTCCATATTTCCCTTCTAAATACTCAGATCTAACTTTGAATCTAATCAAAATCCATTAGACACCAGCATTCACTCTTCAACCCCTAACCAATTATCAATTTCTTGTGCTTTCATTAATGCCAAACGTGTCAGGCCTAGGCTACATTAAATAACCTATTTCCTCAACATGTATGATATGATTGCAGTCACTGAATCCTGGCAAAAAAATTACTGCCCCAACATCCATCATTTTTCTGATGGCTATAATTAGTCATTTGATGGAAGGCCAGATGAAAGAATTGGTAAGAACCATGCTACCATACAAATATGACATTAACATCTCTACCATTACACAAACTAATGCTATGTCTGACTATGCTCCAAGCCCAACTGGGTAATCATTAATATTTCTGCAAAAAATAACAACCCACCTTTATCTCTGTAGCTTCTCTCCTATCATTATCAAACTTCTGCATCTGTAGTCTCTCATACATAGTATAATATCCTACATTTCTGGAAATAAGAACATTCTTATTCTTGGGGGGGTTTAATCTTAACTTAACAGAGCTTCTTATTACTTTCCTGAAATTACACAATTATAAACAAATATGTGTTACTGTCTTTTACATCCCGCCTGGTTACAATACAGCTATACTGGAAGATATCTTACACTGGATATCCATAACAATTCTACAAGGTGATGTGAATGTCAGTTGGTTGGACATAAACTCTAACTTCCCTACATCTAGCATGAACATATGTGATTTCACACAACTAATTAATAGCCACACACATTATAGCAAGATGTGACAACCCACCACTGCCAACCAGTAATCAAGGAGCCCCAATCCTCACCACTGGTAACAGTGGGGAATGTTCACTGGGAGAATAACACGTACACACACAGTATTTCCAGATACAGCTCTCCACCTCAAGTGCAATTTCTTTTAGGAGCACACAGAGACCACAGTCAGTCTGGGGCTAGTTTCTCCCTCTTTCTTCAGATCCCCAATAAAACTCCCCACTGGCACAGCGATAGAGTTTTGATCTCAGCTGAGTTACCAAGCCAAGACCTCCAGCACCCTCTCTGTCCAACCAGTGCTTCGTGTCCCTGCCCAAGTAGCTGACACACACACTCTTTGAGGTTTGATTTACACACACACACACACACACACACACACACACACACACACACACACACACACACACACACACACACACACCCCTGGGGAAGGCTGGCACAGGCTTACTAGCTATGCCCCCTTTTGCCCAGACTATAAGGTAGTTCCAGCTGCCATCAGACAACTCTTTATCAGCTACTTAAGGCCCTTAACAAATGGTGTCTAATCCTACTGTGTAATGTTACTAATAATCCAAATGGTAGTCTGACCAAGCAAGGCCATTGGAGTGGCATGTACAGTGTCACCAAATAGATATGCAAGCACTCTAATAGGTTAAATATTATTGTTATAATATAACATTGCTTGAGAGGGTTGAGCCTATCTGGGAATACCTTACCCCATTCCCTGTCTTGAGATCCCATCTGCGTTGGCATTGCTAATCCTTCTGTGTTGCTACACTGTCATATTATATGCTTGCAACCTATGCTTCACCTTAGTAACTTGGTATTTTACTGGCTGTCTCAATGTAGCCATTAAGGGATTGTGGTATGTAACTACAGTGAATTTCCTTCCATACAGATAAGGCTGAAGTTTCTGCAGTGCCCACACTATGACTAGGCATTCCTTTTGTACAGCTGCATAGCATTCCTCCCTGCGTTGGAGCCTACAACTGAGATATACCACTCGGTGCTTTTCTCCCTTTGAGGAAACCTGGCTAAATACAGCCCCCACCCCATGGTTTGAAGCATCTACCTGCACAACAAATTCCTTGCTGTAATCTGCACTGGATTACACAGGGGGTCTTCCCAAAGCTCCTTTAAGTTTCTGGAATGCCTGCTGACATGCTGGGGTTCACACTGCCTTATCTGGTTTGTTTTTCCTTATCAGGTCTGTGAGGGGAGCAGCTATGGTACTATAATTGGGAACAAACTTTCTGTAGTATTCTGCTGCCCCTAAGAATGACCTCACCTGCTTTTTGGTAACAGGGGCAGGCCATGCCTGAATGGCTTCCACTTTCGCAAGTTCTGGCTTGATCTTACCATTCCCCACTTTATGTCCCAGGTAGGGGACCTCTGCCATACCCACCTGACATTTGCTGGGCCTAATGGTCAACCCTGCCTTCTGTACTCTGCTCAGCACCTCCCTGACATGCTGAATGTACTCTTGTCAAGAATGGCTGCAGATGGCAATATCATCTAGGTAAGAAAGGGCAAAATCTCCTGCTCCTGCTAGGATACTATCTGCCAGCCTCTGGAAAGTCACTGTGGCATTTTTCATCCCGAAGGGCATCTTTGTGAACTCATACAAGCCAAAAGGAGTCACAAAGACTGACATCCTTGCTAAGATCAATAGTGGCAAGATACTTAGCCCCACCCAGCTTCTCTAGGGCTTCTTCTTTCCTAGGCATGGGATAAGCATCTGACTCTGTCTGACTATTTAATTTCCTGTAGTAAACACAGAACCTGGTGCTACCATCCTTCTTTGGTACTACTACCCCTAGTTCCAACATTTCCTGTATCTCCTCCCTCAGAGTCTGTTTGACTCTCTCAGGCACCATATAAGGGGCATGCTTAATAGGCCTTTGGGGTCCCGTATCCACATGGTGGTGCACCAGGTGGGTGTACCCTGGTTTCCTAGTGAACATGTTCCCATACTACTGTAACACTGTTTGGATTTCTCAAAAATGGGTAGGGGATAACTGCTGGAACATTGCTACCCCTTCCACTGAAGTGTCAGTTTGAGCCTCACTGCAGAGAGCAGTCAACAGACCCCCCCCTCAAACTCCTCCTGCTATCCACTGCAAATACTCAGCACAAAGGCCTCAATATCATGATAAGTTTTGATCATGTTAACATGGTACAATTTGTGCCCCTTCCTCCTGCCTAGCATTTCTACTATGTAGTTAACATCACTGACCTTCCTTACTACCTTGTAGAATCCCTCCCAAGCTGCCATCAGCTTGTTGTGTCTGACAGAAATGAAAACCATTAGCTGCTGCCGTACAGTATACTCTGTAGCCCGAGCATTCCTATCATACCAGACATTTTTCTGCTGCTGGGCTTCTGCCAGGTTCTCCTGTGCCAAGCCCATGAGTTTCCTGAGCCTTGTCCAGAGGTTTAGGACATATGCCACAACAGACTCCTTATGAGATTTACACTCACCCACCCACTGTATCTCGAATCAACTCTACAGGTCCCCTCACTCGATACCCATACAGCAACTCAAAGGGTGAAAAACCTGTGCATTCCTGGGGAGCCTCTTTGTAAGCAAACAACACATGGGGCAAATATTTGCCCCACTCCCTCTTGAACTGGTCTGCAAATTCCCGTAGCATTATCTTGGGTGTAGAGTTTAATCTCTCAACTAAACCATTAGTCTGGGGATGGTAGAGGGTGGTCTTTAGGTGCTTCATCCCACAGTGCTTCCACAGACAAGCCAGCAGGTCTGACATGAAATTGGCACCTCTATCAGTCAGTATTTCTGTTGGAAAACCTACTTTGCTGAAAATTTCTAACAAAGCATTTGCCACCTTTACTGCCTCAATGGCAGACACAGCCACCGCTTCAGGGTATCTGGTAGCATAATCTACTACCACTAGGGTTCCACAGGGAAAAATATATATACTTAGAAGCCTCACAATATCCATAGCTACCTTCTGAAATGGTTCCTCAATCACAGGCAAATATATCAAAGGAGCTTTCACCTTGTCTCCTGCTTTGCCTACCTTTTGGCACTGCTCACAGGTCCTGCAGTACCCTGTTACATCTCTGGAAATCCCAGGCCAATAAAAGTTCTGCATAATATGTCTCTTTGTACATTCTATGCTCATATGACCTGCAAAGGGAATATCATGGGCTATGGCTAGAAGTGCCAGGTGGTAGGCTCTGGGCACTATCAACTGCTGTACTCTCTCACCCTCTAGCCCTCCCTCAGGGTCCACTCTCTATACAGTAACCCTTTGTCCCAGTACACAGATTCCCCCTTCCCTTCAGAACCAGGTGCCTGACTAGCTAACACCTTCAGGCCTTGTAATGTAGGGTCTGAGAGCTGAGCCTGTCTCAACTCTCTCTTAGTAACCCTTCCCAGCTCCCCTTCCACAGATAGGCTGGCATCCTCTGACAGTGGTGCCTCACTGACAGCCTGGATACTACTGCTCACCTCTACCTTTGCAGTCACTCTGTTCAAATGAAAATCAGTGCCCACAAGCAGCTGTGGCTCACCTTCAGTCTCAGTGCTACAGGGTATCTCCCTCCCTGAAGTAACCACCTCACCAGTACTGGCTGCAAGTATGCAGTCTGTCTGGGTCTTCCCTGACTACCAGACCCACATGCTTGTCTCCAAGTCTGACTACGTGTAACTGCATGCACACAGGGTACTGCATTATCAAAATCATTCCCTATCAGGACATCTGCCAGGATATCCTCAAACTCACCTACTTGCTGGCTTCCTTTTCCACCCTCCCAGTCAAGGTGAACCCTAGCCAAAAGTATATGGAATGGAGTCCCTCCTAAATATCTGACTGTAGTAGACTGCCCAGGCTAACCAGATTATCATGTCCTCAGGCAAAGTGCTAAGGGCTTGATCCCTCACCAAAAGGTTTGCCAGCCCTTCAAAAGTGGTGATCTGACATCCACTCACCCATCTATGAAAATAAGTGCTTAGTTCAGCAATATAGTCACACACACTTTCATCTGCCTTGTGTCTATGCTCACAAAACTTTTTCCTATAAGCTTCAGGTGTTAACTTAAACTAGGATACTAAAAGACAGTTTTTTACAATATTATAATTTAAGCAATCAGTATCAGACAATTTAGAAAAATGAGTTACAGCTTTACCGTGGAATAAGGGGGTCAGGAACTGTACCCAGAGCCCTTAGTCAACATTATACTGTTTACATACCCTTTCAAACATATGAATGAAACTATCAAAATTATCCCCCTCTGCAAATTGAGGAAGACATTTACTGACCTTTGTGTGCCTCTAGAAGTTGCAGTTTCTCATTTTCCTCAGCCTCTAGATGTCTCAGTCTCTCTGCTGCTTCTATTTCCAAATGCATGGCCTCCAGCCCAACTCTCTTTAACTCCAGATGGATTTTTAAGTCCTCTGTGGAAAGGTTGAGCTGTCCATTTTTGGAGATTTGTACATCTCCAAGGCCAGCCTGGTTGTCCTCCTGATCTCTGGTCTACAATGCAGCTATGCCCAAAGCTACAATAATTTCTGCCTTAGTCAGGTTGGCATGCACCAGTCCTTTAGCCTGGCACATCTCAGCCAACTGGCTCTTTGTCATCTTGCCATACTCCTCTGCTGACATGCTTCCCTGCTCTCCATGACTAACTTAGCTAACAAAGAAAATAAAACAATTGTGATGTGAAACTCTGAATGTTCACTGTGTGGCTGATTGAGAGTAAAAACACCTTCAGTGACCACTGTAAACAGGCTACAGGAATGCAATATCCGCACCACTACAAGCCTATTAATATGTGATGTGGCTAATCCACCACTGTCAACCAATTAATATGTGATGTGGATATCCACCACTGTTCACCAATTAATATGTGACACCCCTGCACTGGCCCAGTAATCGAGGAGCCTCAATCCTCACCACTGGCAATAGTGGGGGACACACACAATGGGAGGATGACAAGTACACACATAGTAAAGTGCAATTTCCCTTAAGAGCACACATAGATCACAGTCAGCATGGGTCTAGTTTCTCCCTCTTTCTCCAGATCCCCAATAAGACTCCCCACTGGCACAGCTATAGGGTTGAGATCTCAGCTGAGTGGCCAAGCTAAGACCTCCAGCACCCTCTCTGTCCAACCAGTGCTTCATGTCCCTGCCAAGTAACTGACACACACACACACACACACACACACACACACACACACACACACACACTCTTTGAGATTTGATTTATATACAAGCACACACACACACACAAACACAGGGACGGCTGGCACAGATTTACTAACTATGACCCCTTTTGCCCAGACTATCAGGTAGTTCCAGCTGCCACCAGACAACTCTTTATCAGCTACGTAAGGCCCTTAACAAAGGGTGTCCAATCCTTCTGTGTAATGTTACTAATAATCCAAATGGTAGTTTGACCAAACAAGGCTATCGGAGTGGCCTGTACAGTGTCACAAATAGATATGCAAGTACTCTAAGAGCTTAAATATGTCTCACAAATATCAGCCACAAAGATAGGTTTAAATATATTTAATTATAAATAATAAAAACAAGACAATACTCAGGAAATCAACACAGTAACTATAGAGTTCAGAATCACAGGAAATATTTAAAATAACAATGCAGGACAGTCTCAAATAAATACAAAAAGCATGTAAACTAAACTTTACCATATTCCTAACTATATTGAAAAAGTTACTATGCCCTAAAAAACTTACTCACAGAGCAAGGCAAGTGCAGATGGTGATGATGAATGGATGTTTCCAGGTCAAAGACAAAATATAAAATGGTCAGTCTCTCTCGAGTTCTTAAATTAATATTGAATATTACTGCTGGGTTAGCTTGGATGACATAACTTTTTGTCACCTGAATTCAGTTCCCAGGCTAAACATAAACTAACAGAATTTAACATATCTGTGGGAAAAATACATATCTCTCAGATGTTTGCAGATCTTGGAAGTCGTAAAACAATAAGGGGTTGGGAGGGTGGCCTAATGGTTAAGGTGTTTGCCTTACAAACACAAGGTGCAGAGTTTGAGTCTCACAAGGGATAATTGGCTAGGCTTAGAAATGGCTAGCAAGGGCAGTTAGCTTAGTACTAACCTATGAACCTATGAATAAAACACTTTTACATTTTAAACTTAGTAATTACTTCTCTTTCAAGACAATACAAACACTTCTAGCTCTAGACATTGTGTCTGCTACACTGAAACTGAGGAGTACTTTTATAGCACATTCGTAAAGTAATTTAATCTCAACTTAATTTCTTGAAGTTTTGCAAGTTAACCCTTTTATGTTCTAGCTTCTGCTTTTAAAACATACATTTGCACAAGTATATAGTTTATATGCATTTCTGTTTTAAGTCAGCAGATCATGCTGTGGTTACATTTTAGCTCAGTACATAACATACAGTTATGTATAAATCATATCAATATTCACAAATGGCATAGAATTATTTACAAAATTCCAGACAGCTGGGCTGTCAATATTTCCCTGTATCACACCCACCAGCAGCTGTGGCTCACCTTCAGTCTCACTGCTACAGAGTAGCTCCCTCCCTGAAGTAGCCAGCTCACCAGTCCTGGCTTCAAGTGTGTGGTCTCTCTGGGTCCCTCCAGGCTACCAGACCACATGCTTGTCTCTAAGCCTGACTGCCTGTAATGGCATGCACACAAGGTTCTGCATTATCAAAATCATTCCCTATCAGGACATCTGCAGGGATATCATCAAACACACCTACTTGCTTGCTTTCTTTTCCACCCTCTCAGTCAAGGAGAACCCTAGCCAAAGGTATTTGGAATTGGGTCCCTCTTAAACCTCTGACTGGAGTGAACTGCCCAAGCAAGTGCTCCTCATTAACCATTACAGGGTTTACAATTGTTAGGTCTGAGGCTGTGTCTCTCTCTTAGCAGTGGCCTGTTTCCCATCTACTAAGATAGGATATAACCTCTTGTGGTAGTTTGGAACCCTTTTTATCTCCAGATAACTTACCTCTGGCATTCTGTTATCCCCACTTGCTGGCTCCCCTACCTTTTTTCCCCTCAGTTTGCCTCCATGAACATCTACATGCTACTTGACCCTACTGGTTACATTTAAAACATTTATCCCTTGATCTTGGCTTTGTACCTGAACTATTGGTTCCCCTGCTACTGGCGGACTCTGATGGGGGGGTTTAGGTTGCCCACCATGGGTTTCCTTATACACATCTGCAGCACTGGGTATCCCTTTCCTGTGCAGTGATGCCCTGCTTGCTAGGTGCAAGTCTCTTTTCCCTAACTCATCTGCGGTATTAGATTCCCTATCTGCCAACCAGATTCTCATGCCCTCAGCCAAAGTGCTAAGGGCTTGTTCCCTCACCAAAAGGTCTGCCAGTTCTTCAAATGTGGTGACCTGACACCCACTCACCCACCTATGAAAATAAGTGCTTAACTCAGCAATATAATCACACACACTTTCATTTGCCTTATGTCTATGCTCACAAAACTTTTTTCTGTAAGCTTCAGGTGCTAACTTAAAGCATTCCAATAAATAATTTTTAACTGTACTATAATTTAAGCAAGCAGTATTAGACAATTTAGAAACAGCAGTTACAGCTTTACCATGGAGTAAGGGGGTCAGGATCCATACCCAGAGCCCTTTGTCAGCATTAAACTGTTTACATACCCTTTCAAACTTATGAATAAAACTATCACATGTATCACTCTCTGTAAACTGTGGAAGAAATTTACTGACTTTTATTGCTTCTGGGGTTCAGTTACTCCCTTTCCCATTACCTCCATGACCCTGGTGAAGAGTCAGCATTTCCTTTTCATGTTGCCTCTGCCTCTTATATTCTTTGGCTTCCAGACATCTCAGTCTCTCTGCTTATTCCAATTCCATTTGTTTCTCCTGCTGCAGTCTCTCTGCTGATTCTAGTTCCAAATGTTTGGCCTCCAGTTCAAGTCTGTTTAACTCCAGATGGATTTAAAGTCCTCTGAGGAAAAGTTGAACTGTCCATTTTCTGAGAGTTGTACATCCCCAAGGCCAGTTTGGCTGTTTTCCTGGGTACTGATCTGTGATGCTGCTGTGACTAAGGATGCAATCATTTCCTCTTTAGTCAGGTTAGCATGCACTAGTCCTTTGGTTCGGCACATATCAGCCAACTGGCTCCTTGTCAGCTTGTCATAAACCTCTGCTGATGTTCTTGTCTGTTCTCCCTGACTAACTAAGCTAACAAAAAATAAATAAAACTATTGTGATATGAAACTCTGAGTGTCTACTGTGTGGCTGCTTGAGAGTACAAACACCTTTTTTAGTGACCACTGTTTACGGGCTACAGGAGTTCAGTATCCACACCACTGAATCCAAGTATGTGATGTGGTGATCCCACCACTGCCAGCCACTTAATATGTCATGACCCACCACTGTCAACCAGTAATCAAGGAGCCTCACTCCTCACCACTGGCAACAGTGGGGGACGTTTGCTGGGAGGATAAGAGGTATACACACAGAGTATTTCCAAATGCAGCTCTCTGCATCAAGTGCAATTTCCCTTAAGAGCACACAGAGACCACAGTCAGACCAGGGCTGGTTTCTCCCTTCCTTCTCCAGATCCCCAGTAAGACACCCCACTGGCACAGCTATAAAGTTGAGTTCTCAGATGGTTGACCAAGCCAAGACCTCCAGCACCCTCTCTGTACAACCAGTGCTTCGCGTCCCTGTCCAAGTAGCTGACACAAACACCTTTTGAGGTTTGATTTACACACACACACACACAAGCACCTGGGAAATGCTGGCACAGGGTTTACTACCTATTCCCCCTTCTGCCCAGACTACAAGGTAGTTACCACTGCTACCAGTCACTCCTTATCAGCTACTTTAGGGCCCTTAACAAAGGGTGTCCAATTTTACTGTGTAATATTAATGGTAGTTTTTACCAAGAGCAAAGTTATTAGGAGTGGCCCACACAGTGTCACCAAATAAATATGCAAGTACTCTCAAAACTTATATATCTCTACACAGATCAGCCACAATGAAAAGCTTAAATATATTTAATAATAAAAAAAATAATAATAAAATAAGACAATACTAAATATATATTCACAGTGACATCAGTGTTCAAAACCACAGGAAATATTTAAAATAATACTGCAGTACAGGCTCACACAAATAGAGAAAAATATCTAAACTTCGCTATACTCTTGGCTGTATATAAGAGAGTTACTACACCCTAATAACTTACTTACAGCAAGGCAGATGTGAGATAAATAGTTCTTGTTGTTGTTATGTTCAACACAGAATGCAAAATGCCCTGTTTCACTAACAGACTTCTCAAAATAATATCTAAAATATTACTGCTGAGCTAGCTTCCAGAATGACATAATTTCTAATCATCTGACTTCTAGTTCCCAGGTAAAACCCTCATTGCTGAAGCTGGCAGTATTTATCATTTATCATCTATCTGTAAAAATACTCATACAAGGGCTTTTGCTCAGATCTTTAGCAGGTGCTGGAAGTCATAAAACAATTTCATTCCTTTATGCTTCCAAAATAGTAATTGGTTCACCCCGAAAACAATACAAAAAGCTTCCTAGTACAGACTGTGTGTCTCTAGCTGCACTGAAGCATCTTTATTGCCTAGCCTATAAAGTAATTTTATTTCAGGTATTTTCTAAAGTTTGCTGGATTGAGGTTAGCCCTCCAGTTTCCTCTATTAAAACAGATACATTTAAACAGTTACAATAGTGCATGTACATTTCAGCTCTCTTCCTGTAGGGCACACTGTGGATACATTTTAAGCACAAGCACTTTACAAATACCTTTTCAGCACAGACATCTGTACAAAGCAGTTTGATATACACATGACATAAAGTGCTAATATATTTGGAACACAAGCATCTTATATAAATTAGTTTGATATTCACAAATGACATATAATTATTTGCAAAACTCCAGCTAGCTGTGCTGACAGTACCTCCTTTTGTCACACAAGACAACATCAAATTCTGTATAAGACTGGATCCTAGTATCAGACTCCAGCAAATACTCCACCACAGATACAATGTCAGACTGTCTATAGTGATCATCTTACACATCCACTTAAAAAAACATATTTATAAAACAACATGCAATCTTTCCAAGTTTAACCTAGAAATGCTCATTACTACCCTATCATCCATTAACTGGAACTTCATAATAATCATCCCCTTAAATGATACTGTAAATTAATTTGATATGACTTTCCTGAATATCCTAAATAGCCTTGCTCCTTCCTCCTAGAAGGAACAGACTAAAAACAAACAATACAAGTTGGCTATCCAAAAACAGTAGAATGTTAATGCAGGATAGAGAAAAAGCATGGAAACAACAGCAAAAATATAAAACACAAGACTGTCCTGAAAAATTTAGAATGCTTCTCAATTGTATTAAATAAGCAAATAAATGAAGACATAATACTATACTATAATAACTTTCAGAACAGTAGTCAATACATCCCAAAATAATCTTGGACAGCCATTTAAGAAATCTTCCATCCCAACCAAAAAGTGAACTATAACCCCTGTCCCAATATTTCCCCACTTGAAACTGCAATACAATTCAACTCTTATTTCATAGATAGTATAACATCTCTAACCAAAGATTCCCCAAAATGTAATCCTAACCCTGCCCAACAACCACATATCACCATAATCCACTTTCACCTTCACACCTGTGTCCATATACTATATAAAACTACTTTTAAACAAACTCAAACCATGCTGTACTGCAGCTGATGACCTTCAAAGTGAGTACCTTAAAGTAACAGCTGATAGCATTGACTATCCCATCTCAATCCTTATAAAGAGATCAATCCAGGAATCCCACATTCTCTCTTTCTGGAAAATGTCACACAATATCCCTCTCCACAAAGGACAAATAATGAAATTCAACAGACATTACTAAGTTTAGACCTATAGCCACTTTATCTCCGCTCTACAAAATACTTGAAAAATGTATTCAAAAATAATTGCTAAATTATATCCTACAAGAAGAACTCATATCCCCTAAACAAAATGTCTTCCATCCTTCCCATAGTACTAACACTGCACTTCTAACCTATATAGACACTGCTAATAAAGCTAGAGATAATGGGGAACTAGCCTCTTCCATATTTCTAGACTTGTCTAAAGTCTTCTACACAGTTTGTCACAGGAAGCTTCTATTTGAAATGTCCTCATTAAGAATATCTCAGCCCACCCTTCTATGGCTCAAAAGCTATCTGTCCAATGCATAACATGTCAGTAAAATAGCACTTCACCCTCTCTCCATACCTCCCAGTCACCACAGATGTGTCACAAGCCTCTATCCTTGGTCCCCCTCCTCTTTAATATTCTCAACAACTCCCTCCACATATTTACAAAACAGGCACCCTAATACTCACTCTCATTTACACATCTGACAACATGGCACAATTCCAAAAAATTACTGAAATATGGCTTTCTAACTAAAAAAAAAAAAAAAAAAAAAGGAAAAACAAAACTACTACTTTTTCTCAAATCCCTCTCATGAAAAAAAATTCTCTCTTGATAATACAATATAAGTAATTTCTCATAGTAAATTATTATGGATTATAGTGTACAATAATCTTAAATTTGACTGGCATATACAATTTGTATAAGAAAAACTCATCAAAAACTAGGGGTGCATTACATTATAGAGCCAAAAACTTTCTCATCAATGCAATTAAAACTATACTTGCCACTACTTATCTCGTCTTCACACTTCTGTATGTTGATCCCATCCTTACCAACCTTCAGGCATTACAAAATCAAAACCTGAACAATGCTATAACAAAGTTGCTAAATTTCCAGAAAACAACCCTTTCAGAACTCACCACTGTCTAGCACTAAAAAGTCTAAACTGGTTAGAACTACCCCGTCGACTAACATATACACAGCTTCTTACCACCTATAAAATTATCCTGAATCTGTATGCTTGTCCAGCACTAAATAACATTCTACACAACTATGCTCCCAGCTGGACATTATGACCCATTGATCAAAAACTACTGCCTGTCCACAAACCTATCAAGTATTGTCAGTACTCGTAACATATTAAGACCTGGAACTCCTTACATGTATCCATCAGGTCAGTACCTTCCCTCCCATACTTCAAAACCACTCTGAAAAGCTTACTAGCCAAAAGATGGTGCTGTTCTTGCTCAATACCAGGATGAACTATATCCAAAAATGTGAACAAGTACCTATTCATACCTTATATCTTCTTACTCGCTCTTTACTCACAACCTTACTTCTAGCAATTTCTCTCCCCTAGCTTTCTCTCAATATGCCACAAGCCTGCTTTTCTCTCAGTTCATATTGCAATTCTTCTTTGTATTAGAATAACTTACCTTTAATTTCTCTATAAACTGGCTATTTTTTCTTTAAATATTAAATCTATCTATTCTTAACAATGTGTTCATATTATGTATAATTTGGTATAATTATTTAAACTGTAGACTAAAATTATTATTCCAAATGTTTTGCAATCCTTTGGAGCTTTTCTCCCTGGGCCACTACTGAAAATGGGGTCCTATCCAGTCAGATTTTTCCAGTAATCAAATGTCAATAAATAATTTAATTAATTAAGGTCTTGGAACCTGCCAAAAATTATGCAACAGAATTTCAGGAAGATCTAGACCTCATTCAACTCATCAAAGAACCTAGACATCCCAGTCACCTCTCAGATCATCACTCCCAACTTGGCTTTCTAATAATCAATCATACGTTCATAGGTAACTACTAGGCAAGCTGCCCTTGAGGGCCACTTTAAGCCTAGCACCAGTTTCCCTTTTTGTGCTCAAATTAACCTATCCCATTTGGTCAGACATTGGCCTTTTCCATCCCATGGCTGATAATTATATATTATCCATAATGATAATAACTGGGATAATGCAATAGATAATTTCAGGGGATAAATTATGAGACGAATCATGGCAGAAAGCATTTAGGACCTGCCTCTGTCCATTAGTAATTCAGGTGGGCAGTCCTAGGGTACATTTTCAGCTTCCCATCCATAGATCCAAGCTGTGTTTGAATATGGACAGGGATGAACTTTGCTTTATGTGGATGTGGAATTTGTTCTAGAGCAGCAGTATCTTTTGCAAGCTATACCTTTCTTACCAAACAGGTCTGTTAAAGTTGCATAAGAGGTTTATATCCTTACACTGAGTATTTATAATGCCAGCTGCCATCAGTATTGGGGTGGAGGATGCCCTGTATGCCAGACACAGGTCACTTCTTAGCAGTCTGTAGAATACAGAGTATAGTAACAGGGCTTTGAGTCAGTCCATGTAAGAGACGTTGTTTAGGTCTTATATCCTTTAAGTAAGGTATATCTGGAGGAATTTCATTTTATTTTATTTTATTTATTTATTTTGTATTGGCATTTGTTTACTGGGAAAGTCCAATTGGGAAATAAGTACCCATTTTCAGCAGAGGCCTAGGGAGAAAAGCACCAGAGAGTTAAATAACATAAAATAAGGCATTATTACAAATCTAATTAAAAAAAAAGCATTTATACATACATTTTGATAGTGCTAAAAATAAAGAGAAATAAAAAAATGACAATTAAATATTACAATCTGTATATACAAAAGTATTAGAAGTATAGTCAACTATGCTAGGAAATAAAATTAAAAAGAGACAAACCCACCTAAGAGTGGGGAGAGGGCAGGTGTTCAAAGGTATAGGTAGATAGTATAATGAGAGGTTACGTTAGTAAAAAAGTAAATTATTTGTTAATGTAGATCATACAGGTGAGCTGCATGGGCATAGCCATGAGTTAGTGAGAAATTCTTTGAGAGAGGACTTAAACACATGGAGGCTAGGTATAGTTCTGACTGAATCTGGGATAGAGTGACATTGTTTGGATATGCAGTTTGAGTATGAACTTTGCCCCTTCCTTTTTTTTTTTTTTTTTATGTTTATAATGTTCAAGCAGGCTTTTGTCTGGAGATTGATGAGAGCTATTTTGGATATAGTGATGAAGTACTGAGGAGATAGAAGGGCAGGTAGATGGATTATACAGTATTTTATGTGTTAGAAGAAGTTGCATATGGGATAGTTGATGTGGGACTTCTAACCAGATGAGAGCACGTATTGGCAGGGCAATGATGAGCTTTATGTGGCAGGTTAGCTACAAGTTTAGCTTGTCTTATTATGGCATTGTTCCAGTTGTGATTTAAGAGAGACCTGGATGTTATTCAAAATAGGTGAGCCTTACAGAAGAGACAATAAAAGATAAGTGTTAGCAAGGTTGATTTTACTAGAAGGAGTAAGAAATTTGTTTGCTCTATACAATAGACCTAGCTTTTGATGAGTTATTTTTATACAGTTTTGTATGTGAAGATCAGACTTTAAGTTGTCATCTGTGGTGACTCCAAGTAGTTTGGTATGGTAACTACTTAGCTTTATTGTTTAAAGAGGCAATGTGGAAGTTACTATAAGTGTTTGCATAGGGCTTTGTAAAAAAGAGTGGTGGTTTAGTCTTTTTGAGGACTAAGTAAAACTTGGTTTTGATGTAGCAACAGTTCAACTAAGTTGAAGACATTTTGTGTCATGAATTGTAGTTATAAAATGTAAAAATCTTCCAACTGCTGTGGTGAAACTGCCGGATCAAAAAGACAGAAGCAATAAACTGCAGCAGATGAATCACCGATGGCTGACACTGAAGAAGTGTGACTGAAGATCTAATCCACAAAGAGCATATCAGGTTTCCGTTTAAAATAAAATAAATTGAATATTTTCTGCTTAAAAGAAGAGAAAAATAAAAGTCCCTTTATGTTGACAGACGATAAGCTCTTTCGAGTTAATCTTCATCAGATCTTAACAAAAAACGGGACATCCTTTTACTTTTATAAAAAAATGTTGTACTTAGTCAGCCAATGGTGGCTTGTGCATTTGTGTTTTATTCAATGAATTGTCATATTTTCCCATCCTGTTTCAGATAATTGAGACCAATGAAGGTCTCCTATTAATGACACACCTCCAAAATCTAAGATGCAGATTGGCTGAAAGTAATAACAAATTAAATAACACAGTACGCCATTTTGGCCAACCACGATTGGGTACAAACATCCTCATCAGCATGGTGCCTCCCATTCTCTTCTGCACACTCAATGTGCCGGCCTTGTCAACCACTTTATTTGACAAAATTTATGCTATAGGTTCACATAAGTTAAACCTCTTTCTTTGCCCTGGACTTAAAAATTCTTAATAATATTGCATTTACTGCTCTTAAAGAGCGTCCTTAGTGCAAACTAATCATAACTTCTTGTTCCTTGTGAGCAAGCTAAATGCCAAACCAGGGCAGAATTTAAAGATGCTGTGACTTCAAGTGTTCTTACTACTACTAGCAAGAATTACGGTTAGTCATGAATCGTAAAAGATAACTTGTAAGGATTCACCCATTTCATGCATTGCATCTCTGCCACACATGCTGAAGCGTAAGTATAAGTTTCGGCAAAAGGTCAAATGTATGCCTTCCGTGTAACATGCTTCTTCCAAAATGCATGACACGGAAAGAAAATCTTCACAATTCAATTTGTTAAAACACTAGAATAAGTATTCTGGAAAGATAGCCTTTGAAACTTTGAGACTTATGCAAATTAACTAAACGTTTGAACAAATCAAAGCCTTGTCTCCGCTGTTCCCAAAATATGTTAGTACCCAATGATATCAAAGATTTTGGATACTTTTCATAGGTTTATCTACTCAGATGGTAACCAACTGCAAACAAATAAACTCTGCATTGAAAAGGAGCGGCATGTACTTTTGCAATAATTAAATTGCTTACGACATATTCTTCTTATTGTTCGAAATAAAGAATGGAAAGTGCTGCAATATAAAGACACGCAGCAGTTCTTATGCTGCCCTATCTCATTACAGTTTTGTTCTTCATCATTCATATAGTTTAACCTTTAAGCGATCCCTTCATTGGATTTCTTTGCAAGCTACATTTTGCATGGAGCTAATATAGCTATGTATTCAACACTTGGTTGACAATAATGATGGAAGCTTTCCATTATGCTTGTAGATATACATATGGCGCTTGAACTCAATGTGATAAATGAACTTAGCACAAATGCCAGCTTTTGCTACGCTTTTGCCACACTTGATTGACAGCAATAATGTACGGATGTTATGACTGATATACAAAAACAATAACAATATTGTCAAACTATGATTGGTTGGTATACAAAAACAATGTTGTCAATCTATGATAGGTTTCCTTTTCAAAGAGAACGGCAAACACTCTTATCTTTGAAATATGATATATTCTATATTATATAGACTTTTACTTATGAAGTATGAGCTCATCATGATCAAGCAAAATAAGAATCATTGCGCATGTATCCTGCTTTCATCATACGTCTCTTGTATTCAAATGAATGCTTTGTTAACTTATAGTAGGTCTTCTCATCTTCAAAACAGGTTTTAAGGGTATGATACTATTTAAACCTGGTGGTTGGTCGGCTCGTAGATTAATAATCCATTTAGTTTCCCTTAATTCTGTTTGATTTTCTATATCTCCTTTCCTTGGGCCAAGATATACCATTTCAATAACTTTGAATACAGATGAGTGACTTTTATGTAAATCAACATGTAAAGCCAACGCATTGTGGACATCTTTATTAGTAATGTCCCTTTGGTGCCTTTGTATTCGTCTTTTGAACATTTGATTAGTCTTGCCCACATAGAAAGATGGACAAGACTTGCATGTAGCTAGATAGATCATGTTGGTGGTGGTGCAAGTTGCTTTTACATTAAAAATATATTTCCTCTTAGTTTTTGGATGTTCAAATTGGTTGCATACTGAATAAGGCAAGCCTGATGAGATAAGGTATACAGGTTGTTGATGAAAATGTTAAGAAGCAGTAGACCGAGAAGAGAGCCTTGAGGAGCATCAATTTTAACTAGCATAAAAGGAAAGAAAGAGGAAAGCCATTGACAGACTGATATATTTCAGGCAAGTAGTTAGAGAACCATAGAAAAGTTGGCTTGGAAAAGCCCAAAGGGATTTGAGTCAGACAATTGTTTCATATGTCTGGACAGATATATGCCAAAGGGGGCATTATAGTCAATGACTGACTTAATGAATGTTGAGTAAAGGAGGACAATGACATCCCTAGATCTAGACACAATCCCTTAGTTTATAAGCTGTGCACAATGGACATATGTTGAACAAACGTTAGGTCAATGTCCACATAAGTTCTCAAATCTCGAACAACTGGATCAACTCTCAGGGGTGTATTTTTAATGTGGTAGTTCCCTGAGGTAGATGGCTTCCCAAAGGATGCAATAATGCATTTTTGACATTTAGTATCAGTTCATGATTTTGGCAACAGTTATTTATTTGGGACAAACCTTCCTATAGGATGGCAGACATGTCACAAATATCTCAACCATTACCATTCACCCTCACTACCCACAGTGACCATGCCCAAATACCTTCAATATTCAAAACCACATACTGAAA
Source organism: Protopterus annectens (assembly GCF_019279795.1). Lineage (NCBI taxonomy): Eukaryota > Metazoa > Chordata > Ceratodontiformes > Protopteridae > Protopterus > Protopterus annectens. The sequence goes on along the minus strand of NC_056734.1, from coordinate 979,799,844 downwards.
TACCCCCCCCAAATGGTTTCATTCAGAACTAAGTCACAAAATTCCAAAACCTGCAAACTCAAAACACACCTCTCCACCATAAATTGGTTTGTCATACTTTCCTATCAAGACTCATACATCACCACTGAAAACCTTACATACTCCCGCCTCAATCTCTCTCCAAAGCTAATTCTTTCTTCTAATGACTAGACTTTTCAAATAGAACAAAAATAGATGTATTTACCAAATAATTGAAACAAATGTTAAAATGTGACTAAGCTTGGCAGAAGTGGAAGCAAAACACATCAGTCTCCACACTCATATCCACCAACCAGAAAAAGTCCCCGCTCTTCAAAATCTAGTGTAGGCTTGTAATACCATGTCCCATACCCTCAATTAACAAGGCTCTGTTAACAGTTACCAAAGTAAACAACACAGCTGGCCAGTCAATCTATATATCATGCATAGGTAAGCTTTGGAACAAAGCCTACCCCCGACTTACGAGCAATAACTGACAAACATCACTTTAAAAAGGAACTTAAATCTTTCCTTCTTAACTCCAAACATTGTAACTGTACCACTGCTCCCTGACATTTAGTTCACCCACCTATCTCACCACTTTTCTACCACTTCCAGGGGCCCTTACTCAGCTAATCTCCTTCTGAAAACCCTCACCCTATCTATGTTTACTCCTGAGTTAGAATATGATAAAGACTTCAACTATCTTATGGTATACAACTGCTAGATTTTTGTTGTTCTCCTTACTGCTACTTTGATTTCTCCTTTCCAGTTGTGATTGTTGTTTAACTCTTCTCCTAAAATATTGCTGTACTATGTAAATATTGCCTGTGAAAATTTTGTAAACTTTATCTAATTTGTGGAGCTTTTCTCCCGGGCCTCAGCTGAAAAAGGACCTGTGTTCAGTTGGACCTTCCCGGTTAACAAATGGTACATAAAATAAATAAATAAAATCAATACCTGCACTAAATATCATCACTAACAAAACCCATTAAAAGGCATAAAAAAATCACACATCCAAACAACTTTCCTTACTAAATTCATCAAAACGTGCTGACGCAAGGTCTTGATGGATATAAATCTCCCAACGATAACAATCCCAGGACACTATTCAATGCATATAAGGTAACCTTTCTGCCTTAGACTCCCCCCAAAATTCTGCCAACCTCTTCTCAGTCCCATCTATCCCCTCATCTCCCCACCTTAGTCAACCCCCTGATATCTCCCACCCTTCTACTTTAAATGCGTTAATAAAAAACAATTGAACACATTTTAGAATACATTCCTCTTGATGCCCTCACTGTCACCGATAATCTTAGCCCCTTGGTCCTTCATCACTGCAGAGAATTTATAGTTGCTCCTTTACTCCATATTAACAACTTCTACCTCAACTCAAACATCATGCCTAACTTGTAGAAACCGGTTTTAGTAACACCTCTTACTAAGCAACCTAAACCCCAATAAACCTTCAAACTTTTCCACCCTATCTCTGTTTTAGCTATTTTGTCTAATATTCATTAAAAAATATATATATACAAGCAGCTGTCATCCTGCATACAACAGTACCACCTCCTCTCCAAGAAGCACCATTGTTTTTGGTCAGGGAGAAGCACTCTCACTGCTCTTCCTCCCCGTCAGATCTAGGCCAATATAGTAACTCCCAATGAGGGGCTCCTAATAATCCTTCTGCTCAAGTAATTGCAAAACATATGTTTGTCCAATAAAAGGCAGTACATTATGTCTGTCATCCAGTGTCCTTCTGTTCACCATGAGATCTTTCTACATTTCTATAGAAGCCCATGTTCAGAAAGGAATCCCTCAAGGATCGATCTTTACTCCACTACTTTGTTCAGTTTCTATAAATTGTCTTCCCTATGGCCCTACTTCATCTGACTCTCATCTTATATGTAGATGGCATAAAGATCTATAGATCCAACCCCATCACATAACAAAACCAACCCCATGAAGACCTCCCATCTCTTATTACCTGGCTCACTACCAAAAATGTCCTAATAACAATAAAAATAAATCCTTGACTTTCAGTACCTACCAAAAACTATCACAAATCCCTAATGCATTAGCCAGCTCCATAGCATAGCAGGATAAAGACATGACTGCATCATAGGTAACCCAAGTTTCAATAGTGAGTCAGACACCTATGGGAATTGGCAGAGGAAGATGGAGGTGAGTGTCCAATGATGGCTTGCCCATCAGGTGGGTGGTGGTGGCTGTAGCTCACCACATGGGTGATACCTAGTGAGAACACTAGGTGTCTACCAAGTAGATCTGCATTCAATCAAGGCAATGCTTCTGTGTGCTAGTCACACAATCAGCAAAGGGGAATTCAGTGTGTGACGGCATATGCTTCTTCTCAGAAAGCAGCTATAGTGGAGCCAAGAGGGGCCACCATGGGGTGGTGTCCACCAGTGGAGAGGGTAAGCCACCCAGCAGGACTAGCAAGCTGACCATCTCCCTACTGCCCAACTCTCATTACAAGTGGATAAGTTCATGGGGGATATCTAGGCAGGAACAAATGGTCTATGAGGCTCTAACCTCACTTGAGAATTCATGGCTGCCAAAACCACAGAAGACATGATTTCTGGGTGCAGGTAGAGCAGTCGTTGGGTTTGGTCTTGTGGTGGTGGTGGTGGGGGAGGGGCGGATTAAAAAAAATTGCAATTACATTAGACATTAATAATCATAATAGTCTCCCCACTGAAACCACCACTGATTTGAAGTACTTTGGCATTGGTCTCTGAACTTTCAGCTTCACATTAAGAAAACAAAAAAATTACCTGCCTTGTATTTGGACTGATAAAATATCCTACTTCTTTTCCCCTCCTGCAAGAGCTGCAACAGGTTTTCCCAAATGTGAAATGGTCTTCCTGTAGTAGCTTCAGCACCACCATCCTTCAATCAGTCTCCAACTCCCGAACACAAGGATATCACTGCCTCACAACCAAGAAAGCCAACTGTTTAACCATTAAGCAAAGAACTGAAATCTTGCTTGGCTAACTACAGTTCAAACTGCTATATCAGCTGCTATCATATGCTTGTCTGCTAAACTCATCCTTGCCACCACTCTTGTACAACATCAGAAGCCATTCTATGCAGGGCCATATCTTCAAATGGCCAGAACAGAACTTCATTACACCATCGACAGTTTGTCTCTTCTGGCCCGAAACTCTGGCAAGCAATTCTTCCCAACTTAACAGATCTCTTTACCTACACCAAATTCAGATCGAAATTTAAAGCATACCAGTGCAAATGTCTCATATTAAGCCATATCACTTAACTTAATCCAGTTTTCTCCTACCCATTGTTGTTTGCCATTTCTTGCCCAGATACACACACACACACACACACACACACACACACACACACACACACACACACACACACACACACACACACACACACACACACACACACACACACACACACACACACACACACACACACAGACATCCCCAGGATTCAGCAAATTTAGCCATGTTGGGCAGAGTAGGTGCAATTCAGAAACAAACACATGGCAAGCAGTGCTTGGTGAGCAGCACAACTGGTCACAGTATGTGCTAAAGGCAATCCAATCCGATGATAATAAGCAAGATTAGTAAAATGAGTGGCACCAAGTATGCAAATGAGGCAAATCAAGATGACAGAGCAATTCAAAAATATGGAAAGTCTATGATGCAAAGACTTAACACCAGTGTTAATGAATACAGCTTAATCTCTGTGTTCATAACTCTGAACCTTGAAAATATGTTAGAGGTTGCCACAACATTAGTAAAAGTGTATCTGCAAGAAGTTTTTATTGCCATTACAAGCCACAGTAGTACAAATTGCTGCCCTCAGTGGTGCCACATCATCTGACCATGCTTAAAATGTCATGCACTCCAAGGCACCAACATTGTGGACTGGTAGTATTTGGATAGGAATACCATGCAAGACATTGTGGACTCTTGTCAGCCCCATCTGCAGGTGCAAAGTAGTTGTGGAGTACCTATCACAGTGAATACCAAGGTACACGTGGCTTTATGTATACTACCTATAGGGACCTTTCATGACCCACTGGGGACACAATGGAGATATCTCAGGTGTATGTCTCGAGAGTGCTATAGTGGAAAAGTAATCTTAATCTGTTTCATGATGCCATGCTGATGCATATGGGAGAGCATATGTGGTTTCCATATACCACAGAGGAGGCAGGCAACACCAGGAGAGATTTCTATGATATAGCCCATTTCCTGAGGTATGGGTGGCCATAGACTGTACATACACATCAAAATAAAAGCCCCACCTGGATAACTAGGAAAGAGATACATGAACAACAAAGGGTATCACGCCATTAATACCCAGGTGGTGTGTAATGCAGAGGTTATCATCTTCATTGTGTCTGTAGGCCACCCAGGCAGCTATCTTGACTCCCACATGTGGTACACTGTTGATAGATCCATAAGTAGTTGCTAGGGATACACTCAAGAAGACCATTTAGCAGCCTAACCCAAATTCCCAATTGCCCCAAAGCACTCTCTAGTTAATTGACTTGCTCAAGATTATACAGTGGGGGGGGGGGGCATTGCCAACATGGGCACTGATTAGCAGCAGAATACAGCCGCTCCACTAAGAAAATTATATCCTCACTGGAGTTTTGTCTTCTAACCATAAAACTGGAACTTTTTTCTACAGAGTTATAGTTTATAACTATATTTACAAGAATATATAAAAAAATAGAAAGAAGGCAACTTTTCAAGTCAAAATTACGCTTGGAAAATTTCTACTCATCATCTGAAGCATTTCATCATGAGTTTCACAAAAACTAACAGTCAGGAATCTACTTTCAGAAAAGAATTTCAAACTCTGTTATCAAATATCCAGGTACTAACTACAAAAATTGACAAGATTGAATCAAGACAGACAATTTTAAATAAGAAACTACTAAACAACTGGATCTTCTCCAGAAGGACTTACAACAACAAAAAAATCCAAATGTCTGGCAAAGAGGATGCTTTGAATGACATGGATGGTAGAACACAAGACAATGCGAATAATGTGGAGTTCTTACTAAAACAAAACACTTTGCTACAAAATAAGCTTGATGACCTTGAGAACAGATCTCGTAGAAATAATCTGAGAATATTTGGACTACCTGAAAACATACAGGAAAACAACTTGACTGGTTTTCTCACTATATGGCTACCAAAATCACTAGACCTTACAGAAGCTGTCATTTGGGATACAGAGAGCTCACCGGTCCCTGACTAGCAGTACCATCAGCAAAAACAACCCAGAGCAGTCATTGTAAGTTCATTTCTTCATCTGATAAAGAACTCGTTTTAAAGAGAGCCTGGTCTAAATCTCTCATAAAAATTAATGATGCAATAATTCATTTTAATAATGACTATTCATCTTTAGTAATAGCAAAAAGAAAATTGCTCTTACCTCTAATAAAAGAACTGAAAAAGGCGCAAGTGAAGACTCATCTTTTGTTTCCGGCAAAACTGAAGATTTTTACATCGGAGGGACCCAAACTATTTGAAGACCTGGACTCTGCTCTTACCTTTATAAAAAATCACAAGATCCTGGAAAATATGGAAGAGATGGAATGGGCTAGCCCTTCTCTTAAAAGATTGGCATCAACATCTGCTTGGAAAACTACAGAGAAACTTAAAAAACTAAAGATCAAATGAACTAAGTTATATTTCATTTCCTTATCTTGTTATGCTTATGGATTCTAACATGTTAAATACATTTTTCATTGTATTGTTTCCAGCTCTTTCATTCTCATATAAATGAAATATTCTTTAGTTATATATGTATCCCTTCAGTTTAGTTTAATTAATTTTAATTTAATAATGATTATATATTGTCCATTTAGATATTTTGTAGTGCTAACATAAAGTAGTTGTCATATAAGAATATAAGTACTTTAAACATACTAGATCAGTGACAACATCCTATATTACTGAACATAAATCCACAGTAATAATATAAAATAAAAAGGGGAGAGGGAGGGAGAGAAAAGGAAAGGGAAAAAAATACATAACTTGTTTCTTTATTTAAACAGATATATGCACAATTTCGCTTTTATGTTAATAATATTGTACTGGGTAGGACAGGTGGTTATATAGTATAATAGGGTAATGACTTCACCTTTAAAGATAAACACCCACTAATTTTTCTATAATTTCAGTTTGGTCTCTGTTTAAACATCATATCTTCATGTAATAACTATTAGTTCATAGGTTCATAGGTTCATACTAGGCTATCTGCCCTAGGGCGGTTCCCATTCAGAAGCCTGAAACATCATAAGCCTGAAAATCAAAATCCTGAAACCAAAAGCCTGAAAATTCAGAATCCTGAAAACTCAAAATCCTGAAAGCCCAAAATCCCGAAAGACCAAAATCCTGAAACTCAAAATCCTGAAAACACAAATAATGCTAATATGTCACTATAAAGACACTAATATCTACCAACTGACCCTGACCCTAACCCTAACCCTAAGGTCCGTCACTATCGCACACTCACCTGACCCGCGCCCTAACCCTAACTCACTTAAACTGCCCCTAACCCCAATATTTGTCACCATTGCATACATGCCTAACCTGCGCCCTAACCCTAACTCACTTAAACCGCCCCTAACCCTAAAATAAAACCAACCGCACACTTACCTGACCCCAACGCATGACCTAACACCACAGGGCTAACAATAGCAAAGCCACAATGACATCAGTATGTCTATTTTGTGTTTTCAGGATTTTGAGTTTCAGGATTTTGGTCTTTCGGGATTTGGGGCTTTCAGGATTTTGAGTTTTCAGGATTCTGAATTTTCAGGCTTTTGGTTTCAGGATTTTGATTTTCAGGCTTATGATGTTTCAGGCTTCTGAATGGGAACCCCTAGGGCATTTATAAGCCTAGCCAGAGTGTGTTTGGCTTTCGCCACCCATTTTAAATTAATTTTGCTATGCCCTTTTTCGAGGTTAGTATACTGTGCCTCTGTCTAACAGTGACACAGAAGTGATACCCAGGGTAAACCTACGATCTCCCATCCACTCTTCAAGATTCCTCTTGAAGAGAGTCAATGAGGGACTCTGCCTAACCTGGACTGGGATTTTATTCCAGAGTGAAGGGAGCCTCTGGGTTATGAATCTGTCCCTCCAGCATGTCCTATTTATTTCAGTGCTGAGGTTCAAGTCTCTCGAGCGTGTAGCTCGATGGGATTTGGATTTTCTGAAGTGCAGCATGTCCATTAATTCTGGGTTGAACATGGCTTTATACGTCAGACACAGATCGCCTCTGAGCAGGCGGTATGCCACTGAGTAGAGCTGGAGTTTCTTTAACCAGGCAGCATATGGCATCTGTTTGAGCCCTATGATCCTCTTGGTGAGGTACTTTTGGGGTCTTTCCAGTTGCTGCAGGTGTCTGGTAAGGTACATCCCAAAAGCGGCATTGTACTCAATTATAGCCCTGATGAGGGATGAGTAAAGAGGCACGATGACCTCCCCTGATCTAGATGTGAATCCCTTCATGATTAGGTAGGCTATATAAAATGTTTTTCTAACCACTTTGGCCACGTGGTTGTCAAATGAGAGATTGCTATCAACTTGGGTCCCCAGGTCCCTAATTACTTCTTCTGTACTTAATGGATTACCACCTATGTGGTGATTTGTGGGCACTTTGTTTTTGCCAAAGGGGATGACTATACACTTTTTGGCGTTTAGCTTGAGGCCATGGCTCTGGCACCAGTTGTCTGTTTCTATGAGGCCCTTTTGGAGGATGCTTGTGTCAGCTGGAGAGTCGATTATGGTGCCCAGTTTGCAGTCATCTGCGAACTAAGTCAGCCACAGTCCTTCCGTGTTGGCCTGTACCTCCAAGAAATATATACCGAACAAGAGAGGTCCCAGGACTGAGCCTTGTGGGACGCCACTTGTAACTAGTTTGGAGTCTGACATGGCTCCAGCAATTCTAACCATGTGTGTTCTGTCCTTAAGCCAGTTTTCAACCCATCTAGTGACACAGGGGTTTATATTTAAGCTGGTGAGCTTATCTATAATGCCCGAGTGGGGTATTGTATCGAAGGCTTTTGCGAGGTCCAGGTAGGCTGTGTGGACCACCTTCCCCTCGTCAATGGCCTTGGTGACTGTTTCAAAGAAATAAACCAGGTTTAAGAGGCAGGATCTGCCCTTAACAAAGCCGAACTGGGTAGGATCCAGTGTCTGTAGGTCGCCAATATCTTTATTTATGAGGTCCATGATGATCTAGTACATTATAGCTTAACTTTCAGATATATCACTTTATACATACAGTTAATTTGCCATTCATAAATGTCTTTAAATAATTCCCTGAACCTGCATCATGTTTCTATAATCTTATATGACATAATGTATGTTATGTTTTAATGTGCTCTGATATATAGCTATATCTTTGTGTTGCTTGTACTTAAAAGGATAAGCAGGGAAAACAGAGAAACTGTCACTAGTTCTTTTGTTTGTTTTTTTTGTTTGTTTGTTTTTTTGCTTCCTAGTAAGGTGGGTTGTTAATAGTGTTGATTATATAGGGGAAAGGTGATGATTTAAATGCTTTTTCATGTAATACCCTTGTATTTAACAAATACAAATGTACCAGTGTTGTTTTATATTGATTGCACATTACAGCTAAACGATAACACTTCAGATAACCATTTACTCACGAGCTGACAGCTTCACAGGCTTAATTATTTGAAAAAGCTGTTTTTCTTTGCTATTTTCCCACCAATGACTATTAGATACAATCTTGGGTCTTGGTTTGACTCGCGCTGACGATCCGCGAGCTTCTGAGGCCTTAAACATCTTTGGATCAGCTGTGCACTGTCTTTACAATCCTCAAACTGCTTTGAAGCAACGGGAGGCACACCAATGATGTCAGCGCGATGAAAAACAACCTTCCAGTTCTCAAGTCTGTAATGCTCAGAAATCATAATTCCCACTTGAACACTTCATAATATATAAATTACTGCTCTAATAAGTATAATTAAAGTGTTGGCTGACTGGGATATCCTACTACACAAAGAAAATATTTAAATTTTGACTTTTTATAACAGCAATATGGGCAGAAGTATGAAGAAAGAAAGAAAACTAAATGAATCATCTCTGTTTCTGCTTTCCTTTGGAGTCGCTAATCACTCCAAGTCAGAATAAACTTTGCACACTCAAATATCTTATTGAATAGAGCATTTGGTGATATGCTAATACAACAAAACCCTTTATAGCCAACTAGATATTTGAATAGCCCACCTTACTGCTTAAAAGAAGATCTGCCCTATGTTGTTCAAGCTTCATTGATAAGAGGTATGGTTTCATTTACATACTATTTTAATGTCAGAAGACATGTTTTACATGTTTAATCTAACTAGATTAATGAGGTTTTTTTTTTTTGGTTAACAAGTTGAAAATAAGCAGGTTTACAGCTTTCTTCATAACTAAATGTCATATATTTGAATCACTTTTACAAATGTACATGAATCTATGTTACAGTTCACTGGCACACTGGGCAGATTTTGTTAACAGCTACTGAAGGGAAGTATTGCAGAAATACAGATTGTTTGCCATTAATTCATGTACAAAATAACAATGTATGATGTCTCTTTTTCAGGAAAAGTTATATGTTCTCTTTTACTGAAAGAATATGAGCTAATGCTTAATGACATAATTAACTTCATTATAACATTTGTGTAGACAATATACATATTACATACAAATGAACAGTAACTTTTGTAAAATGTGGATATAATAACATAATAATATTAATAGTTAATACTGCTGGTCTTTAAATATGAGATTTTTTTTCTCTTTTCTCCCCCTTTCCAATCACAATAGTGATTATATTTTTTTGGGTTATATTGTTCAGTTACACAGAATACTTTAAAGTTGCGGAATATTAGGAAACTTTTTACTATAAAATATAATAAGTTAGTTTGATAAGGTTTAACAAAATGGATTATAATGATGTGACACTGTTTTTATATTGTGGTTTTCATTATGTTTTCTGGTCATAACTTAATGTTTAACAAAACTGTTTTATATTATTCCTAAGGGAATAACAGGTTATAAAATGTTAAACTAAATGTTTCTTGGCCTTACTCTTTAGGCATTTTTCTCTTTATTTAGTTATGTTTCTGACATACAATTTACTTATTCCTTAAAAATGAGTAGATATGACTGATGAGTTATAATAATTTATATATGCTTTAATATAAAAAAGAAACAAATTTTATGATATTATTGAATGTTAATTACATTACATAAATAGCATGTGGTCGCTGTGCTTTACTGTTATAGTTTGTTGGTTTTATCCAAGTGACAACTGTCACTGGGACAAGGAGTTTAGAACACCAGGCAGGGAGCTGGTGTGTTTTTGATAAGACACTGTAAATGTTTTCTTTTGTAACATGTTTCACTTGACATCCATTTCAATACATCCACATAAAAACATTAATTATATTAACAATAAGACCTCTGACATTCACTGTAAAGTTTGGGTCATAGTCTTCAGAGTAAATAATTTTTTTTTAGAAAAGGGATTTATAAACTATATGAAAATGATGGGATACAATCTATGTTACTACATCAGATTAACTTACCATGGTCACTCTGAAAGGTTTATCCATTAACATGAATGGTTTGAACAATCCTATTAAAAGAGGTAGTCTCTACAAATATCTTGACATACACAAACCAAATATGATTTTCATACAGGAAATGCATTTATTGAAAGATAGTATTAAGTATATGAACACTAACAAATACACAGTCCTAATAAGCTCAGAACACTTAAAAAGAAGAGAGGTGTGGCTATTCTTTGGAATAAATCTCTCCCCATACCTAGAATAATTAAATCGTTTCACGATAATAAAGGGATGCTTTGTCTTGTTATTGTGGAAATAAAGTGTATACACTAGTAAATAACTACTGGATCCCTGGTATTGGAACCTCCACTGTCAAACAACATATAAAGCAAATAATATCTCAGTCTGAAGGACACATTATTATGGCTGGTGATTTTAATTGTATTATAAATGAGAAAGATTCCAGTACTCTAGGAAAAAGAAAGATAACTCCACAAGCCAAACAACTAATAAAATTCATGGAATCATATCATCTAAAAAATGCACATGATTATTCTGATCAAAGTTCACTACAATATACATTTTATTCCAACAGATATAAAACGCATTCTAGGATCAATAGAATAATTTTTCCATGCAAATATCTAATGATCTAACAAACAGTAAAATTATATCTTGCCTGATATCAGATAACAACACTATTATATTTGAATTTAATGTCAATAGTAAACATAACATACAAATAAGAAGAATCCCAGCTTATATTACACAACTAAAGGATTTTCAAATCTTCTTAAAAGAAGAAATACATAACTTTATAAACACAAACTCAACTCCTGACATCTCTGATGTCTATATATGGGATGCTATGAAATCCTACTTATACTGTCACATAAATAAATGGTATTATAATAAGAGGCAATCCTGGGATAAAGATCTAAAAACAATACAAGATAAACTAGACATGATATACCTTAACAATAAAGATAAGCTTACTACTAAAAACATAAGAGATAACATAGACAAATTAACTGAGGAATACAGAGCTATATTATATCATAAAACTATGATCTCTTTAGAAAAATATAAATTCCTTGCTTACTCCCTAAATTCAAAATACTTGACCAATCTTAAGAATAAAACTAAAAGAATAAATAAACATAATCTTATTAAATAAATCTATTCCCCTAAAAAAAGATGTATATAGCATACATGATATTATAGAGGAGTTCAGAAATCACTTTTGCATTATTAATCAATCCACACAGAACATAGAATCTAAAGATAAAATAAAATAATTTATTAATAAGAATCTTTATAATAAACTCAGCAAACAACAAGAGGAAAGCATAGATAAACAAATTAATTTCGCAGATATACAAACTCAAATTAATAAATTTAAACAAAATAAAGCCCCAGGAAATTATGGAATTATACCTGAAATATATAAAATTATAACTAAAATAGCTATCTCCTTGTTACATAATGTATAAAATCTGGCCCAAAGCAATACTATAATACCACCTTCATGGAAATACACTTTAATTTCACTCATTTTAAAACCCAATAAGGACCCTACATTTTGCTGTTCTTATAGACCCATCTCTCTATTGAATATGAATTACAAAATGTTCATGAATATATACTCAAACAGACTAAAGAAATTTTTACCGCATTTAATAGATGATAATCAGACTGGTTTTGTAGCTAACAGAAATACTTTTGACATCATTAAATGAACATTGGCTTTAATTGATTATGCTCAAAGAAAAAAGAAGAATTTAACCTTAATAAGTCTAGATATAAATTCAGCATTTGATTCAATTGATTGGGATTATTTATTTACGTTATTAGAATGTTTATATTTCTCAGATAACTTTAATAAACTATTAAAACACTTATATCAAGGAGCTTTAGCATACATCAAAATAGGGTCATATACTTCAACCAAAATATCTATTATAAAAGGAACTAAACAAGGTTGCCCCCTCTCCCCTTTATTATTCACTCTAATAATGGAGCCATGGGCTAATGATATAAGAAATAAAAATATAGAAGAATTTGAGATTAATAAGGAAACAATCTCCAAAATTCAACTTTTTGCTGATGATGTTCTAATTACCACTAAGAGAAGTGACCCCTCTTTTACTTCTTTATTTGACTCCATTAAGTTATTTCAAAATATGTCTGGATTGTTAATCAGTGATAATAAAACTAAATTTTTACCCATATACTCCAGTAAAAAAAAAAATATATATATATATATATACAACTTATGACAAAAACAATAAATCCATTACTGATCAATTGACTTACTTAGGAATTATCTTAGCTAAGGACTTGAAAACAATTATACTACTGAATTACAATAAATGTTATGAAAATATACAAACTTTAATATTGAAATGGAATACAATGTTTTTCACTATTGAAGAAAGATTAGCAATCATAAAAATGATAATCCTTCCCAAAATTCTATACATTATTCAATCTATCTTATTACTACCTAATAAATCCCTAATTAATAAACTAAATTCTCTGATGTCAAGTTTCTTTTGGTTTTCAAAAAAATCAAGAATAGCTCTCAAACACCATCTTAATAGTTGGAGAAAGGATGGACTAGCATTCCCAGATATGATTCTATATTCAAACTCTTCTATGATTAGAACAATAGCACAACTTTTTGATACAACATATTCAGCTAAGTGGAAATTATTTTGGGAAGCTTTGGCTATGATTTTAATAATAAAATCTCAACCATAAAAGTTAGAAACAATTAATATTTCAATGTTATGGATATTAAAGGATTATTTTACCACTCACTTAATGCCCAAATATCCTCCTAGTTATATTAATAGCATCTTATCAAATTTTAGAAACTTTACATATAAGCATGTTGGATACAAGGAATGTTTTTTTCTTTTGTTCCCTATAGCATTCACGCAAGAATCTTTATTAACATCAGTCTCAAACAAAAATGCATCATTTACACAAAGTAATCTTAAGTTTTGGTTTCAATTGATTTCAAATAACAAACCTAAAACAGTTGATCAAATAATACAGGAATTTCAAGTAGATAAATCCCTATGGTTAGACATACAAACTATTAAACTATACACTGATAATAAACTACGTGTTGTATCTCTAACAGTAAAAACTGCCACATATATTTTATTAGAATATTTTCAATCTATTCTTCAACATAAACTTTTTTGGTAAACTCTATTTTATAATTAGGACTATTAGATGAAACCTTTGGTTGCTCAGAAAGTTATTGGAATTATTTCCTCACACTTAATAATGAATATCCTAGTAACCAAGACAAAATAAATATATTTGAATCAGCAGGGAAAATTACTTTGTCCCTTAAATGGAAGTTATATTCTTGGAAATTTATGCACAGATCCTTCTATACGCCTCAAAGAATGAATAAAATTAACAAGAGGCAAAATATTTGTAATAAGTGTATGTCAGATAGTAACATTGGCTCATATGCTTTTTTGACTGCCCAAACATTAAAACATTTTGGAAACAAGTAAATGCGTTATTACAAGCTTTATTTACAGATAATTTTACTCTTAACAAATCTCTAGTGCTTTTCAAAACACCTATACCACACAACATTAAAATAGTAAAATGTCCTTTGCTCTAGACAATACTGGTGGTGGCCAGAAAAAGTGTAACTAAAAACTGGATATTTGAACTCTCTCCCACTTTCACTGAGTTTAAAATACATTAACTGAAGTATGTGGTTTACAAATTAGAAATATAATTTCTAGAACATCTAGAAAGACCTATAACTACCATATGTGAATAAACTTACAAAATTTGTTGGTAAAGAATGAATAAACACAATAATGAATTTCAGTCTTTTTAAATAATATGTGACACCTTATTAATATTGTTCAATTCTTCACATGTATACAAAGTTTAATGGATGTCTTTGTAAATACCTCTGTTTGTTTATTTTGTTAACTCTTTTATATATTTAATTGAATTTTAAATGCAATAACTTCTGTATTTATACTTATATGTTAATGTATGTGCTTGATATATGAATTTCTTTTATTAAAACTAATAAAACTATTAAAAAAAAGACTATACAGTAGGCAAATGAAGGCTGAGGGATTCAAATCCTCTACCACAGGAAGTAGTTCATTAACAGTTGATAGCCTTAATCCTCTATGCTAACTGCCTGTACCACTGTTTTTTGAGAGGTGATGTCCCCCAGTGGTATCTTATTCCTGGTGTCAGATATACCCTGGAATCCTGGTTGATGACACCTAGAAGAAACCCACAGAATGAAATAGACCAGGGGTACAGCTATTCTATCACAAACAAAGGTAGTTGTTTAGCATGTGTTTGGGCTGCTGAAGGCATGTTTTTTCTGTCTGGATTCATTCAATGGTGTCCTGCAGTATGATCCTGGCATTTGTACAAATCTATTTTCAGTATATGCAGTGTTACACAATATAGTCCTTAGGAGGTAATTACAGCAGAAAGTGCAGTTACAGGAGGAGTAGCCCCCCACACACCAGGCACTGGAAGCTAAGCTAGATGAGGAGTTGGTACAGGAGCCAGCAGCAGAGGAAAGAACATGCTAGATGGAGGTGGGTGCAGTATACAGTGGCACATGCAAAGAGACAACTGCTTGCACATAGCTTCAGCCTATAGTAAAGCAGATATGCTACAGTAAAGTGATACACGGAAACCCAACACCAGGCAGTGCTTATCCATGCATAGGCTGGCCATATTGTTTATCAGACATAAACAAACCCAAGTGACAATATACAAAAGTCACAGTATGGTTATCATCATTTGCACAGGTGGTGGAGGGAGTACATATGTGAATGCCTTTCACAGGGAAATGTGTGAGTGCTGAGAACAATTAAAAGCACTGGTGTGAAGGGGTTTTTGAGAGTGTGTGGAGGGGGCAGGCATTAATGTAAAATGCTTTGGGAAAGGCTAGTGTCAGTGGACGTCTATGTGTGTGAAGCAATAGGCACTGTGGTGGCATGAGTGCATTTCTTCCAAAACACAGCCTTAAGAGTAGTTACAGAAGTGTAGCTCAATCTACTGGACAGGTCCAAGACATGCATTGTAGAAGGTTAAGCATCCCATGCATATTCACCTGCCGCCTTTACCAGGAATTGTACTGGTAGTACCATGGTCCTGGCTAGATGATGGTGTGCTGCTTAACCTTGAACAATGTCAGTTATCAGATTTGCAACTGCTGTGACTACCACAGTCCTGGGGATGTCCTCTCCTGGTCATAGACACCTCAACAACAAATGAAGCCATGAAAGTGCTACCACTTGCAGTTGGCACAGAAGATTAAGGATATGAGTTGTAGTTGCTGTGCTACAGGGATTGATTCCCTCAGCCCTCATTTCTCTCTCTATTATGTAGCCTTGAGCAAGTCACTTAACCAGGCATTGATTCTGGGTTACCTATTGCAATTTATGGGAGGTTGGCATAATGGTTAAGGTGTATACCTTACAGACACAAGGTACAGGGTTTGATTCTCACGTGGGGTAATTGGCTAGGCTTAAAATGGCCCACACGGGTAGTTAGCCTAGGACCTTTTGAAGGTGTCACTGACTCTGACAGAGGTCAGAAACTCCTCTATCTCCATCAAATGTGTCTTAACTGATGGCCCACCTCCTATTGACATAACTTCTTGTGCCAGGCAAACAGATTATTTTTTCACTGGATGAGGAATCTCGATGGCCCTGAAGTGGACCATTTCATATATATGGTCCTATTTACCAACAGCAGTAATGTCCATTACAAGCTCTTTCCAGGCATTGTCTTGGTAGGTCCATTCAACAGCTTCCTGCCCAAAGAGCAATTGGACAGGGACATGGAGGGCCTGAAGTATTACTTCATTTTCTGCCTCATACAGTTTTATTTTATGACTAGCTTTCTCAGCAGACACAGTATTCTTTTCTTTGTTATACTTTTTGGCATTGCACTGTAGACATGGAAATCAATTGTATTAGCAATATGGTCATGACTGCCCCAGGCAACCCCTTATCCCTCTACCATGATGCCAGTGAGTGTGACAGTCATATCTGTCATTCCACATTGTATTCAAAATATAAGGCCTGTAACATTATTGAAAAAATGTTGCCACACTCCCACAGCCATTGTATTCCAAATACCAAGGTGACATGGCTGTTTTCTCTCATTGTTAAACAGACATTTGCACATGTGTTATACTTAGAATCTATGGTACTTTTCCGTTACTGGGGCAACAGTTCTAAGGCTCATTCATATAATAATGTGCATCAATAGAAACAGCAAACATTGTAGAACAGACAGGCATAACGTCCCTGTGCAGGTTTGGTATGTTTTGCTGAAAATCACTTTTTGGTATAATGCCCCCACTTTAGGACTATGAAGATGTTATAGACAACAACATCTTTATACATACATATACGCACAAGCGCACATCAGCACCAGCCATTGACTTACCTCAGAACTTACCTGCAGAAGGTCAGAAATTATACAAGTGAGAGGGGCAGCTAGCATTTGAAGTTACCTTGTACTTTGAAGAACAGTATCTTCAAGTTGTGGACATTATGAATTACTACTGACATGTTGCCTTGAACAAGCCTGCATTGCTAAGGGGATGGTGGGAGGGAGGGAGATGTTTTCTGTCATTTCCAACGTGCACGCATGGTTATATATGTGACATTTTTTCTCGGCTGCTGTGTATACTGTATTTTATTTTGACATTAATTATTTATATTTAAATTTATGCCCTCTGCCAAAATAACCACCGCAAACACAAAGTCCTCTTGCATCATCTAAAGTCATATATCGAAAATCGGTGATCCATTCTACCTTGTTAATCTTTATACATACACTCAACTAAGTGTGCTATTTCATTAGCTGTTTGTGAGTTTATCACGTTCAGCTTTTGGCATACTAAATCTGAAAAGAATTAGTCTTCTTTTTATACAGGTGACCAAGGGGCAAAAGCTCTGTAGGATAATCACAGACAAGGGTTTGTGGGTCATGTTAAACAACGAAGTTAACAGTCAACAAGAAGTGCAATTAAGTACTTCAACCATTGCAGTTGACTGATGACTACTGGAGGGCAATGGTTTGTTTTGTGATCAGACCGCTCACTGTGTGTATTTCTTGTGTGACACCATTTCACCGTATCTTCCATCTAGGTTATATATCCCCATGTTCTTTTTCTTTTCTTTCTTTCTTTAACAACCGCTTCATGGCTAACAGGTATGTGATCAGTGCATGCTAGCGCCTTAGAACTGCTGCCCTGATAACAGAAAAGTACCGAATATATACAACAGGCAAATGGTGTGATACAAAATGTTACTTCAAGACTGGCCTGAATGTCTTCTCATGTGATCTGAGTATTTGCGGCTGAGTGTGTTTTACATTAGGTTTAACAACTATTTAAGCACAACTACTGCCTTAGCCTTATACTGACACTTTCCCTACCCCATTCGATAAGTCTTAAAAGTAAAATCAAAGCTACTTTATTATGCAATTAAGTCACACAGCAGCTATTAGTAGCCACATGTGAAAAAAAATGACACTGAAAAAGAAGCCTTTACCATCAAAACTGGGGATACCCCACCTCTAAGTAATAATTAGTGGAGTCATCTAGTGCAAACTGACATCTTACAGCTCTATAAATTCTTCCGTAGAACAATGTGGCTCACTGCCTTCCTTGACACTTATATATCATGTAGATTCATGTGCCTGCACACAATTATTATCCAAATGAGGGCTCAACTAATTGCTGTCTCTGAACTGCTCAAATTCTATATTGAGGTGACTACCCAAACATCTTGATGAATTGTAAATAGCATCATGCAAACACCTTGACACCTACTGGGCAGCACTGCTCATGCATGGCTATGGATCTGGGGATATAAGTAATTCCACATGTAACCTAATGAAATGGAGTCACGGCAGTGCAAACTGTATTCATGTCTTAGAAGCAAAGATACTGCTGCCATGTTTCACACTTTAGGAGCCAATGTACAAGTTGCAGAATGTAGTACATATATTTTCCAAGTCTGCCGTAGTTCACTATCTGAGTAACCCCTCAATGCACAACAGCTGGCTAAATAGATTATAGATGTGGGTGCAAACTACCAGCCATACTTCTCTGTATAATATTATTTTGGATTATATGTACATGAGTTCGCAGTTATTTCATTGCGAATTGGACTGGGCCTAAATTAGCCAACTACAGAGCCTCTTTTGTGATGCCACAACCTCCACAAGGCATACCTAAACAAGCTTAAGCCCTGAATCAAACAATATTATTCTTGGTAATTTCAACTATCCATTCATAAGTTAGAAGACCTACACTACTCCAAATAAATACATTAAATACTTATCAGATTTCTTCAGTACAAACTCTCAATACCATAGTGCACTCTCCTACTAGGAGCTGAAATTTACTGGACTTGGTCTTCATAAATATAGCCCCAGTTTGCTGTAGTCTTATAGTTACTCCACTACCCAGCATCAGCCCCTCCCAATCCCTACCCAAAGGATGCATGAGTCAGCATCAGCCTCTCCCAATGCCTACCCAAAGGATGCATGAGCCAGCATCAGCCTCTCCCATTACCTAACCCACAGGATGCATAAACCAGCATCAGCCTCTCCCAATCCCTACCCACAGGATGCATGAGCCAGCATCAGCCAATCCAAGTCCTTACCTACAGGAAGTATGAGCAAGCATCAGCCCCTCCCAATCCCTACCTACAGGATGCATGAGTCAGCATCAGCCTCTCCCATTCCCTACCCACAGGATGCATGAGCCAGCATCAGCCTCTCTCAGTCCCTACCCACAGGATGCATGAGCCAGCATCAGCCATTCCCAATCCCTACCCACAAGATGCATGAGCCAGCATCTGCCTCTCCCAATCGCTACCCACAGGATGCATGAGCCAGCATCAGCCTCTCTCAGTCCCTACCAACAGGATGCATGAGCCAGCATCAGCCTCTCCCAATCCCTACCTACAGGATGCATGAGTCAGCATCAGCCTCTCCCATTCCCTACCCACAGGATGCATGAGCCAGCATCAGCCTCTCTCAGTCCCTACCCACAGGATGCATGAACCAGCATCTGCCTCTCCCAATCGCTACCCACAGGATGCATGAGCCAGCATCAACCTCTCCCATTCCCTACCCACAGGATGCATAAGCTAGCATCAGCCTCTCCCAATCCCTACCCACAAGATCCATGAGCCAGGATCAGCCATTCCCAATCCCTACCCACAGGATGCATGAATCAGCAGGAGCCACTTGCTCCTATTCTTCCTCATCCAGTTCTTTCAATGTCTAAGCTGCTGTTCAGACTCAGGTTCATTGGTTCATAGTCAGGGCTTTACACTGTATACCACAGAGTGGGTAGAGTAACAACTATACGTTTAGTGTTTGGCACACCATTAATGATATACATCGTAATGAAAATAACATGTTGTGTAGTATTCATGTAGTACATTGAGTACAGGTATTAGCTACTGACAATGGTAAATATATTCAGCAGCAAAGGCATCAGTAGTAAACTTGATGAGAGATGTGTCTTGGGCCAGTGCTATGACCATGACCCCCTCAGCTGTTTAAGTAAAGAGCAAAAAAAAAGCACATTACTTGTAAGTAATCAGCTTTCTACAGTTAGATCTATGCAACAACCCCCTCCCCCCAAAAAAATGGATGTTTCTTCTACTGGCAGACTAACCAGGTGGCCAGATGCATGATACACACACCCCTTCCTCTTGCCCCAGCCATTCAGTGCCCATTTCACTGCCTTGCCCCAAACTCTCCTTCAAAATATTTTACTTAAAAAATTATTTCTTCTTTTAAACTGTAGCAAACTGTTTGCTACAAATGTACCAAACAGTTGCAACAGTTTATACCCTGCCTGCATGGTAGTGTTGCCACTTTTCTATGAGGCAAAAACTGGACCAAAAAACACACCCCCTTGCACTACTCACAACCCTGCCTCTACTTGCAGATTTCCCCACTCCACTCACTTTCCCTGACTATTTTATGACATCACTGCTTACGCCATTAAGAGGTGGAATGCCTTATTTTGTTCTTTCTCCTTTTCTACTAATTCTCAGCATCATGTTAATGATGCTTTTCAACTGAAAACCTCATCAGAGTCTGCATTTTTACAAATTCCAGCATTCTGTCTTTACAGATAAATAGAATACCAGAATTTGTATAGTGCATTTCCAGACTACCAGAGTAACATTCTGATTTCTGAGCAGTCAGGAAAAATACTGGATAGGTGGCAACACTACAGCATGGAATGCTACAATACTCATCCTTTAGTTAAAATTTTTTCTTCTTTTTCAACGGTAGCAAACGGCTTGCTACAAATGTAGCAGACAATTGCTATGTTTATACTCTGCCTGCACAGAGAGCTACAGCACTCATGTTTTAGTTTAAAAAAATCTTTTTAAACTGTAGGAAACTGTTTGCTACAAATGTAGCAAACAGTTGCTACAGTTTACACCAGGTCTATATTAGAACATTGACAAAGCCGTTAATCGAATGGCTTTATACTCGAAAATGCCAGTAAAAGAAGTGTGTTTTGTGAGATCAGTGAAGATCAGAAAATTTGCCCTTTCCTCACTGTAGTGTGATCTCAGAGTTGGTATATATAATTAGCGGGGGGGGGGGGCACAGCCCCCCACAAAAGCAAGTTCTGTTACCTGCATTTTCGATTATAAAGCCATTTGATTAATGGCTTTGTTGATGTTCTCATATAAACCTTTTATACCCTGCCTGCACGGAGCACTACAGCACTCAGTTTTAGTTAATTTTTTTTTTTACTTTTAAACTGTACGAACTGCTTGCTACAATTTAGCAAGCATTTACTGCAGTTTAGAATACACACGAAGCACTATAGCACTCAGGTTTGACTGCAAATGTGATACCTGCTTGTAAAAGCCAGTACTGCATTAAAAAGAGATGGGGATCAGCTGACCACACTCCCTCGTCAGCACTTTGCGCTTAGGACATTTGCCCCTGTCATCCTGCCGTAACTATGCTACTGCTTGGTGAATTACTCAATAAGCTGGTGTTCTGCTTATTTTAAATTCAAGCAGAATGCAAACCTACAAAGCTAAGCCAATGGCAGTGAGATAGTGAGAGAAGATACATACCAGAGTAACAGGATGACATTATAAACATGGTGTACAAAGATGCTAGAGGAGGTTAGATGGACTAAAGGCAAAGCAGAAGAATCATGGATCATTTTATATATTGTCCAGTGGGCTTTGCAAATAGAAGAGACAGTGGAAGGGGATGACTGTAAGCGTGAGCGAAGGAGGCAGTGAGTATGAGGAAGGTGAGAAAGAAGGAAAAGAAGGGCACAGATCAACTGCAAAGCCATTCCCATAGTTACGTTTGGAATGCATATTTTACTAATGTGTCTGAGTTCTGGATCTAGAAATCTGTTTATTTTATAATGGACCTCAGCTTGTTCCATTGTCTCATAGAACAAAAATCCGTATGAGTTTTTATGGATTTTAAAGAAACAGCCATCATTCTGGATGAATTTCTAATCAGCACATATTTTGTCTTCATAGCAGTACTGCCTATCAGTTGTAGGTATTAGGACTGAAAGTTGTCCTTAAATCACCAAAAGACCTTCTTGAACTTATTTATTTATTGAGTGATTGACTAACTGATTGATTGTCTTTTGTTTAGTGGAAAAGTCCGACTGGGAACAACTCCCATATGCAGTGGAGGCCCAGAGAGAAAAGTTCCACACAAAATATGTATTTACAATGAACAATAAAAATTAATCATTTTAAGCATTACTTTGCAGGTAGTAGTCGAACAAATAGGCATTTATCATATACTTTAGAAGTGACATTATTTTACATAAGTCAATGTTATGTTAACATGTAATAGCTGGAGATACAAGAACAATGATAATGCATGTTGGTTCAGTATATCTATACTGATATTAATGAGGTTGCATGGCACTAGAACAGGAACAAAAAATAGAGGAGGAGGAAGGGTATAAGCAGAAATAAAAAAAAACATAAATAGAAAAAGTTCTGATAGTGGAGAGGTTAAGATAATGGTAGGCTGGTAAGGTGATGAGGTGGGTAAGGAGGGGCTATTAGTAGGAGAGGATTAAGGATACGGGTTAGTTGGAGGAACAGTAGTGGGAGTGAGAGAAAGAAGAGAAAAAGAGAAAATGGATAAGAAAAGTGAGTGTTAGAGTGATTGATAGAGAGTTTGGCAATGGAAAAGAAACAGAAAAGTGGGTTTAGTCATGATAGGAGCATGAACACAGCCATGAAGAAGTTAGGAGTTGTTTTAGGTTGCATTAGAAAAGTGTGGTTAATACAGTCTTGTTTTAGGGTGGGTGGAATGGAGTTCCAGTGCATAGCAACACAGGTTGAGTAAAGTGAGTCGCCTTCACTGTTTAAGACTTGGCCCTGGTCAGGAGATATTTAATCTGTGAGCAAAGATTCCTAGGAAGGAAGTAGTGTTTGAGGATATTTTGATGTGATGGGCAGGTGTTGGGTTTTGTGGACACTAAGCAGTTGGGAGTAGGTAAGGTAATTAGGTAGTCTGAACCACTGTAGGTGCTTCAGTGCTAGACAGCAGTATGAACGGTTTGGAAAGTTTGAGGCCAATTTAGCTATTTTAGTGTAGCAAACCTCTAGTTTATTTTTTAAGGTGGAGAGGAGGTTAATCAGGATGGGGTGCTGTATAGAGAAGTGAAGGGAGAAGATAAGATGCTGCTAAAGAACTCCTAGTCAGTGAGAAAGGGATTGTTCCTGTACAGGAAGCCCAGCTTTTCATGAGTTTTTTTGATGGCTTGAGTGAAGCATTGATCATATTTTAAATTATCAACAATTAAGGCAGCAGAAGCTTTGTTTTGGAAACTGTTTCAGTTGAGGTATTATTTGCTAATTTGACACTGAGGGATTGTTTCTGTCCTGACAGAGATCTGCGTAAAAAACATTCATTTGCTTTTTTTAAGCATTTAAAAGTAGTTGGTAGTCATCTAGCCAGGGCTCAAATGAGGAAAAGGAGTCTTGGGTCATCCTGTGGAGTAGAGGTAGATTTGGTACAGAGCATGGATGGCATCATCTGCATATTGTACTATGGAGGCTTCTTTGATAGCTTCCTCCAAAAGAGACAGACAGAGGGGTACAAATTTTGTTTCCATTTTGCAGCCTGGAGTCTGTTGGTTAGATAGGCATGGAACGAACTAAGGGATGAATGGAAGAGTCCTAGTTCATATAGCTCATGGAGCAGGCATTGGTGTACAACTGTTTCAAATGCTTTTGAAATGTGTAAAAAGAGCATACTAGGTTATCGGTATTTCTATTCAACTTTATGAATTCAGTAAAACTAAGCAAAGCAGCAGTGTTGCTGTCATGAGTTTGGAAACCATTTTGAGTGTTGGATAGGAGATTGTTATTGTAAAGATGAGAAAGGGGTTGAGATATGAATGTATTTTCTAATATTTTGGAAACTGAAGATAGAATGGCTATAGGTCAGTAACAGGAGAGGTCAGTTGATGTTCCCCCTTTATGTACAGGTATGATGTGGGGTTCTTTTTACAGATGGCATGCTCATAACTTTCTGTAATTGATCAGTTTATGAGAGTAGATAGAGGGTATGCTATAAATTTTCAACAATTCTGATATTTTTTGATGGCAGGTTGTCAGTAGCTGGTGTGGATTTTTTTTAGTTTTTAGGAGGTGTTTTTGATAGAAAAGTTAGATACTGATTGGTGGAGAAAAGATTTTTGGGAGTGATTGATGCTGTCTGTGATAGTGAGGCTAGTGGGTGGTTTGTTGTTCAGTAGGGAGAGGACAGTGTGTATGAAATGTGTATTGAATTGGTAGGTATAGGAGTTGTTAGTGGTAATTGGTGAAGGAGTCATAGTTTGGCCTAGGTGCAATAGTCTTCTGATTGTAATCCAGAAAAGTTTAGCATTCTGTTGGTGGTTGTCTTGGAGTCTGGAAAAGTATTTAGTTTTGTCTGATTTGATTTTTTGTTTAAAGTGGTTCCTAAGCTGTCTAAAATATTGACATTTTTATAGCATTTTGTTAGTAGACCATGCTTTCCAAGCTTTACTTCTGTTTTGCATGAGTTGCCTGGATTATCTTGTGAGCTATGTAGCAGGACTGGATTTAATTCATTTTGATCTGATGGGAGATAGTTGATTTAGTATGTTAACGAATGCACTGTTAAAGTGAGTTACCACATCATCTAGAGGTAATTATTTTAAAATATTACAATTCAGTTTGTTGAGGTAGCTAATGAAAATGCTGTTATTGAATGAGGATAGTGTACTCTCATTATTATAGATTGTTTATGTGCATGATTAGATTGCCTCATGGCAAATATCAGTTGATGGAATAAACCAAGACTACGCAATGTAGACTGAGTACACGGATTATACCAAATGGATCCATAGTGTCAAAAAGTAATCCAGCACAAAGAAAAGGTAAACATAAATAAAGGCTTTATTGTGGCAAACTCCATGTGAATTAGCAAACCAGTTTCGGCTGAAGATTCAAGCCTTCCTCAGTGCAACAAAGTATTCCATAAGAGCACACCCTGGTGTCTGCTTTTATATCAGTACATTTCAAGAAATACACCTAAAATAAATGTATTTATTGAACAGAACAACCAAGTAAGAATTTAGCTTAATTCATTAAGGCCAGGTCTGAATAAAGCCCCTAGCCTGATAATCCAGGAGGATTCCTTGTTATTTAATATTTCATGGCATCCTGCTTTGGAAGTTCTGTACATTTGAATTTTATCTATAATAGTAAAATAAAATTTGACAGTTTTGTGTATGGTGGTATGTTTAAAAAGAGCGTTGGAAATTCTTTTGTTTCTAATCTCACTTAGATGCTCACTTATGCGGTCTAAAGGGTCTTGATGTTTGTCCAACATAGAAAAATGAACAAGTGCAAGTAGCTAAATAAATTAACCAGTCACTGCTGCAATTACCAAAAACGCTAATCTGATAAACCTTGGAAGTATTACAGCTAGTGAATTCTTTGGTTTTAAAAATGTGTGAACATGTGCTGCAGTGCCACAAGGGACACAGCCTACTAGTGTATCCGCAAATAATGTTTTCTGCATAGTCACAGGTGGATTGTAATGTTTATAATGAGTGAAGTATGAGTTAATAGTTCTGTCTCTGTGGTAGGAAAATAGACATCTGTCTTGAAGTACCCCATTCAAATGTTCATGTGCAAGCAGAATGTCCCAGTGGTTGTTAATAATATTTCTGAACCTTGGGGTGTTACTATCAAATGTTGTCACTAGTCTAACTGCTTGTGATTCCTGTGTATTATGTTGAGTAGTTCTATTTTGATATTCCAAAAGTTGGGATCTCTAAGTTTGGTTTACCTGGGTTACAGTTTGGGAAATATATTTATTGTAACCTCTATTTACCAGCCTATTTGTTAAATCTTGTTGACACTCTTGATAACTTTGCTCAGAAGAGCATATGCGTTTAATGCGTAAATATTGGGACTTAGGGATGTTGTTGATGATGTGGTGGTGATGATGACTGGAGGCATGAAGTAAAGTGTTATATTTTGGAAATTTTCTATGTACTCAAGTTTCCAAAGTATGATCTATTTGTCGAGTAACAATTACATCCAAAAAGATAATTTGTTGATATTCAATGTTTAGTGCAAACTGAATATCCCATCTGTTATTATTGAGATAATTAACAAATTCATGTACATATGTTATATCACCCCGCCACACCATCCAACAATCATCTAGATAACGTCTCCAAATATCCAACTCATCTAAAAAGGAGTTATTATTGGTGTCATACATTAGCTGCTCTTCAAAAAAACCCATGAAGTGGTCAGCATAAATGGGAGCAAAGGATGCTCCCTTAGCTGTACCTCTGACCTGCCAATAGGACTTACCATAAAAATAGAAAATATTTTTCGTTAAGACATGTTCTGTTAGGGTACGTAAAAAATTATTGAAACCAGGAGTGTATAGTTTAGATTTCTCTAGCCAGTATTGAATGGCATCTAGTCCAGCCCCATGTGGTATACTTGTGTAAAGGGAGGTGACATCCAGTGTGCACAGATACCAGTTAGATTCCAGTTGTGTATCCCGAATGATATTCAAGAATTCAGTGGTGTCTTTTAGTCTAGACCTGACCATTGACAATAAAGGTTGTAAATATTGAGTTAGGAAGGCACATAAAGGTTCAGTTAGAGAACCCTTCCCAGATACAATTGGTCTACCTGGTGGACATGTAGAATTTTTATGTATCTTTGGGAGTAAATATAGATACTGAGGGATCGGATCTGAAACCTTAAGTTGTTTACAGGTTTGTTGATTAATAATGCCTTCCTCCATGGCTAGGTCCAAAAAGGAATCAATATGTTTTTTTTTAATTTGGCATGGGGTCAACAACCATATGTATATAGAAGCGGGCATCAGATAATTGTTTATCTGCCTCAGCCTGATACATCTCCCAATCCATCACTACAATACCACCTTCCTTATCAGCTGGTAAAATGACTATATTATGATTAGAACTGAGTTCATGTAATGCTTGATGTTCTTGCTTGGTCAGATTATGTCTGATTGGTTGATATTGTTGAGAGAAATGCAAATCCTTAAGAACACATTCCTTAAATAGAGCCACATGTTTATCCATAGGGGGTTGGAACTCGGATCTTCCAAACCGAAACCCAGTAGATCTTTGAGCATTTGCAGTGTCTGAAAAAAATATTTTGAGATTAAGTAATCTACAAAAACTGTTTAATTCATTGACTAAAACATGCTCAGGTACAACAAAAGTAGGTACAAAATTGAGACCCTTATTTAGCACTTTATTATGTATATCTGACAATTCATATGAGGAGATATTGTGTACATTATCTATTGAGTTGCAATTTTCTGTAGCAGTTGTTGAATGTTCTGTGTATGTCTTTCTATGTTTTCTCCCTCCCCTACATTTTTTGTACCTAAAGGGTCTGAAGATTGTTTGCGTTTCGCAACTGGAGAATCTGGGTTAGGAAGGCAATCAAAGTCAGTGGCAGAAGAGGACTCATCCTCAGAGGTACCACTTTGCGATTGTGCTGTTTTTCTAAGTATAGATCGTGGTCTCTTCCTTCTACTGTTAGGTTTGTAACTGTGGTCAGAAAACCGGACACTTTTTTAAATGACAAAGGGTTTCCCTTTTTTCATAGTCAGCAGTGTCTCTTTGAAATTTCTGAGTTTTCTTTTTGATGAGTTGTTCTTTTAATGTAGCTAGATCCTTAGCCAAATTGGTCAAATGACTATTGAAAAAACTTTCAGACTCATAAGTCTTTGCTTCTTGGCAATTGGCATTCATTTCTACAATCTGTGTTTCTATCATTCTTTCATAATATACAATCAGTGTATCTACAAACAACATGGATGCTTGGTGTTGTGTTTGGGCCCAGTCTATTGAGAGTTGGTCATCAATTATCCCCACTAACAGTTGAATTCTAATTCTTAAACCTCGTGGTGTTATATTTTTTGAGTTTATAAGCTTTGAACAATTTTAGGTGTCAAATGTTGGCCCTTAGTGTCCTCATATTCTTGGTCAATTTCTGAAATAATACACCACAAAGATGTTTAGCATCTACCATATCAGTAGTGAGACCACTAGAATTAGGTGGCTGTAAGCCAAAAACATCCAAATTGTCTTTATCAGCAGAAAGGCCTTGTAAAATCCCGGTGAGATCCATAATGCCAAGCACTACAACACAATAAAACAATAATATTGTTAGGCCAATATATATATATATATATATATATATATATATATATATATATATATATATATATATATATAAAGAAATGTGAAAATAACACTTTTATACCAAATATATATATATATATATATATATATATATATATATATATAAAATTTGTTGGCTCAACAAAAATCTTTCAATTGGGTCACAAACTACAGCTCAGCAAACTGAAATAAATGAATGTATATTGGTGATGGTATAAAAAACTATTGAGATGACCAAGTGCTGCTCATAACAACCCTAACAACAGGGAACATACTCTGTAAACCAAAATATGAAGTCTAAAGGAGGACTATAGGTTATTCAAAAGTACTCAAAATTGTGGCCGACCTTCGTCTCAACCACTTGTCACATATACATAAAGAATCTTTGGCTGACCAAATACTAATCATATATACCATAAGAAAAGAAGCAGACCTTAATAACCAGATATCAAGTCCAAATGAGTGATTCTAAGTTGCTCAAAGCTATTAAAGAGGATCAAAATTGTAGCCGACCTTCGTCTTAGCCACATGTCACATCGGTATTTATGCAAGCCACTAAATTTAGTGGAATAAATATGATCATTTGATATGTTTCATGAAAGGTGGCCAGTTATATCTCTGTCACCTACTTCCTTGGCAAAAATCGTTTGTAGAGAACTAAATGTTTATATAAAACATAGAAAATTCCCCAAAAAATGAAACAAATGAGCAACCATTAGAAAAGTCCACAATTGGAAAGTTAGCAGCTAGCAATCGGTGAACTCAAAATCCAAAAATCAAGTTATAGATAAACAATATATGCAGAGCTCATGTTTAGTCCCCAAATAAAATATTGTAGTAACATGTTATATTGTATTAAACTTGTGCATCAAAGGAGTCACCAAGAGCTGGAAATTAGTATATCATAAATGCGTAATGTCTTAATAAGTTTCTGCCTACAAATAAATTCTCAAACCGTAAATCCCTCGCCCAAACATGTATATTGTGTATATTACAAATCACACTTATCCTATATACCTGATGTATAAATGTATAGCCACAAATATATATATATATATATATATATATATATATATATATATATATATATATATATATACACAGCACTCTGCTAGAATATAAACAGAATTGTCATACAACATATGTATCCAAAATATTTGTATGGTGAAAAATATTTATGATAAAAAAAAAAATGTAAATGTCCAAACAGTCCAACAATCAATAGACAGCTTTCAAATAACAATTGGAGAATCCAAATCACATTAAAAACCATTGACGTTACTTCGAACAGTTTGGATGTCTCTGGCATTCACAGTTTAGCTACAAAAATGGTGTCCCTCCATAATCAACATTCCAAGGTACACCTTCATAGAACGTTATCAAACCTGTCCCATGAACTCATGCATAAGGTGTAAATATCTTGTGAAGAGTCCAAATCCAACCAGTTGCACTGAAATAATATTCAGGATGAAACCAATAGTTCTAATATTTAGTTTAGATTTGACAAACAATAACGTTGCTTCAACAAAAACCAAACAGCTAGTGATATATATATATACACAGCTGTCCAAATAAATCTTATAGATTCAGAATTGAAAATTGGTGAGAGACGATGTTGAAAATTGGCCGCTTTATCAAACTGAAAGGATGTAAGCACCAAATAGTGCAATGAACACTGGAGAGGTTAACAAAGTTACCGGCTTTGAGGCCCAGTCTCGCACACTAGATTTGTAGTTTGTAACCGCAGTCTCACCTTCAAATTGGTTCCAAAAGTCGAAGCTTTTTCACAGAAAACACAGTTTCATTTCCAGATGAAGAATGGAGTGTGATTTAGTCACCATTTGTTATATGACCCTTATTCATGACATTCGCTAAAAACAGCATCCAATATGTTGAATTAGCATATAGAAAAAGAAACCAACGTACCGATATTTAATCCAACACCCAAATAAGTAGATGTCACCAAACGAGAAATATTAAATATTATTTCAGTGCAACTGGTTGGATTTGGACTCTTCACAAGACATTTACACTTTATGCATGAGTTCATGGGACAGGTTTGATAACGTTCTATGAAGGTGTAGCTTGGAATGTTGATTATGGAGGGACGCCATTTTTGTAGCTACACTGTGAACGCCAGAGACATCCAAACTGTTCAAAGTAATGTCAGTGTTTTTTGATGTGATTTGGATTCCCCAGTTGTTATTTGAGAGCTGTCTATTGATCGTTGGACTGTTTGGACATTTACATTTTTTTTTTTGTTCATAAATATTTTTCACCATACAAATATTTTGGATACATATGTTGTATGACAGTTCTGTTTATATTCTAGCAGAGTGTTGTGTCTATATATATATATATATATATATATATATATATATATATATATATATATATATATATGTGGCTATACATTTATACATCAGGTATATAGGATAAGTGTGATTTGTAATATACACAATATACATGTTTGGGCGAGGGATTTATGGTTTGAGAAGGCGACTCCTTTGATGCACAAGTTTAATGCAATACAACATGTTACTATAATATTTTATTTGGGGACTAAACATGAGCTCTGCATATATTGTTTATCTATAACTTGACTTTTGGATTTTGAGTTCACCAATTGCTAGCTGCTAACTTTCCAATTGTGGACTTTTCTAATGGTTGCTCATTTGTTTCATTTTTTGGGGAATTTTCTATATTTTATATAAACATTTAGTTCTCTACAAACGATTTTTGCCAAGGAAGTAGGCGACAGAGATATAACTGGCCACCTTTCATGAAACATATCAAATAATCATATTTGTTCCACTAAATTTAGTGGCTTGCATAAATACCAATGTGACATGTGGCCAAGACGAAGGTCGGCTACAATTTTGATCCTCTTTAATAGCTTTGAGCAACTTAGAATCACTCATTTGGACTTCATATCTGTTTATTAAGGTCTGCTTCCTTTCTTATGCTATATATGATTAGTATTTGGCCAGCCAAAGATTCTTTATGTATATGTGACAAGTGGTTGAGACAAAGATCGACCACAATTTTGAGTACTTTTGAATAACATATAGTCCTCCTTTAAACTTCATATTCTGGTTTACAGGGTATGTTCCCTGTTGTTAGGGTTGTTATGAGCAGCACTTGGTCATCTCAATAGTTTTTTATACCATCACCAATATGCATTCATTTATTTCAGTTTGCTGAGCTCTAGTTTGTGACCCAATTGAAAGATTTTTGTTAAACCAACATATTATATATATATATATATATATATATATATATATATATATATTTGGTATAAAAGTGTTATTTTCACATTTCCTTATATATATATATATATATATATATATATATATATATATATATATATATATATATATATTGCCTAACAATATTATTGTTTTATTGTGTTGTAGCGCTTGGCATTATGGATCTCACAGGATTTTACAAGGCCTTTCTGCTGATAAAGACAATTTGGATGTTTTTGGCTTACAGCCGCCTAATTCTAGTGGCCTCACTACTGATATGGTAGATGCTAAACATCTTTGTGGTGTATTATTTCAGAAATTGACCAGGAATATGAGGACACTAAGGGCCAACATTTGGCACCTAAAATTGTTCAAAGCTTATAAACTCAAAAATATAACACCACGAGGTTTAAGAATTAGAATTCAACCGTTAGTGGGGATAATTGATGACCAACTCTCAATAGACTGGGCCCAAACACAACACCAAGCATCCATGTTGTTTGTAGATACACTGATTGTATATTATAAAAGAATGATAGAAACACAGATTGTAGAA
This sequence comes from Protopterus annectens, assembly GCF_019279795.1. Lineage (NCBI taxonomy): Eukaryota > Metazoa > Chordata > Ceratodontiformes > Protopteridae > Protopterus > Protopterus annectens. The sequence continues at coordinate 979,767,637 of NC_056734.1, read as the reverse complement.
ATGAATGCCAATTGCCAAGAAGCAAAGACTTATGAGTCTGAAAGTTTTTTCAATAGTCATTTGACCAATTTGGCTAAGGATCTAGCTACATTAGAAGAACAACTCATCAAAAAGAAAACTCAGAAATTTCAAAGAGACACTGCTGACTATGAAAAAAGGGAAACCTTTTGTCATTTAAAAAAGTGTCCGGTTTTCTGACCCCAGTTACAAACCTACCAGTAGAAGGAAGAGACCACGATCTATACTTAGAAAAACAGCACAATCACAAAGTGGTACCTCTGAGGATGAGTCCTCTTCTGCCACTGACTTTGATTGCCTTCCTAACCAAGATTCCCCAGTTGCGAAACACAAACAATCTTCAGACCCTTTAGGTACAAAAAACATAGGGGAGGGAGAAAACATAGAAAGACATACACAGAACATTCAACAACTGCTGCAGAAAATTGTAACTCAATAGATAATGTACACAATATCTCCTCATACGAATTGTCAGATATACATAATAAAGTACTAAATAAGGGTCTCAATTTTGTACCTACTTTTGTTGTACCTGAGCATGTTCTAGTCAATGAATTAAACAGTTTTTGTAGATTACTTAATCTCAAAATATTTTTTTCAGACACTGCAAATACTCAAAGATCTACTGGGTTTCGGTTTGAAAGATCCGAGTTCCAACCCCCTATGGATAAACATGTGGCTATATTTAAAGAATGTGTTCTTAAGGATTTGGATTTCTCTCAACAATATCAACCAATCAGACATAATCTGACCAAGAAAGAACATCAAGCATTACATGAACTCAGTTCTAATCATAATATAGTAATTTTACAAGCTGATAAGGGAGGTGGCATTGTAGTGATGGATTGGGAGATGTATCAGGCTGAGACAGATATACAATTATCTGATGCCCGCTTCCATATACATATGGTTGTTGACCCCACGCTAAATTTTAAAAAACATATTGATTCCTTTCTGGATCTAGCCATGGAGGAAGGCATTATTAATCAACAAACCTGTAAACAACTTAAGGTTTCAGATTCGATCCCTCAGTATCTATATTTACTCCCAAAGATACATAAAAATTCTACATGTCCACCAGGTAGACCAATTGTATCTGGGAAGGGTTCTCTAACTGAACCTTTATCTGCCTTCCTAACTCAATAATTACAACCTTTATTGTCCATAGTCAGGTCTAGACTAAAAGACACCACTGAATTCTTGAATATCATTCGGGATACACAACTGGAATCTAACTGGTATCTGTGCACACTGGATGTCACCTCCCTTTACACAAGTATACCACATGGGGCTGGACTAGAGACCATTCAATACTGGCTAGAGAAATCTAAACTATACACTCCTGGTTTCAATAATTTTTTACTTACCCTAACAGAACATGTCTTAATGAAAAATATTTTCTATTTTTATGGTAAGTCCTATTGGCAGGTCAGAGGTACAGCTATGGGAGCATGCTTTGCTCCCATTTATGCTGACCTCTTCATGGGGTTTTTTGAAGAGCAGCTAATGTATGACACCAATAATAACTCCTTTTTAGATGAGTTGGATATTTGGAGACGTTATCTGAATGATTGTTGGATGGTGTGGCGGGGTGATGTAACATATGTGCATGAATTTGTTAATTATCTCAATTATAACAGATTGGATATTCAGTTTACACTAAACACTGAATATCAATAAATTATCTTTTTGGATGTAATTGTTACTCGACAAATAGATCATACTTTGGAAACTCGAGTACGTAGAACATTTCCAAAATATAACGCTTTACTTCATGCCTCCAGTCATCATTCCAGCCACATCATCAACAAAATCCCTAAGTCCCAATATTTACGCATTAAACGCATATGCTCTTCTGAGCAAAGTTATCAAGAGTGTCAACAAGATTTAACAAATAGGCTGGTAAATAGAGGTTACAATAAACATCATATTTCCCAAACTGTAACCCAGGTAAACCAAACTGAGAGATCCCAACTTTTGGAATATCAAAATAGAACTATTCAATATAATACACAGGAATCACAACCAGTTAGACTAGTGACAACATTTGGTAGTAACACTCCAAGGTTCAGAAATATTATTAACAATCAGTGGGACATTTTACTTGCACATGAACATTTGAATGGGGTACTTCAAGACAGATGTCCATTTTCCTACCGCAGAGGCAGAACTATTAACTCATACTTCACTCATTATAAACGTTACAATCCACCTGTGACTATGCAGAAAACATTATTTGGGGATACACTAGTAGGCTGTGTCCCTTGTGGCACTGCAGCACATGTTCACACATTTTTAAAACCAAAGAATTCACTAGCTGTAATACTTCCAAAGTTTATCAGATTAGAGTTTTTGGTAATTGCAGCAGTGACTGGTTAATTTATTTAGCTATTTTTATTTTTATTTATTTATTTTATTTTACATTTGTTGACCGGGATTATCCGCCTGGATACATGTCCATTTTCAGCGGAGGCCCGGGGAGAAAAGCTCCACATAGACAGTAATTTACATTCATATAAACAGAGTATATCATACTTCTTTTGATAATTAATACATAAGGTACAGAGTAACATACGATTGTATACAATTAAGATTTAGGAGGAAAAAATGTCAGAGTAATGCTAGATGCAGAGAAAGAGCCTTGAGGAATTCCTATGGAGAAGTAGGAGGATGAGGAAGGTAATGGGTTTAGTCTGGTTTGGAACATTGACAGAGCCACTGGTTTTTAAAGTGAAGGGATAGACTTTTCTTGAATTTGGATAGAGAGGTGATAGTGGTGAGTTGAGGCAGAAGGGTGTTCCATATTTTACCAATGGAATTTGCAAACAGCGAGTCACCTCCAAAATTACAGGATTTGACCGTTTGAGCAAGTAGCCTATTTGCTGAGCACAGACTAGTTAGGTTTAGGTATGGAGTGATTAAATTACGCAGCGCAGGAATGGTGTCAGGTTGAGTGAGAATTTTAAAAGCTACTGTTAGTTGGGTCTGCTGGAGTAGGTTTGGTAGTTCAACCCAGCCAAGGTTATGCAGGTTGATACAGTGATGGGTTTTGTAAGGCATGCCAGTAACAAATCTAGCAATATGATTGTAGCAACATGAGAGTTTGTTTAGGTCTGATTTGTACAGGTTGGTGAGCATGGGCGAGGCATAAAGGAGGGAGGAGAGGAGATGAGACCGGGCTGTAGCCTCTCTTGCCTTGGGAATTAGAAAGGATCTTATTCTATAAAGAGACCCCAGTTTCTTATTAACTGTTTTAATAGTTTGGTTAATGTGAAGGTCGAATCTGAGTTTGTTGTCTATGGTAACACCTAGTAATTTGGAGTTTGAGTCTGGGGATATAGTAGTGCCATTTTTGGATTGAACAGAAAAGAGTATAGGGGAAGGTTTATGGGTAGGATGGAAGAGTAATAGTTTGTTTTTTTTAGGGTTAAGGATCAAATGGCGACCTAACAACCATTCTTCAACTGCAGTCAGACAGTCTTGGGTTTTGGATAGTAGCTTAGCTGGTGACCTGTCCGAGTTGATAAGTGTTGAGTCGTCCGCATATTGAATGCAGGAGGTCTCGGGGATGACTGTGTGGAGGTCGTTAATGAAAATAGAAAAGAGTAGAGGTCCCAGGATGGAGCCTTGGGGAACCCCTGTGGAGTTAGGTAATAGGGGCGAGAGCTTGTTTTGCCAGAGTACAGCTTGATTCCTATCGGAGAGATAGGCATGAAACCAATTAAGTGTTGTGTTGTCTAGATCAAAGGTTTTTAGAGTGTTGTGAAGTAGTTGATGGTTGACCATATCAAAGGCCTTTGATAGGTCCAGAATGAGAGCGGATGACATGCTTTTGTTGTTCTTATTATGGTTTATAGTGTTGGTGAAAGAGAGGAGTGCGGTGGTAGTGCTGTGTTTGGGCCTAAAACCATGTTGTGAGGTAGTTAGAAGCTTGCTCTGGGTTAGGTAGTGTACAAGTTGTTTGTGTATACATTTTTCCATGATTTTAGCAAGTGGTGACAATATGGCTATTGGCCTGTAGTTGGATAGGGATGTCCCCCCTTTGTGGAGAGGGATAACGTGGGAGATTTTCCAAATTGAGGGGATAGTGGATTCCATTATGGTGCGGTTGATTAGGATAGAGATGGGGTAGGCTATGACCTCTGCAGCTTTTTGTAGATAATCAGCTGGTAGAAGGTCGGCAGCAATGGTAGTAGGGATCTAATGAAGGAAGTGGAAACAGGTTGTAGGTGGAAGGAGGGCTCTGACTTCAGGGTTAGAGGGGCTGGTGGGAGGTTGTTGTGCAGCTAAGGATTTGATAACATTGATAAAGAAAGAGTTAAAGGTATTGGCCACTTCTTCAGGGCTTTTATCAATTAGGTCGGCTGGAGTTGGAGTGGTGGTCTTTCCTGGATGGAGAAGGTTGTTAATACCGCCCAAAACTTTTGGGGGTTGTGTTGGTGTTTATCTTGCAGTTGGTGGTAATAGTTCTTTTTGTCTAGTAAAATAGATTTTTTTGTCACGTTTCTAAGTTGTTGGAAGTAAATTCGGTCTAGGGTAGCTTTGGAGGCACGCCATTTGTCCCAGGCTTTGTTTCTAAGTTTGATTTTGGATTTAGAGTCTTTTGTTAGCCATGGAGCTATCTGGTTTTTGACCTTGGTTGAACGTATGGGGGCATGGGAATTGAGTATGTTTGTAAAGGTGGTGTTAAAGGTTGTTACTGCTTCATCGAGAGGGAGGTATTTAAGATTAGACCAGTTGCAAGACTGTAGCTCTAGTTGGAATTTAGAGAGGTCAAATTGTTTAGTGTTCCTGATTGATTTATATACTGGTAGCTTGCATCTCCCTGCTTCTTTTTTCTCTATGTAGGTTATGAGATGATCACTGAGTTCATTTGGGAGAGTCCCAGAATTGTACGCATGGGACGGACTGTTTGTGAGTATCCAGTCAAGGAGACTTTCTTTTTGATTGGCGTTGCCAATTCTGGTGGGGGAGGATATAATTTGTGAGAAACCGTGGAGATTTATGAGGGTGGGGTTGGTCTCTGAGGAACATTGGTTCCAGTCTATATTCATATCGCCCAAAATAATAGTTTCTTGGGGGCAGTTAATAGCAAGCCAATTTAAGATATGCTCAAGTGTGTCAGAGTTACTACCAGGGGGGGGTGTAGGTCACAATTAGGTTGATACTTTTTTCCTTATTCATTTGTAGTTTTAGGGCAATTAATTCTGTGTTAGAGATCTGGGGAGGTTGGGAGGGGTTCAAAGTGATATTTAGTGAGCATTTGAAGAGGACGGCGATACCACCTCCTTTTTTATTGGGCGGTCGTTTCTGTATATGTTATAACCAGGTGGGGAGATCTCAATGTCTTTCGTAGCTGGTTTAAGCCAGGTTTCAGTCAGGCACATAATGTCAGGATGGTGAGTGTCTAACAGAGCATGCAAGTTGTATATTTTGTTGTTTAGGCTTCTTATATTTAGATGGCAGATTAGGAGGGAGTTAGAAGAGTTAGGGAGAAGTGATGGGCTATGAGAGCTAGAGATTGTCATAGGGCCTGGGTTGGGGTGGATGTCTCCATCCTTAGGCAAGTTTTTTCTCAGATATTCTATAAGTTTCAGGAGTTTGAGTAATAGTTTGTCACCATATTTGGATTTAGGATGATTCATTCTTAGTTTATGGGGGTGGGGGTAATTGGCGTATTGTACTATATTGATTGGGTAGAGAGTAGGATAAGCAGTGTTAGGTAGGGTTGATGGTTTACAAGTATGATACTTGGGATAGTGATATCCCTTGTAGATTTGGTCCTCATATTTAGTTAGCACATATAGTGAGGTAACGACTAATAGAGTAAGGGGCAGAATTTTTATGGTTGGCTTGAGAATCAGAGAGAGGTAGGGCTTCATAGCGTTTAACATAGTTATAGGCGTTTAAGCAGTTAGCAAGTGCAGTGGGAGTGGTTCACGTGAAGGGAGGAGGGGGGATGGAAGAGAAAGTAACGCGTGATTGTGTGAGAGTGTGGATAGAAGTGGGTGTGGTTAGTTAGGTATAAAAGTGGGACCACTGGGGGCGGGTGGGATATGGGGGCAGGGAGGGCGAGCGGAGCGGGGTTAATCCGACCCCACACTGACCAAGGTAATGGAGAATATATTTAGGTTTTACTTGTTTCTTTTGAATTTTCCCAATATTGTCACCAATTATGGGCCAGAAAGACAGAGTATAATCTTCCTTTGAGGTGATGCTTTGCTGTGTTTTTAGACTCGGGTACGAGCTATAGAGGGTTTTTTTAATTAATCTTATTTGGTAATTATAGTTCTGGATATTGACCTTGTCCGTTTAAGTTACTGTCCTGAACCAGGTCTTTGTAAAGCTTTCAGCTCACGTAACAAATTCAATTTAGTGGCGCTTCTTGGTGTGGGTGGCCAGGGGAAATAACTGGGCAAAACCTGGGAGAAGAAAATATAAACACATAGAGCTTACTCTCAAACGCAGTTGCTTCTCAGAAGTAGTATACAGCAGGCATTATCCACATATTCTAAGCATGCATGCTTGCAATCCTTCTATAACAAGCTAATAATCAGTTAAAGTTTCTTAGGTTACACAAGAATTATGTCAAAAGTAGTGTAGAGTACAAAAACACTCTATCTGAGCTGCTAGCGTGTTGTACTATAAACTAAAGAGACAAATTCTGACTATATTGTCTAGATCACCAAACAATACACTGTTACTATAGCCTAGGGCAGCAGTAAAAATACACTTGTAATAACAAATGCTGCAAATACTTGCACTTGTTCATTTTTCTATGTTGGACAAACGTCAAGACCCTTTAGACCGCATAAGTGAGCATCTAAGTGAGATTAGAAACAAAAGAATTTCCAACGCTCTTTATAAACATACCACCATACACAAAACTGCCAAATTTTATTTTACTATTATAGATAAAATTCAAATGTACAGAACTTCCAAAGCAGGATGCCATGAAATATTAAATAACAAGGAATCCTCCTGGATTATCTGGCTAGGGGCTTTATTCAGACCTGGCCTTAATGAATTAAGCTAAATTCTTACTTGGTTGTTCTATTCAATAAATACATTTATTTTAGGTGTATTTCTTTAAATATACTGATATAAAAACAGACACCAGGGTGTGTTCTTATGGAATACTTTGTTGTACTGAGGAAGGCTTGAATTTTCAGCCGAAACCAGTTTGCTAATTCACATGGAGTTTGCCACAATAAAGCTTTTATTTATTTTTACCTTTTCTTTGTGCTGGATTACTTTTTGACACTATACATATCAGTTGATGGTCTCTGATGGTGTTGGGCTGGCAGCCAGCAGTGTTAATTTTGTTTGGGGTGCTGGTGAGGATCCAGTCTAATGTAGACTCCCTATTACTGCATTTGTCTGTTCAAGTAGCAGTAGTGATAATCGGGGTAAAGCCAAAGAGACTGACGGAGAGAGTGGGAGAGTCAGAGCTGATAGTTAGGTATTTTTTATTAATGTCACCTTTGATGATGGTTTCCTTGTTGATATTATGAGAGAGCCAATACAGCATTTCTAGTAATGGGACCTTGTTTCCAGGAGGGATATAGATGGCAGTGATGCATTTTCACTTGTGTTTGTTGATTTGCTGGAAATAATTATTTCAGCACTGGGAAAGTTGCAGTCGGTGAGGGGGTAGAAAGTTATTTCAAGATTTTTTTTTTGTATATCATGGCCATGCCACCAGCCTTCTTATGCTGTCTGTCATTTCTAATGATGCTGTAACCTGAGGTGGGGGGGGTGGAATTTCCTAGTCTTTAGTATCTGGCTTTATTCAGGGTTCTATGACTATTAGTATGTCGGGGGTGTATAAGGCTTTATAGGCATGTAACTGTGGCCATTTATTGTAGGTGCTGCTAAGATTTGTGTTGTAAGTGTATAGAGAGGGGCAGGATTAGGATGTATATCACTATCAATGGCAACCTCAGATGAGAGGTGTATGTAGTAAAATATTTTTTATATTTAGTTTTCACCTTTAAATTATCTGTGTGTAGTGTGGGGTCTTCTTTGGTGTATTTCTAATTAAGGAAAGTATGGGATGTGATATTGTATAGGATGGGTGCTGTAGCAGAGTGAGAGGGGGATAATTTAGAATTATGGTGTAGTGTTCTAGAGGTGGCAGTGAGGTTGGGTAACAAGGAGAGTGATCACATGTGACATGGACAAGAAAAGGAAGTAGAAGCAGAGATAGTAAGTGAAAGGGCAACATAATGTAGTGGAGAAAAGTAGGTTTGTAGAGTTTAATAAAGGGTAATCAGTAGACTAAATAAGGTATTGCTGTTTCAACTGAGGTGGGTGGATGGAATGGTGAGGGGGAAGGACCAAAAGAAAGGTGGTGTGATGTAATATATCTATGCATAAGAGGGAAGAGCAAATAAGGTGGCTGTAATATGTATGACTGGTTGTAGTAGGTACTGCATGGGTTGGCTTAGGGAAGTGTAAATGTATTTGTCCTGAAATACATCCCAAATATCTTCAAGAGAGAAAGATGCCATTGAAAAAGACCACATCACAAGTATATCAGGACTATAGCACATCTATAAATGTCCAGGCCTAGATGATTGACAAAAAGAGCAGACAGAAGCTGGGCATGGGCATGTCCTTCTGTTACTAAAAATAATACCTTGACGTCCAGTGAAACTGAAGTTTTGACTTTTATCTTGAGAAACCTAATACTTCCTATCATTGCTACATTTAATCATTAAATCCAGTATTAAAGACTAAGAAGCCATGATTTACAGAATCGTGTGGGGGGGGGTGGGCAGGTCTACAAAGGCACAGTCTGTAAACCAGGGTGTACCCATTGTTGTGGACTGCAACTGTAAAGCTTCCAAATATTGCTTGAGTGCTGTGGTGTGCCATGAAACCTTTTTATACCTTAGAAAGAATGCCACACTTTCTTTAAAACATGTTGCAATCCAGACAGAATGCCATGTTTTCTTTAAACCATGTTGTACTTCAGCCAAAAAGTCATAGCTTCTTTAAACCATGTCATAAGCCAGAGAGATAGAGAGAATGCTATGCTTTATTTAATCTATGTTGTACTCAGGACAGAATGTCATGTTTTCTTCAAACTGTGTCATACTGCAGGCAAAATACCATGCTTTCTTTAAACCAAGTAAAAACAGAAGTAGGACCACAGAGTAACAGAAAGAAAACAGAAATCCACAGAACAAAAAAACATGCTGTGTCCATACCACAAGACTCACTTTATAGAAACTTTGTTTTAGTTCTTTCATCTTAGAAACCAACACTTCTTCAGAATGTTGTACTGTAGACAGAAGGCCATGCTTTCTTTAAACCACAGTGTGTTCCACGCAGCATTCCATGCTTTCTTTAAAAAGAAGTTATGTCTTACCGTAACATTCCATCTGTGTTGTTGATCTTCACTAATCCTTGACAGTGGGCTCAGTTCTGAGCCTCGGAACCAACTCTGCCATTAATTCCAGCTCGCGCCTTCCAAACTCTCAAGCCAGGCACTACCCATAATGCTCCTCTTCAAATTTACTTCAGATTGAGTTTGCCCAACATAGTACAAGACAGACAAGCAAGAATTTATAGTTAAATAATAGATATAATGGTCAGAGACCAGATATTTGTCTTTAATATGAAGCTAGCTATGGAAAATCTGGTCACTTAGAGTCTCAGGTTGGGGGAAGGAGGGTGGGGATGTCAAGGATTAGTGAAAATCGAAAACACAGATGGAACATTATGGTTAGACATAACTTCTTTATCTGATGTTGTCAATCTTCACTGAATCCTTAACAATGGGACAGAGTCCCTAACTACTTTAGTCTTGGAAGGTCTCACGAAAGAATATTCCTAAGCACCATAGAGCCGAATGACACTTGTCCCCTTGAGACCTGATCCAATTTGTAAGGAGTGATAAAGGTACGAGGAGAAGACCAAGTGGCTGCTGTGCATATATCGTCCAAAGATGCTCTGGTATGAAAAACTGCAGAAGTTGCCATGGCTGTTGTTGAATGAGCTTTAACTGGATGTGAGAGTTGAAGTCCTCTAGAATGAAAGATGAAAGTTATGCAGTCTCTACGCCATTTGGCCAAGGTAACCTTTGAAACAGGATTACCTAACAAAAGAGAGGAGAATGCCACAAATAATTGGTCAGATTTTGTAAAATCCTTTGTTCTATAAAGACAGATATGTAATTGTCTGTGGACTTCTAGTAAGTGAAGGAAGTGGCGGCTGGTGACTTCAAATCAAAGGGGGGCTGCAGGAGACAGCTGAATGGGTGGGGTCAATGGGAAGGGGTGCGGCCAACTAGAAAGGGGGAGGAGCTATGCTCAAAACCAAAAAAAACTAACTAAATACACTGCTGTGGGTGCGGGCATACTCCCCTTTATTAGAAAAATTAGGGAAGAAGGCTGGCAGTTGTAGAGTTTGGTTAATGTTAGATTCTGAAACAACCTTAGGTAAAAGGGTTGGATTCATCATAAGGGCAACCCTGTCCTTGTTAAATATTAAATAGGGTGGTTTGCAGGATAAGGCCTGAAGTTCAGATACTCTTCTGGCAGATGTAATAGCCACCAAACATAAAATTTTCCAAGACAAATATCTTAAGTTACAAGTCACTGATGTTTTGAAAGGATTCATAGTAAGGTCCTGAAGAACTAAATTTAGATCCCAAGGTGGAATGGGGTCCTTAAACTGAGGTCTTAACATTAGGAAACCCTTTAAAAATGCTTTACAAAGTTTGTGTGACATTAGAGATGCACCATTAAAACCCATATGAAAGTTGGAAATTGCAGCTAGATGAACTTTGATTGTTGAAGTAGAGGAACCAGATTGGTAAAGGACAGCTAGGAAATCCAACACCTTATGAATAGGACTGGTATAAGGGTATAGTCCACTTTCAAGGACCCAGTTATCATGTTTTTCCATTTACATTGATACAGCTTCCTAGTAGAAGGTTTGTGATGAGTGACAATAATTTGTCAGACAGGAGAAGAAAGGGAAGGATGCCTGGCAATCATGGGAATTAGAGAAGCCATGCAGTGAGCTTGAGATGTTGGAGATTCGGATGAACCATGCCCTCTGGATGGGACAGCAGATCTGGAACTGGGTCTAGGATCCATGGTTTCCGAAGAAGATGACGCCAAAGGAAGGGAAACCAAACTTGCCAAGGCCAGAAGGGGGCAATCAGGATTACTGAGTTCTCCAACCTTTTGGCTTTCTTTAGAAACTGGGATATCAAGGGAGTTGGGGGAAAGGCATAGAGGAGACTGGGGGGGCTATTTTAGAGAAGAGCATCTTTGGGTGACTCCCCTGGTGGGGGATTAGGGCAAAGTAACTGCTGCACTTGTTGTTTAGAGGGGAAGCAAAAAGGTCACAGCAAGGTTGGTCCCAGTGATGAAAAATCTCATTCACCACCACAGGATTTAGAGACCACTCATGACGCATGAGAATGGTTCTGCTCAGTTTGTCTGCTATCACATTGGAGCTCCCTGGAATGTGCATTGCTGTGAGAAAGTGGTTGGAAGAAATTGCCCATTGCCAAACTCTGAGGGCTTCTCAACACAATGGGTAAGATTTGGTTCCCCCTTGTTTGCTGATGTACTGGGTCTAGTTCACAATGTCGAAAGCCGACAATATCGAAGCTGATATTATCAGCACCACAACATCGAAAGCGCAGAACATCATGCAGGTAAATGGAAATCTCTGTAGGGGGAGATTTCCATTTACCTCAATGTAGTGTGGTCTCGGAGTTGGAATATTTAAGTAGGGGCGTGCAGGGGGCTTGCCCCCCTGCCTACGCTAGTTAGTTTTTATTTTTGTTTGTTTAGTTTTTTTTAAACGTTATTCGATGTTTTACTGCATCGATCAGTAGAGGTCGACCTTTAGTGATAACATGATATAGACGCGATGTACCAGACTACCGACATGTTGTCTGTCTGAATAATGATTGCCCCTAGAGGAATGGTGTCTTGGAATGCTTGCAACACTAACAGCACTGCCCTCATCTCTAGAACACTGATGTGCAAGTTGGCCTCCAATTGGGACCATGTGGTTTGGACTGTTTTTCCCAGATAAAGCCCCCCACCCCATCTGGGAAGCATCCATGGTCACTATGGCTTGGGGCTGGTGTAGAATGAATGGCCGACCCAAGAGACTCTGATCAGAGTGGAGTCACCAAGTGAGATTTTGTTTGCAGCGATTGGTAATCAAGATTAGGTGAGACATTGGTAGGTGCATCAGAGACCATTGCGAAGCAAGTAGCCATTGCAAAATCTACATGTGATACCTTGCTAGGGAAACAATGATTGATGCTGCCATGCAGCCCAATGTTTGTAGGTCTAGTCTTGCTGGAACCCTTTTGATTCATAAAATAATTCACTTGACTTGTGCTCTGATGCGCTGAAGCCTTTCTGGAGGGAGTGAGGCAATTCCTGAAACAGTTTTTAAACGGGCTCCAATAAACTCTAATTGTTGAGCAGATTGCAAGTGTGATTTCTTAAAATGTATGGTTATGTCTAGAGATGTACAGAGGTGTAGAGTGTAGTCTCTTGCTCATTCTAACTGATGCCTGGTGGCAGCAGTAAGGAGCCAATCATCAAAGTAAGGAAATACTTGAAATCCTAGCAGTCTGAGATTCTGAATGATGCTTTGAATGGCTCCGCAAAATTGCACAAGCGCATCCAGGAATGTCTTCTAATGGCTATGCCTGAACCCGCTGCTCTAGAAGTCCCTTCAGCTGCATGAGGAATCAGCCTCATAGACAAGTTAGAAATTGCATCAAGGGTTGCTAGTTGAGAGGCAACTTTGTCACGTACCTCTTCAGCCACTGCTCCTTCGAGGGTATCCAAGATCTCCTTGATCAGATCCCTGTGTAGTCTTGTGAAGTGTGCCATATAATTCAAGGACATGAGAGCAAAGGTTGTTGAAGCATAAACGTGTTTCCCAAATCTATCCAAAGTCCTAGACTCCTTGTTAGGAGGATGGCTAGTCGGACTTTCCTCAGCAAGCTCCCTATTTGTGGCCACCGCTATCACCATGGCATCAATGGGTATTCCTTTGGACCAGTAAGGCTCATCCTACAGGGCTGATAAGATACGATCAGGTCTTTTGGGAATCAGCTGAATGATGTCAGGCATCTTCCACGCCTAGTGAGTGATCAATTTAATGAGATCGTCAGCAGGTGAAGAGATCCAAGAAGTAGAGGGCTGGGCATGAAAAGCCTCCAGGTATACTGACTCCTCCGAGGAAGGCTGGATGGAGGACCAGCCAACCCTTTGTTTCAGGATTTCTAGGATGTCCGCAAAGGAAACATCAACAGGGGTTGACATGGGGAAACCTTCCCCTTCATCAAATCAGTATCTTCAGTAAAAGACTCTTCCGGGGAGTCTTAGTGCTTCCTCTTGCACTTCCTTTTCGCAGGAACTTCCTTGGGAGGATCATCCGGGGATGTGTCCAAAGAGGAAACCACCAGAGTGGGTGTAACCTGGGACTTTTGTGCCCTCTGTCCTGGGGACAAGATGGATGGCAGCTCAAGTTGAGGGGATGTAGACAGTTGTCCTGACAAGGATGACAAGGATTGTAAGTTCCCAATGGACAAGGCCTTCTCCATAGAGGGATGGGAGCCCAGAACCGAAATAGACTCCTTTGGAACCGGGGTCACACCACGCACTGAGGAGGTGGCCTCTGAACCAAAAGTCTGGGTTGAAGCTACAAGGGCTGAAGCACCAAGGGACATGGATGGCTCTGAAACTAAGGAAATCAATCCATGCACCTCGAACCCAACCAGACAGCCCTGACCCTGGAAGCCCTCCAGTGCCGAAAACATGGAGGAGCTCAAGGCAGCTCTCAGAACCAGATAAGAGGATGCTACCGGAAATGAGACAGTTGAAGCTAGGAGTGTTGGAACTGGGGGCTCAAGAGACTCAACAGGAGTTGGAGGTATTGAAGGTATCATAGATTGGCTAGTTCCGATGCCAGTGTGGCTATGAACTGAGGACAATCCCATCACCATCAGAAGCTGATCCACCAGTCTCAAAATGTTGGTTTCTGAGAAATTCTTAGTAGAGCGAATAGAGGCAGTCGAAGGAGACTTAAAAGGTCTCACTTTGAGAAAGGTACTTGGTTGCCTGTCTTTAAAAGGATCAGAGGTTGGTGAGTATCTTGTCCTTGGGAGCAAAGGCAGCTGTGATTGTTTTGGTACTGAGGGTGCCAAAGAAGTCGCTGTCGGCTGCAATATGGTTTTAGGTGCCAAGCCAGATAGACCTTGCGGTGTCAAAGAGCTCTTCGGTACCAAGGTCAGTTTAGAGATCTTCTTGGATGGTTCTGATGAACTAGGAAATGAAGAAGGTCTTTTCTTGGCAGAGGAAAAAGAGGAGGATGAAGTGTGTTAGCTTCAGTCCTATACCCAGAAATGGCCTCTTCGAAATCAGATTTGAGGAGTCCTTTCAAGATAAGTTTATTCTTCCTGTCAGTAAGGGTATGGGCAGAGAACCCATGACAAATTGAACAATCTTCTTGAAGATGAAGTTTCCCCAGGCAGTATACACTTAAGGTATGCATGTCAGAGTTGGGCATCTTACCCTGGCACTTCTGGCACCTTTAGAAATCAGTGGTGTCTTTTGAAATTTTAACAGGGGAGAGTTGTTTTTCAGCCATAACAAAAGAAAAAGGGCTGAAATACACACACACACACACACACACACACACACACACACACACACACACACACACACACACACACACACACACACAAAGAAGAGATATAGAGATAAAGAAGATTTTTTTTTAAACAATTAAGAAGGGATAGGAAGGGGAAAATACCAACAATGGTAATATAAGAGCACCTAAAGAGGTAATAAAGGGAAGAAATGTACCAACAATGATACTAAAAGAGACTAGCAAAGGTAGAAAGATAAAGAGAAAAGAAAGAGAGTCACACAAAGCTACAAGAGGAGAGGGTAGACAGAAAGAAGATTTAAGAAGAAAATTAAGGAAAAATATGTAGATATAAGGGTATTAATAGAAATAAACTTACTCAGAATCAGCCAGGGCTCGAGAGAAGGACAAACGCATCTGACCTACAAAGCGGCAAACGAGATCTAAGGTAAATTTGGAGAGGAGCTTTATGGTTAGTGCCTGGCTCAAAAGTATATAAGGCATGAGCTGGAATTAATGGCCGAGTCGGTTCCAAGGCTAGGAACCGAGCCCACTGTCAAGGACTCAGTGAAGACTGATAACATCAGATACTATGTTATACTCCAGATAGAATTTTGTGCTTTCTTTAAACCATGTTATACTTCAGACAGAATATTGTATTTTGTATGCGGATTTTGTTTTGGGTTTTTTCTGCACAACTTTTTCTATGGCCTGATTAGAACAGGGAGTAGGGATATCAATCTGAATTTATCACTGGATGAGCAATTGCAGTCGTCTGAATGGGGATAACGCAGTGGTGTGTGTGTTTCTCTCTATGGCATATATGTCTGGAGTCAGTAGAGGGAAAGGTGAAATGTAAAGATGTGTGTTTGTTCATTAATTTCTTCTGTACATATCCAAAGAAACCTAGACTGCAAGGTATAGCATGTTATACTAAAGGTTCCAGTAATTAGGCTGAGGCATACGCATTTTTTCAAATTGTTTTATTGAATCCCACTTAAAAAAAGAAAGGCAGTCGAAATCACATTTTTTTAGATGCAAAGATATCTGTTTCAACCATTACTTGGAAAAAAAATCATCAAACTGTTCATTAAGTACCCCAGCAAACTTAGAGAAATAGGAGCTCAGGTGGTAGGATAATTAGGATAAAACCAGTTAAGCTAATGTTCTTCTGTGATGTTGTGTTTCTAAAGCTTGGTCACAATGTTAGCGCTTCAAGGCATTCCAAGAAGAAAGAGGCCATCCCTTTCTTCTCCTTCTGTGGCTAACAGAATCATATATCATCAAAGTACTGAATGTTTGCACGATAAGCATTAAAATAGGTCAAGAACATTTTCAGTTATAAAAGGAATGTATGTTAGTTTAGATTTGAAAGAAAATTAAATATGCTGTCAACCTACTGATTTTGTTCTTCTGCATGAACTACATCATTGCAGAAAATTACATTTTAACATGACCATCAAAGAAATCAAATGCAATTGCAAATTACTGAAGGTAAATTGAATCAGATCTTAATGATAATAACATTTAAAACTGTGAAAAGAAATTAAGATTGACTGTTTTATAGCCATTTTAATGATCAGATAATAGAGATGTCATTACATAAAGGTTAAGAATCGACGTTGTAAGGAAATATTAAATGTGTACTTCACGTTTAGGTTAATGAGCAGTGCCAATGGCTGGAAATAGCATAGAATGAAATACAATAACGTAATATTATTTATATACAGACAGGGAAGGTCAAAGGTGATATTACAAACTCCTTTGTTGAAAGAGATAGTACACAGCTGTTTGAAAACAAGCAGAAAAACATTCTGAAGATTTTCTGTGTTATTGAGTACATCTGAGTATGTAGATTTCTATGCAGTTTGTGTTTCATGAATGATGCTGAATAAATAAAATATTAAACAAAAACTGCCCAGAAAATACAGCAATATATAATCAGACATAGACCAGGAGTCAAAGGTATATCCTCTCCAGAGCTCTGAGAGGAATGCATTAGTGTCCAGTATTGCAACAGCAACATAACATCATTCAGAGACATGCTAAAGTTGCATGAGCATGAAACAACAGCTCACAGGCCACTCATTACTGTATCCCACATCAAAACAGTGTGCAGTTACAAGTAAGTATAATTAGTGTTCTGTGACAACCTATGCAACGTAGTCGTACAGGCACTTATATGAGTTCACATTCGCGCGCACACACACACACACACACACACGTATTTATATATATATATATATATATATATATATATATATATATATATATATATATATACTGACAAACACATGCACACTTTATACACACACACACACACACACACATATGTGTATATATATATATATATATATATATATATATATATATATATATATATATATATATATATATATATACACATGCACAGACACACACACACATATATATATATATATATATATATATATATATATATATATATTGAGATGCACACACACACACACACACACACACACACACACACACACACACACACACACACACACACACACACACACAGCTGTGCATTGCTTACCTCATACAGGGCTAAAAGCCCCAATTCCTTCCATAGGACCAAAGTGGTGTATGATTACATCAAGAGACTACACAACCCCAAAAGGAGTGGTAGAGATATTTTTTAATCATTCTACAATGCTACTCCAATTTAAGTAAAAAGTTCTGAAGCTAATTAGCATTAGCAGCATCCTTAGTCTACTGTATTTGTATATTCTACACATCCAAGACCAGTGTAGCCATAGTCAGTTTTAAGCACCGGGGAACCCCAAGGCCACTGAGAGCCTCCTACTCCTTGATAATTTGTTACTTTTGTCAAGCCAACAAAAACTAATACAGCAGTCTTGTGTATTTAATAAACCAGGTAAGTAATAACGCATAGGATGAATAATCTTAAGGAGTGACATGACTCCTTCTCCTTTAAAATTCAAAGAGTTCTCTGGTTGCAATAACAGTGTTTTGTCAAGGAACAGGCTTCATAATTTGAATAAGTGTTTTACCACTGATACCAAACTAGAAAAAAATGGCCAAGGGGATCCAGAAATACTAAAACCATGTAAAAAACAGAAACTTTAATAAGCAGCCAAATTTAAACACATACATTGAACACAATATGTTAAAATTCAATGCGTTTTCATCCCTTCTATACACAAGACTTCATCAGAACATAAAATTAATTAGCAACTAAAAAAAAATATATACAATTTAAAAATGTCACATGACAAAAATGTGCCAACCAAATTACTATGGCTTAAACAGGCAAGGTAGAATTAAATGAAACAATAAATCTTAAAGGAAACAGAGTGACGTGTTACGAATAAAACTTAAATTAATTAAAAAAACTCAGTAACACATAAAAACACAAAAATTGCAGTGCAATATAAATACCTATAAGGAGTGCAATAAAACATATAGATATACAGATATATGAATAAATGAATACATGTAAAAATATAAATGAATAAATAAATTAATAAATAAATAAGGGGTATTATGATTATGATTATTTACAATACAATTACTTCATTCATAACAGTATTTATGTCATTTTATCATATCATTCTTAATTTCTTAATTAATCTATATTTAGGTGTCAAGTTGGGGGCCCCTGGACACTTCCAGTTTACTAAAATGAATTCCAACTCTGGAACACAATATGGAAAGCTCACTTTTGTTTCTCAATTCATTAGTTTAATGCATAAACACGATACAAAAGATACCACTTCTCCCAAC